>NW_026706014.1:0-319234 GCF_029867415.1 Vicia villosa | reverse complement strand
CGATTACAGCGTGGGAAAATAGAGAAACTGGGAGTTTTTGAGTGCTGTAACCGGGTAACAGCCCTGCTGTAACCGATTACAAGCGAATTTCGGAAAACAGCAAATAGAGTTACGTAAAGGCGTAACCGAGTAACAGCCCTGCTGTAACCCGTTACACCTGACACCTTTTCAAAAAATTATTTTCTTAAATAATTCATAACTTTTGATCCGTAAGTCCAATTTAAGTACCGTTTGGACCGTTGGAAAGCTAAAAATATTATCTTTAACATGATTATAATTTTGGGATTTTAAATTAATATTTTTCTGTAGTTAATTGATATTTCGTGTGTCAGTGTTGTGTATAATGTGATGATTTTGATAATAATTGATGAGAAGGTTATTATAATGATAGTTTCATAATTTGTAGAATATATTACATTGATGTGATTGTTATTGTTGACCTGAAATGACATGATTATTGTGTAGGCTTATGCCTTATTGTTCATGGTGATGAATGTTATGATTGATATGACGATGACGTGGCCTAGATTGGCAAAGTGACGTGAATGATTTATTATGTTGTTGGGTGTTATGCATTCATAATATTTGCTTATAGGACCTCGGTCTAGTGATGTCAATAGAACGTTGGTTCAGTGATGTTTATAGGACTTCGGTCCAGTGATGTTTATAGGATGTTGGTCCATTGAAGCCGAATCGGCAGTGACGTGATTTATTACTTGTGTTGCATTATTATGTGTCACACATAGATGTTGCATAGTTGCATTGATTATGACGATGACATGGCGTTAATTGGAAAAGTGGCGTGAGCTTGGCTCGATTATGTCCTGAATTGGCAAAGTGATATGGGATGATATCTTGGGTACCACATGCATATTAGGCAGTCGGTTGCATTGCATTATCATGGTTATGATATGATTAATGAATTATTTGTTGTTAATGATTAACGATGTGTTGTTGAATGATGAATGATGCTAATGTTGTATGAAGTGGTGAAATTATATATGATTTATATCTCCTATATTATTTATCATGTATTCCTTTATATTGTAAGATATCTCACCCCTTCTGTTTGAATGTTACCCTTATGTCGGTAACGTGCAGGTAATCAGGAATAAAAGCTAGTTACCTTCAAGTAGATCGAGTCGGTATTGTCGCTCTGATACGTAACACTCGGGGGGTGAACGTTATTATTTGCTGTGTTTCTTGTTGATATTTTTAATTGCTTATTGAAGTATGCTTACAGCTTGAAGCTGAATTTGTTGGATTAAAATGTCATGACGTTCCTAAGAATGAATATGTTGAATTCCGCTGCGTAATTGAAAGTTGTTTCATTTTGGAGATAATATCGTTGAAAAGTTCATCCGTTTATATATGTTATGTATATATTATGACTATGAGCAATTGTTTTTGTATTATGAAAAAAATGTGACATCATAGTTTCAAAGAATTGTTTTAAATGAATATTTTATACTCTAATTTTATTAATATTATGCGGGGTAAATCGGGGTGTTACAGTATACACAACAAGTAACATCAATAGAGCGGGCCGATAGGGATGATGAGCAAGTTATGCAGCATAGAGCATATGCATTGAGAGCATACCTATTGTACTTGGTTGACACATCCATATTTGTGGACTAGAGTGCATATTACACGAATGTGGTTTGCCTCATATACTTCGCTGACTTGAAGTGGATTCCTGAGTATAATTGAGGGACGCTTGTTTGGTCAACCTGTACTCCAAGCTAGCTGAAGATTGTAAGTGAAAGACCAAACAGATGACATCTAGATGCACACTATTGACGGTCATATGTTTGCATTCTTTATTGTTTCAGTACCTTTTTCATAACATATGTGCTACGTCATTACTAATAATTCATATATACTATTTTCATGCATGGATCCTCCAACACTCTTCACGCATATCTGGTTAGTTATATATTGATACCTATACTAAGGATATGTCTCGTGCTTATGCATTCAACTCGTTAGAGAGAATGAGGCGATCGAGCCCTTCAAAGTGTATCTTAACCGCACATTAGCAAATGATATACACTTCTAAACGTATGAAGACCACTGTCAGATGTGTCTCTTGGATGACATAGTATTCTATTCTCAGAATAGTTGATTTTTGAATTACGTCTGATGTATGTACATATGTCTGAGTGTGTCATACGCCAATTCAAGTATTTTAATTGAAAAATTGATTTGTCTTAGTATTTGCTTAAAAAAAATGGGTATAATGGTAAGAATTTCCAATTATTTTAACCAAACTAAAGAGTAATTGAAGTTTATGCATGTCCATGTCGAGTTGTCCCTTATCTTCAAAATATTGAAATTAATAATGAAAGGTACCTTTAACTTTAATGAGTTTCAACAACATATATCATGGTCCGAGTCACCGGCCACCTTTTGTTCAACATTTAGAAGATAACATTAAATCCATAAAAA
Source organism: Vicia villosa (assembly GCF_029867415.1). Classification (NCBI taxonomy): domain Eukaryota; kingdom Viridiplantae; phylum Streptophyta; class Magnoliopsida; order Fabales; family Fabaceae; genus Vicia; species Vicia villosa. The sequence continues at coordinate 316,783 of NW_026706014.1, read as the reverse complement.
CAAAGTCAAATAAACATGAAGTGGTGCCCACTTCAAATGGATATTTGAAAGAATCACTCGCATACTCTAGTTTTCATTGATGATATTCTTTCGGATGGACTCTTTCAGCCCTCAAAATATGTACCATAGAGTTTCATCTATTTTCATTTTCCATAAACCTTATTGGAAAAATGAAAAGGAAGCAACCCTAATATTCTACTTAGATTTCAAAACTCTACCATTTTATCATCAACGTAAATGTTTTCTATGTGCATTAAACCATTATAATACTCAATCAAATGTTATCTGCAATTCACTTGGACCAATCCAAATGAGCTAATTCTAAGAAAGTCTAGCTTGTCAGAAATAAACATTACAGGACACTTTATACACTATTTTAGAACTAAAGTAATCCAAGCCGTCAAAGAATGAAGTTAATCTCAGTTGAATAGTAAAAAAAATGTAAAGGGTTTTAACTGTAAACTAATTGTAAAATATGTGAATGAAGGCCATTTTTTTCTGTAACTTAATCATGAAAAAAATGTGAAACTATGTGATGTTGAGAGTCTTATACACCTGTAGAACATATGCTATTTCATCAATTTTACTTTTATGTCAATTTTTAAAATTAAATTGCTTGATAATTCTAATAGGTGCTGCGTCGTTCATAAGGCAGTCCAACAGACATCGTCTATCATAATAAAACATCAAAAGATCACCTCAACATGAGAGCTAAAATCTCAGATAAAACATTCTGGCAAAACATTTAAACACATATGCATTGGTCAAATCATCTGTCATGTGGTCCTTAATGTCCCAGGTAGACGATCAGTTTTTTAGAATGGACTGAGGAGGGATAAAATAAAAGCAACTCTCCAAATTCAAATGGTGACACTTCTATAATAAAACAATGTACAGAAATTTCAAACATTGAAAACTAGTATTATACTTACAAACATGTAAAATGTTATACAAAGGTGTAACCAAAACCTCAATTGATTAATAAAAGGAATCAACTCTTAACTTTCTCTTCAAAAAAATTATCATTATCTGAAGTTTTGCCTTCCCCTTTAATCCCTCGTGTGTCTTGTATATTGTCTACAAAAAAGTTATCTGCAATTCTTGTCTGGAACTATTTCAAGTAACTTTGTGGGAGAGCTTGATATAGTTTAGGAGCCGTTTCAGCGCACTACCACTGTCAATGGCCTCTCTAGCTCTATCCAGCGCAACAGATATATCTTCTGCGCCTTCAGCACCAAGCAAGTGATCCACCATTCCAGCATTCAAGACAATTCGATCATAAGCTGGTCCTTTTTCGCCGCTGAGAGCTGATAAACCCAATTCAATGTTCCTTGAGACCTGAAGTTCAAAAGAGTGCACTTAGTCAAGTATTTCAAAAAGAATGAGAAGTTGAGAACAGTAAGCAATTCAAAACAATTTGGGGCCCTCCATTGCTCATGGGGAAAACAGCATATACAAAGGCAGGCATTAGAATTGCAAGTAAAAAGTTTCATACTTTTCAAAAACTATGCTTGAAAGCGGAGTATAGCTCACTACAAAAAATCACGAGTCCACGAGATAACTAATACTAAAATGAATTGGGCATGGACCACTATAATGGCTGACAAAATGGAACTAACATATTTTCATAAATTCATTTTCAGTCAATCCTTACATCTACAAACACTGGTTAAACAATAAACATAACTTATGCAGCAGAAAACACACATAGAAAGGTAACAAATAATCTACAAAGTTTCTCTAGGAAACAAATAAGAAGAAATGGAAAATTACAAGAATAAAAACAGGTATGTATCAGCAAGTGAATTTTCAGAGCGGTTGCATGTATTTGAAGGATAAAGGGACATACATTTACTTTTATATAGGACGTAGTCAGATTATAAGAATCAGTACATCATATTAGTTGTGCATTTGTTTTACCAAGGCTTTTTTTAATTTAAAAAAAATAAAAAATTTATCCCAATAAAATCAAAACAATTGAGGCCTTAGTGATTTGCAACCATATTTCTTGCAAGTTTCAAATATTGGAATAGAATATTACAAAAAGGAGAAAAACAGTCTAGAAAATTTTACAGATCTATCAGTTCTTGGTGTGTCTGTGGGTTGGAAACCATAGTCCTTGGCATTGACCTCAAGACTAAATCCTTGACGTGTAACTCCTGCAATATGAAATAACAATATTTTAAGTGCATTGATCTAAGGTATGATGCAACACAAAATGATCAGTTTGCTAATCAGAATCTGGCAAAGTAAAAGGGTTGTCAATGTCCATTGGAAAAGAAAACTTGTAGATTCAGACATGTTAATGAAATTACTAGTTAAGAATAAATTATATATTGAGCTAATAGAATAAATAAGGAAACCAAATACATACCACCAGGTTCTGATGTGGATGAAATGTCAAGAGACCGAAACCCTGAACAGTAATTCACTGGAAGTCCCTTTGTCGTGCTAGCTGATCGCAATCTTGTAGTCATTGAGAGGGCTCCTTCCTCTCCCTACAATATGAGCACAAAGAGGGCAACATGAATTGAATTCTTTCAATATTAATTATATTATTATAGTATGATTTAACCAATTATAGTAAGAGAAGAAAAACAAATAGTTCGTAATACAACCAATATTTTATGGAGAAAAAGATATGTGCAAAAGTTCATATATTACAAATAGTAAAATCCAACCTTCACTACCAAACCAGAATGCACACCCCTTCTTTTCATGAGCATTAACAACGACTCTTCGTAACCTCCGTGATAAAATCCAGTAACAATAGCTTCCTTACCACTTGCCTGTTGAAAAAAAATATACAGTTTTAACTAAATAAACAGAAAGTGATTTTTGTAAAAGAATAAATTATGTACAACCAAAATGACTTCTCGCCTAACCATTGGGCCAGTTCAATTTTGTTTACAACCAAAATGACTTCTCGCCTAACCATATTTTCTACTATTTACTTCAAAATGCAGAACTTCGTTCAATTCAAATCAACCAAATTTGTTTCCACTTTTTGAAATAGTTGCAAGTGTTGGTTATATGACCCTAAAGCTTTAATAAAAGTGAGCTAAAAGAGAAGAAATAAATGTCCAATCTTAATATAAATATAACACAAGTGATGTAAAAGAAAAATATGTAGCTCTAGGTATAAAAGGGAAATGTATTCCCATGCACAGGCATGTTTTTTCCTTTGAGCAATCAGGAGTTATTTTTTAAGGCAAAATTATATCTGCAGTCCTTAAAGTTTGACCCCTATTTTGGATTGGTCCTTTAAGTTTTTTTCCCAAATTGAACCTTTATGTTAACATTTTGTTTGCAGTCTTTAAGTTATGTTACTTTTTATGACTGTGTGAACCACAACTTTTGTTTCACAAGAGGTGACGGAATTACTCACAGTTTTGAATTCGCGAACTCGAAACATTGCCCCTAAATGAAGACAGAGTTGTGAAAAAGTAGTTACTCGGTTCTGAGGTTTTTGGATTTGAGAATTTAAATTTAAAGGAAAGAGAGAAATCTAACATATTTGTGAGTCATCTCAATACTAAAAGGTCACATGCTCTTTTTCTAAAAAAACTTATTAAAAAGGCTAATAGTGCACAAACAAAATGTAACATAAAGGACCGATTCGAGAAAGAACTACTTAAAAGACCAATCCAAAAAATAATTAAACTTAAAGGACCCACACATAATATTGCCTTATTTTTAATTGTCGCCTTTCACAAAGAACTCTACTTTGGTAATTTTAGCTAAAATCTTTGCCAGCATTAAAGCATTACATTACAAAAATGTGCTGAAAAATTCAAATGGCCCAAAATTACCATAAAACTTTCTTCACGATTTACTTAACACCTTCCATGTGCATAAAACTCTCTTACCTTGTGAATCTGGTATGCATGATGTGAAACTAAATGGTCATATTATTGAGGATAGATAGTGAGGTGGAAAAACATTTGTGCATTCTTTTAACAGATAATGATGATGAATCGAAAATCAATAAATAGACTATGCGGAGGAATTCATAATTCACTGAGACTTTTTGAACAGTGCATCAAGTTTTCTGTAGGATTGTGGCTTTCAAATTTTAAATATGCAACAGTAATAATAAATAAACTAAAATAGACCAATAACACTTAACAACAGATCAAGTCTAAGTCCCACCTTTACATACTGCTGAACCTTTTCAGTTGTTGCAAGTGGAGGGCGCTTCTTTATGTGCTCCCTTATACCAATTAACGAGTATCTGCAGAAAAATAACAAAATTAAACCTACTATATTCCAATAGTACTGTTATACAACATATATACATAAATACAGCCCCATACCAAACATTACCCCAATTAGCAATACAATTTAGCTTAAAATACTCTTTACCAATCACTTATTTTTACTCATCTTTACTTATCATTTGAATAGTTAGACATGAAGAAAAGGTGGAATACGCATTCTCCAAATTATTTCATTTCGTTTTTTTCTTCTGATCCACATACCAGATAAGTCCCATTAGTTATAACACATTCAATTAATCCCTAAAGTGCAAAAACATTTGAAAAATGCCCCTATAGTTTCCAAATAATGAAAATAGCCCATATAATTTTTTAACAAGGTAATAATATGGTCTCAATTTGCTCGGACAAGTTTCACTCCAAAAGGGAAGCAAACTTATGCTACAGGTCGTATTTACATAATTCCAAAACAGGAGGATCTTTATTCAATGGTTTTGATGTGTAAAGATTAAATATAATTTAGACTAAAAAGGTCTATGGGACTGAATGAGTTATTAATTAACCTATAAATTCCAGATGTCTACAAGTAGATGAGTAACCAGGACAGGAAAACTTCACAAATTTTAGAAATTCCAAAAGAAAAGCATCAAAACTTTTCCAAATAGAATCCCGTGGCTAATTTTAGGCCTAGAGAAATAATATATGGTTTGATGCTCATACAGAGACGGGCGAGCTTCACGCTGACTTACATAAGCAAAACCAACTTCATCATCCTGGAAAAAAACAGAGAAATTGTTAGAGATAGCATACATAAGATAACTATGATTGTACAGTATCATGTAAATATGAAAAGAACAACGCTAGCAACACACTTTTCAACACACTTTTTTATTGGTTATGAGTCCCCCCAAATTTAAATTGGAGACACGTGACTTGGTGGGGCTCATATGAATTTTAACCAATGAAGAGTAAGTGTTAGAGAGTGTTGCTACTTGCTAGCACTTTTCAAAATGAAAATAAGGTAATGTTCATTATTGTATACTTGTATATTGTGACACACAAAATTTAGCTATGCTATGTAAGAAACTGGATTCACTCATGCACCTATTTCGAGGAATGTCAGCTCTCAAGTCTCACCACCATCACACAGTCCGCTTTTTTTATTTATTTAAAGAGTGTTACAGCTCAGGTTCCATTGTATACGATGGTAATTCTTTCGCTTGTCTCTACTATTCACTATCTAACTAGTCCTTTGCTTTTTGATTTTGATGCCAATAATCACTTTTGGGTAAAGAGGGGTGCTAGAAACACTCACTTTTTTATTGGGTGAATTTATGAGGGACCCATTTCTAATATATGATAGGACCAACATAAATCTCCCCCAACAAGAGAGAGAGTTGGAAAGAGAGTGTAAAAGTGAGTGTTACTAACACTACTCTTTGGGTAAAAAGTCCTAATTCTCTAAATTTTCTACCTTATTTGCAAAATGTTTCAATGGCCAATGGTTCTCAAACACAATCCAAGGGAGTAGGTAATATCATCACTTCCCTCATTGTTAGCTTATCAATATGGTCCAGGTTCCCATTGAATTTGCTCTGCATTAGTTGCTTGACTGTGAATATCCTTCATTGTATTTTCTATTTTCTCTACAAAGGAAGTATAAGGTAATATGTACACACAAGTCTTATATTTATAATCACAGATTAGGATATAAAGGGATCCCTCATAAATACATATGAATCAATAAAATTTCAAATGATTTTGTAACAAGCTCAATGTATGTGATTTATACATGTGCAGATTCTCTCGTCCCGCTTTCATTGTCCTCTATATCAACTCTCACAGAATAGTATTATCCATAGTGGCTAAACAAAGAAAGAAAATCATTGTAATGCTACAAAATATTTGTTGGAAACAAAAAGACCTCGAGAAGTTTCTTGGCGTTGAATGGGGATAAGCTTATATTCGCCCCCATAAACTTCAACATCTGCTCTTCAGTTATACCTCCCTAAATACAGACAAGTATTCAAATATTAAATATCAGAGGATAGAATTTCAAAAAGGAAAGTATCTTAGTTTGCCACTTAAGCAACCTAACCACCGACACCGAAAAAATTCACACCTTAGGAGGCATCCAATCTACACCATGAAGCAAGCAGGATTCTCCATAACAAGATCTAACAGCAGCAACAAATAATGTACTCCTGAAGAAGCGTGTATTTCCATCATAAGGCTCACCATAATGAGTCAACGATTTGACATCAGCCACAGGAGGGGGACCTAAGAGAATCAATTTACGAAACAACTAACAATAGCAATACTAACCGTGCTAATTTAGAAAGTAACAAAACACAAGCCATAACAAAATTTGAAACATATCAAAACTCATACCATTTTCCTCATCAAATGCAAGGCAATATGCTTTTAACTCGCGGTCAGTTTCACGATTCATTCGTTGACCAATTAAAAACGCCGCAAGCAAAGCCTCACTTGCTCCATTTCGCTTTTCGCCTCCCTCTTGAAATGGAAGAACTTCCTTCAACACACCTTGGACTTCCTCGAATCCAAGATGCCCCCCAGCCAACACCTCCCTAAGAGCACCAACCAACCTCATCTCAGTAGTGCCATTACCAACAAACTGCGGTCCAATTGAACTTCCCAACCCCATCATCAACCCTTCAGGATCAGCCAAGAATACCACATCAGGCGGAAGAACTCTAACCAGAAGTGGCCAGAACGTCTTCATTGCACGCATCTCCCCTTCACTCCATTGCGTCGCCTCCGGAAAGGCGTTCGCGCGAATCGTCATTGCTGCAAAAAATGCCCCCATTTGTGCCTTGGAAACTTCTTCCTCATCCTTAATCTCTCCCCTAGCTAAAATCAAATATAAAAAAAAATAAGCAATTATATAGTATAAGGCTATAAGCTCTTAATTAAGTTAGTTATCTTAGTTATCGCATTAGGTTAATAGTACAGTGTAACGTGAGGTGAAAGAAAGAAGAACCTGATCTAAGAATTGTATCAAACACCTTGAAGGCTTGTTCTTCATCAAGTGGTCGAGTTTGAGTTGGACCGGTACAAACCCTAGTTTGAGCCTCCAGCACTGTTTGGTTAGGCCTAGTCAATTTCGAACTACGATACGAAGTTGACAACGACGGGTTCCGGACATCGAACTCCGGAACTCCGAATTGCTCGACGGTGGCGGAGTCCAGAAGAGCTTTCGCCGTTAAAGAAAGGTTTCTCTGCCTAATAGAACGGTTGCGATCTTGGAGAAAGAGGTTGGGGAATGGATGGGGATGGAAGCGAGTGGGGTTTGGGGTTTTGTTGGGGAAGATTGAACTGGTTTGGGAGAGAATGGGTTCGGGGTTTAGTAATGCTTTCATGGCTTTTTGAGTGTTGGTGCTTTTTGGGAGGATGGTGGTTTCCTTTTTTTTTATTGTTACGATAAGCACGAGGAGAAATGAAAGAAGAATAGAAGATGATGCAGATGAACCGAAAAAACTCAACGCAGGTCTGAAGAGTGATCGTGTTAAGTGCAAACTTTTTAAATACTTGTATATATTTGTATTTTTTTTTTTTTCTCTAACTACATACCAATATCAACAACCTGATTATTATTTTGTCAAGATAACTAATATATAGAGAAAAGTGTCAAAAAAGATAACTATTAATTATGAAGGATGTTGCTAACCAGTGCTCTCAGGGCAATGGTTAAGCATTCCAAAAAAAAGAAAATATTTTATAGAAAATTTAACATTTCAATTTTCGAGACATTAAATACACAGATTACCAAGATAAATTTACTATTTTTAAAGTCTTAACCATGGCCCTGAGGGCACTGGTTAGCATTTCCCAATTATGAATTATATAAAAAAAATATCAAAAACTCCTATCATTCTTACTTACTAGTCGATGCAATTTTGATATCGAAAAAGGGACGCTGACGTTAAAATCATTTGATGAAGAGGTAACGTTGAAGGTGTTGGAGATCAAGAAGCAAGGTACATGTGAAAATAATCAGTCTTCAGTTGGTATGATCAAAATTGAAGGAGAAAGCAAAATTTCAAAGCCCCTAGTCTCTCAGGTGGCATCATCTCATGTTTCTATCAAAATTCTTAAGTTCATTCAAAAAATTAAAAAGAGAAAAAACAAGGGACATCAATATGAGGAGATGGAAATGGGAAGTGACTTGAAGAGAAAAATGGTTCATGTTTATCATCTAGATGAATTCTTGGTTGTGGAAAAGACAAGCAACAAGGTGTGGAAGAGGAAGTATCCTCCATAATAAAGGGTAATGAATCGTCGAGTGTTAAGTGGTGGCTCACTGGAAAATCTGTCTTTTTAGACTGGTCTGGTTTTTCTGGTGTAGCGCGCGTCGCGCGCTCATGGGTGCGTCGCGCGCTGGGTTGCTTTTGGCCAGTGACCTCTTTTTAACGGGTCACTCGGCTCGCCTTTTTCCCACTTACACCAAGGCTTTATAGTATAGTATTTTATCGATTTATTTTTAATTCTTTTGTTTGTGTTTAGACTCAAATTTTGGCCCGATTACTTGGAGTCGCATTTGGTAATTCTTCGATTTTGATTGATTCAATAAGCCGGTTGTGCGGTAATGATTGATCGAATTTGTACGTTGCAAGGTACTCGTTTATCGCTTTCTATAGCATAGCATGTTTAAGAGACTTTTCATTTGTACAATTTTCATACTATTCATTCTTTTTGCATAACTTGCTCATGACTTGAATCACAATTAGTTTCCCTTTTTACCATAAATGTGAGGTGTCTTTCCATTGTGTATATATGTGAGTGACCGACATTTCTTGTTTTAACTGGATATTATTATGTTTAATCTTTCGTTTGTATTGATTTTGTGAATGCACGAAAGTGATCAAGGCACTTGTTTGATTTTGAGCACAACTACCTTAAGCCAAATGTCATTTCACCTTGTGAGTGTGTGACCATTCGTACCCCCTTTGAGCTTTTTTGTCATTGTCCATTTTGTTTTTGAACTTGAGACATAGTTCACCCTTTTTGATGGATTTTGATTATCTTTGTTTTCTTGACCTTAACTATGATGTTTAGTTGGATTTTTACCTTGCCTTAGAAAGTAGGGAGTATTCACTTTATGTTATGGTTGAATTCAAGTTGGGGAGAAGGTGTTTGCCTCTTTATGTTGTGATTGATGTGAGGTTAAGAAAAGAAAAAGAAAAAGAAAAAAAAAGTGAGAAAGAAAGAAAAGAAAAAGAAAGAAAAAAAGAGAAAAACTTGAAAAAGAAAAGAACAAAAAGAGTTTAGAATAAGAGTGTGCTAATAAGTTTTGTGTTTGGTGTGAAATTTGTGATGAAGAGAAAAGTTGGATTGAAATTGTATTGTTTGAAACTTTGTGGAAGTAATTACTCCCTTAGGTTTAGGCAAGTTTTTGTTTCGATTAGCTTTAGGAGTTATCACTTGTTTGTTAACCGAGCCACATTACAACCTTGAAAGCCCTTGTGATTCGTGTCGTTGCATTTTCAATACTATTTTTAGATGAACGCATGATTTTGTCTATTGTTTGCAAGATTGTTGGATGAGTGTTCAAAGTCCTCACCTTTCTGTGTTTTTCATCTACCGATGAGTTTTTGCTAGACGTGATTCGTGATTGAGCTTGTTTTTGTTTAGAATGTTTTGTATGATTTTTGTACTTAGGAATCGTTTCATTTTCATGTTTTCGTTGTAGGATAGTGGTAAGTGTTTACTTTGTTCGTACGTTTTTGTTTGAACCGTACAATTGTTTCGTTTTTCTAAACTTTGTTGATTCTTGATTCTTTGGATTTTTAATTTTGCGATTTGAGTGTTTGGCCCTGTTTGAGGACAAACAGATTCTAGTTGGGGAGAGTTGTTAAGTGCCAAATTGTAGTTATTTTGTGTATGTAAATAGTGGCACTTATCAATGCTTTTTGTTAATACCGTTTGAATAATCCCCCGTTTTTGTGTAATTACGTTTACTTTACGAATACTTGTATTTTCATACACTTTTATACCGTTTGATAGTTTTGTTGTATTTTTGTAGGTATTCTTGCATTTTTGGAGCCTGGAGGAATAAAGTGTCGAAGACACGGCTGCGAGAGCAAAGAGGAAATAATTCTGCTGTTCTGGTGCAGGGCGCTTCGCGCGCTGTAGGGCGCGTCGCGCCCTCTTTGAGTTTGAAGAACATAGTCTGGCAGAAGTTAGGGCGCGTCGCGCCGGATTAGGGCGCGTCGCGCGCTAGGGCGGTTTGGTAAATTTATACAGGGCGCGTCGCACCGAAGTAGGGCGCGTCGCGCCCACTGCGAAACTCAGTTTTGTATAAATAGTTAATAACAGATTTTTTAGGTTTTTTATCACCTCTTCTTGACAAGTTGAGCTCTGATCCTTTTTTTGGTAGTTTAGAGGCTTAGGAAACACCATTGGGTGCGACGTCATGTGGATTGATCATGGATCTGACTCGATTTCATTGTACCGGTGAGATCTTTCCGGTTCATCTTCTCTCTTCCCTTTGTTTCATTCCAATGGTGGGTGTTGTATGTATGTTTCTACTCTTATTGTATGTATATTTGTGGATCTTGGGATCGTTTATATATTCGCTTTACAAATCATCATTGTTGTTGTTCTTGATCTTTTTGCTTAAATGCTCTGGATTTGTGTTGTTGCAGACATGGACACCATAGATCTTGATTAGGAATGATAACTGTTAGTTTCTGGGTTGCAGACATGGATTCGGGACTAACAATCGTAGTGGGTATCGAGTCTAATGCCTCCGTGTTGTTTGTGTCGGTGGAGAAATCGCTGATGTGAATAGTACGGTTGAGCTTTCGTCGGTGTTGCAGACATGGGCACCGATGTGGCATCTCGAGTGATGCCCGGTGATGTTGATGCGTATTGTGAGTGTCGAGCGATAGATCTTCAGATTTAAGTATTCGACGGGTAGAACTAAATGCAACTCCATAACTATTTCTCTTAGACTATTGAGATTGTTTATCTGCTTTTATTTACTTTTCCCGCATTTACTTTCCGCACCCAATTCTTGAAACTTAGAACGCGAGATAGTCGAACGGCAGTTCTTCTCACCGATCTCTGTGGACACGATAATTCCCGGATAAATACTTCCAAATCTTTTGTTGCTTGCCGCTATACCGCTTCCAACAAAATAAAACAGAAAAATAACATAAAAACAGAAAAAATAAAACCGTTGGGGTGCCTCCCAACAAGCGCTCGTTTAACGTCGTTAGCTCGACGCCTTTATTATTTCGCGAATGGTAAGAAACTTCCTCGCGGTACGCCAATGCTTTCGCCTCAAACGCAACCTAAAGAAAATGACCTGCCCAAACACTTAATAAACGAATTAAAAGCAAAAGTATATACAGGTATGTGTAAAAACACCAAATTACAAATGAATGGTGAAATTAACTAAACAAGTTGAAAAGTGAAGATATGTAATTTAAGAGCTAATCCGAGTTCAACTTGTTTAGTCATTTTACCAAACAAAACGAAACAAGTATAACTATATAAGAAAATACAAGTATGAGTCTATACACAAAATATACGCTATGGACATATGTACGAAACTTAAAACATAAAATCATCGCAATGCGATTAATCTCAACCAATCCCCGGCAACGGCGCCATTTTGTTGGAGCGGTAAAGCGGCAAGCAACAAAAGTTTTGGAAGTATTTATCCGGGAATTATCGTGTCCACAGAGATCGGTGAGAAGAACTGCCGTTCGACTATCTCGCGTTCTAAGTTTCAAGAATTGGGTGCGGAAAGTAAATGCGGGAAAAGTAAATAAAAGCAGATAAACAATCTCAATAGTCTAAGAGAAATAGTTATGGAGTTGCATTTCGTTCTACCCGTCGAATACTTAAATCTGAAGATCTATCGCTCGACACTCACAATACGCATCAACATCACCGGGCATCACTCGAGATGCCACATCGGTGCCCATGTCTGCAACACCGACGAAAGCTCAACCGTACTATTCACATCAGCGATTTCTCCACCGACACAAACAACACGGAGGCATTAGACTCGATACCCACTACGATTGTTAGTCCTGAATCCATGTCTGCTACCCAGAAACTAACAGTTATCATTCCTAATCAAGATCTATGGTGTCCATGTCTGCAACAACACAAATCCAGAGCATTTAAGCAAAAAGATCAAGAACAACAACAATGATGATTTGTAAAGCGAATATATAAACGATCCCAAGATCCACAAATATACATACAATAAGAGTAGAAACATACATACAACACCCACCATTGGAATGAAACAAAGGGAAGAGAGAAGATGAACCGGAAAGATCTCACCGGTACAATGAAATCGAGTCAGATCCATGATCAATCCACATGACGTCGCACCCAATGGTGTTTCCTAAGCCTCTAAACTACCAAAAAAGGATCAGAGCTCAACTTGTCAAGAAGAGGTGATAAAAAACCTAAAAAATCTGTTATTAACTATTTATACAAAACTGAGTTTCGCAGTGGGCGCGACGCGCCCTACTTCGGTGCGACGCGCCCTGTATAAATTTACCAAACCGCCCTAGCGCGCGACGCGCCCTAATCCGGCGCGACGCGCCCTAACTTCTGCCAGACTATGTTCTTCAAACTCAAAGAGGGCGCGACGCGCCCTACAGCGCGCGAAGCGCCCTGCACCAGAACAGCAGAATTATTTCCTCTTTGCTCTCGCAGCCGTGTCTTCGACACTTTATTCCTCCAGGCTCCAAAAACGCAAGAATACCTACAAAAATACAACAAAACTATCAAACGGTATAAAAGTGTATGAAAATACAAGTATTCGTAAAGTAAACGTAATTACACAAAAACGGGGGATTATTCAAACGGTATTAACAAAAAGCATTGATAAGTGCCACTATTTACATACACAAAATAACTACAATTTGGCACTTAACATCGAGCCATACAACGTTAAACGAAGCGCTTCGTGGGAGGTAACCCACGCTTTTAATGTTTTGTTTTGTTTTGTTTTCAGGTAATAAAAAGGGGTCTTTTTGGTGAAAGCTAGGAAGCGGTAGTTGGTGTTGCATTACCCTCTGTGAGTCACCCCTTTCGGTTTGTTTTGAAATATTAGGGCCAATGTTTAGTTCAAGCTTGGGGGTTTACTCTTTGCATTTTTCTTTTTATGTTGTTGTTATATGGTGTAAAACCACACATTGAGCTCTTCCCAAATTTGACAAAAAATTTTAGTTTTTCATAAAAGTTTTTTATCTCAAAAGCGGTCTGGAATAGTATATAGAGATGAAAGGATGGTTGTTTGAGGGTATGAAGTTCGGAATAATGTGACAGAAATGGGGTTTGTTGGAACACCCTTGGTTTCCTAAAAAGAGATACGAGTCTAATGTGTAGATTTGTACCATAGTGCTTGTATCCTAAGAAGTACTCATTGAGTAGTTTATTTTGACAGTCTGGCATACTCTAGATTCACATGCATGTATGACTGGTTTGGAAATAAAAAATTTGGCACCAAATGATGAAAAGACGGTAAAAGACAACCGGCCTGCTAAGTTGGGTAACCCTCAACCAATTATTTAGCCCAAAGGGGGTTGATCCCCAAACGTCGTTAAGGACAACATATAAACCAAAAAGTTTTGAAAATTTCATCGATAACTAATTGTATCAATAGTGGCATATTCGGTGTCTAAACAAAAATTCTTAATTAGTCTTGTGCATGTGATAATTATCATAAATTTCCATTGCCTTAATTTGATTATCTGAATGAAAAAAAGGAAAATCGGAAGAAGACACTTAAGTACAAAACATAGTTAGAGAGGTATTCGAAAGGGGAGCTCAGGTTTAAAGTGTATCGCGAAAACTCTTCATGTCATATGAATACCGAACGAATTACCGCTATAGTAGATATCACCTAGGACTAGGGATACCCTACAGTAACCATAATATTCTTGATCATGCTAATTCTTAATTTCATCACTAATTTCGAAGGACATTGGAATTAGGATTGAATGTTTAAAGGTCTGCCCACTAAGGACTTAGGAGTAAACACCCTTAAGAATCGGTAATTGATCATTTAGAATTTGTTATTGAAATAAGGATTCAGAGTTGTTACATGTTAATGCACACACCTACCCTGACATGTTACTCATATTTGTCAAAAACCAACCTTTTATTTACTTATTGTTATTTTATAATTCTCCAAACCAAAACCCCCAAGGCTTTAGTTTAACTGAACTGAAATGATAACTTTATATCACTGCACAGTCCTTGAGATCGATATTTTGGGATTTCCCATTATTACTACATTGGCAGAATCGTACACTTGCTAATTTACCGATCATCAGATCATAACGATATTTGAAATGATGAAAGAAAAAGACCACAGAAGGCTCTTTATTCAAATGTTCACGTCAATACTAGTAAACTTTCATATATGCCCAACACCTGTGATGGAGTTGTGAAGTAACCATTACTAAATATTTCAGAACCTTTATCTCAAAGACAATGAATGGGATACAAAGACCCTTGATAGAAAATGAAAATTCATAAAAAAGAATTGCACAAGTGTCATACTTGTCATATATTCCTTCATCCTTAATATGACTCAAAATTCCTCAATCAGAATACAAAGTAATTTTCGTAAAAGCACCGTCAAGACAACTTGCTTAATCAAAAGCAGGAACAATGGAAGAGTAAATATGATACATCTAAGAAGATGAAGTGTCCTTTTAGGACTTGTTAATACTTTTATTTGATTTCTTTCTCGTATTGCACTTACCTTTCTAAAGGAGATTATAATCTTGCATGCAAAAGGACTTCCCTAAACACATCTAATTGTTTGCATGCAACACTCAAGAGTTTATGTTCCCAATAATCGTAACGATGATACCTCTGAAAAGACATTTAAAATATGGTGTGTAAATGAAATATTCTCTAAAAAGAAACTAAAAAGCTTCTCTTCTATTTGTCTTAAAGTGATCAAGCGATGGTCGGCATCTGAGCCTATTGTATTAAGTCCCCACCAACCTATACATCAACAAAGGCTTAAGGGGGAAACTATTCTAGGCCGGCCACATTGGCCCCAAATAACCACTAGGAAGGGGTCATACTCCTTCCAGAATCTTCCCAATACACAAAGATGATCATCTTAATGATCACAAGAGATCTCAACTAAAAGTGCATCCAACCACTCTCCATAAATTACGGGTAACAAATAGTTAATTCGTTATTTCCTTCTATATATAGAGAGAAGACGCCAAATTGAGGCAACAAGATTTCAAATTCCATTTCATTTTCACTATTCTTCTTTACATATTTATTTAAGCGTTTGAGTGTTATCCTTGTAGGACCCCCTTCCACCGCACCAAAAGTTGTGATCCATCATCACCGCTGTTAGTCCTTTCATTTCTAGTTTTGGAAAATAACACAAGTCATGACAATAAATATGGAGATTATACAAACAATGGTCAAATTATAGTTAGTTAGTGATGACACCTAAAATAGCCTCTTTTTTTTAACACTTGAATTTCATAATAAGTTAGTATTATTAGTTTAATTTGATGAACTTATCATTATACTTTCTTTGATTTTGACTTTTATGAGCAAAACGTAAATTATAAAAACTTTTTAAGGGAAAAGTCTGGCATAAGACAATATATGGAAAAATTGTGGGATGCATAGGGTCGAGTTGAACAGAAAATCGAAAATGAAAAAAAAAACAACAAGAAATAAAGTCGGATGGTGTTGTTGGGCAACACCATCATATTGCCAAGTGTGAAAAAAATGAATAATCTCAACAATTGGAGCACAAACAGACCCATTAATAAGCAACTGAGCTAGTCTGTGTTGGGAAACATGCGTTTCATTCCATCTTTTGAAATTGTCGTCTTAAAAAGCAACATTATGCGTCTGCCTCGACTTTATTTTGAACTTATGATTCCTGAACTATTTACAAGACATGTAAATCTTAGAATATGTATCTCATTTTCTTATTTTTATTTGTTGCAACTTAGAAATGATTCATTTTTTTGTTACTTATTCTTGTCATTGTTATAGTTCTTGCAACACTTCAAACTAATATCTTATTAATTCTTTTTAAGTTATTTCTTTAATTGTATATACTTTGAACTTTTATGTATCCCCGTAATATTATTCTTAATCATGTCTGAATAGTCCTTCTTTTTATAAAATTATTTTTATAAAAACTATGGTATTTATCATTGTTATTGGGTAAACATATTTATTTTGATCTTATTTTATTTCATTCTTGTAATTACGTAGTTTGCATAATCTTTTTTTTTATAGAAGACTAGTGAGGCGCAATAACATCCTAATGACTACCTAACATTCAAATTTACGTAATCTTAAATAATCGGACAAATGACCAAAAGGTGAAGTCAGATTATGTCACCTAAGAGGCACAGTCAAATGAAGGATCAAAATGTAAGTCTGATTATATAACTTATTAAGTTCCACTCTTCGAATGCGTAAGTATGTGATCTTAGATAATTAGAAGAAGGATCGAGAGGAGAAGTTTGATTATTTGATCCATAAGACTAAACAAGATCATTAACACATTAATATAATTTTAACTATCTTGAGACCACTCATTTAAACTTATGAAACTTTGATATATATCTACCATGAAAATATGGGGATTTGGTTGATATATAAGTTTCAATAAGTTTTTTACAATACTACACTATAAGAAAATTATAAGAAAATATAAAGAAGTGCTAATGTTGAGAAATTTTTAATATTTTTATAATTTATAGTTAAAAAGGTAGTGCTTAATGCTAATTATTTATGAAAAATATTAACAAATATTTTTAAAAAACTTTTTAAAAGTCTAAAGAAAAAAATATACTTTAAAAATGGAAAAAATTTCATCAATAACTAGGTTTTTTAGCAAAATTACCAAGTTTCCAAATTAATTAACCAACTAGCCAGGTTTTAAAAAACCATCTGCCCCAAAGAGGATGCGCCATGGAGGGTGGCACATACACTTAAATTTGCATGTATGCGCCATGGGGGTGACACATGTTGTGTTATGGCGCCATGGGGGGTGGCACATGCACTTATCTGCTAAAGTGCATGCGCCATACAGTGTGGGTCATGAGTGTTAGGCCCATTTTTTTAAAATTTTATTAAATTTTAAAAATAATGTCATTTAATATAAAATATCATTACATATTGCAAATAAAGTTACAATTCTTCCATGGAGTTCTTGGGTAGATGGCCCTGAGATTTCAATGCGATCAAAGTCCATGAATTCTTCCAAAATGTCCATATCCAAATCGATGAGAAAAATTCGGTTGTGTATGTTCTCATAGTTTGGTCGTGTTAGTGATGGTACGGGTTGCATGTTTGGTTGGTAGTTTTGGGGCGTTGATATGGGGTGGTTGAGAGGGAATGGTTCTTGAGGTGTTTGGAAGCCATATGTTTCCTACTGTGAATATGTTGGTTTGCGTGGGTCATGTTCGTCAATGGGGCCTATATTTGGGCTAACGTCTCTTGTGGTGGGGTCATAGGTTTGCTGGTTGTGTGGTATTGATTCTTGTAATTGTGTTTGGGAGTCCTACATGTAATTGTCTTGGGGTTGGGTGTTTGAGGTTTGGTAACTGTAACACCCCATAAATATTGATTTATTAATTTAATTGAATTTTTTAAATTAATTAATTAATATCAGTATTTTAAATTGGGATTATTGGAGAATTATGGATTAAGGGCCATTGGGCCGGATGGTGAGATTAGTAGTGTGGGGGTGCTAAGTAAGTAAGCCCATTACTAATTATTTTATGTTTTCATAAAATAAAGGGAATAAGGAAAAAGAGTGGGAACGTGAAAAAGGAGAAGTTGAAGAGAAGAGCTGAGGAACATAAAGAGGAACAGAAGAGGAAGAGACCAAAATCAAGAATTTGGCTAAGGTAAGGGGAGACTCTTCCAATTATCATCTCTTATCGTAATAATGAATGATAGTGCATGATTGGTTGTGTTGTTTGGGTCAATTTGATTATATGTCAGAGTTAGGTTTTTGGGTTCTAAAGAATTGATTAAAAATTGGGTGTTTGGTGTATAAATTGATATAAGATGATAGTCTGATAAGTATGAATGAATCCTATGAATGAAAGTGTGAAAAAGGACAGTTTTAGACTCAAAATCGTGGACTGATAGGAGTAAAAAGAGTGAGAATTGGACTGGTACGAAATTGCAATTTTTTGGAAAATTACTGGTGTTTCGCGTATGGAACAGTGTCATACGCGTATGGGATGAGGCTATACGCGTTTGAGGGACAATCCCCAGGGGCGATACGCGTATGATACGCGGATGCCCTGTCCCAAAAACCAAGTTCTGGTGAATTGCGTATGAGGAGCGTATGAGAGTGGCCATACGCGTATGAGAAATTTTTAAGGAAGATTTAGGTTCTGCTAATACGCCTATGAAGAGGCCGATACGCGTATAGGATACTTTCTGGGCAATTTTGGCTCTGGTGAAACGCGTATGATATGCGTATGGTGAAGGGTAATACGCGTATGGGTTAGGTCATATGCGTATGGCTGTTGTGTGTTAAATTTTCTGTTTTTGTGTTTTTGCTTCGAAAGTTCAATGATGCGTAACTTTTGATTTGTAGGCCTGTTTTGAGCGCAGTTTTGAGAATGATGAACCTTGTGGTATGATCTTGTGTTTAATGATGATTTGAATTATATTGAATGATGCTAATATACATATGAACATACTTAATGATGATGATGATGATGATGATATAAGTATGTTGTGTATGTTGCATTCATTTCATAATCCTTTGTTGAGGGCTGAATCCTAATGATGAGGGGATTCAGTGAAGGGCATAATTCCCATTGTGTGGAATTTGTGCTGGCAGGGCTGTATCTTGACGATGTTGGATCGGTCGGTGGGTTATTCCCATTGATGATGTTTGGTACCACATGCATAGAGTCAATTGCATCCATATACATGAATTTGATGACATGACTGAATGTACTTCATTGTTATGATTGGTAGTATGTGTTATGTGTGATGATGGATTATCTTAATATAGCTGAATTGGGTGAATAATATAACTATTGATGTGTTGTTATTTATAATGCAATAATATTTGTTAATTGCGAATGAGACTCACCCTTACACTATATTTTTTAGATTGAGGATAGCGGCTTCGACTTGGTGAGGATTAGCTCACGAGTCTTCGTTTAGTTAGCGTCAGGTGTCATGCTCTGATAGATGTAACACTGGGGAACATTATGTTTTGAAATTAATTTGATAACTCTGTTTTGTTTTAATTTAATTTTGAGGATTTATGGTATTGATGATGAAATGCTATTTTGATTATTTATTCTACTGTGTAAACATGAGGTTGATGAGTTATTAAAGGATTATTCCCTAGTAAATGCATGACAGTGACGGATAATGTTTATTTTATTATCAATTGTGGCACCCTTGTTTGCATGTACTCTGATTTAATTATTAATTATCGCGGGGTTTAGAAGGGTGTTACAATAGTGGTATCAGAGCATAGTCGGTCGTTGTGACCAGAGTCTTAGTGTCAGTCTTTCATGTGTATGCGACTAGTACGAGTTAACTTGTCGATACTTTTGTTCTGATTAAATTGTTTATGATATAAGCAGAGCAATGGCTGGAAGAGGTGGAAGAAACGATGATGCTATCGCCGAGGCTTTGGGCATGATTGTTGGTGTGCTGGGAGGAAATGCCGGAGGAGCAGGGATTGGTGCTGACAAGCAATTGGGGAATTTTCAGAGGAACAATCCTCCATTGTTAAAGGGCACGCATGATCCTGAAGGTGCTCAGAAATGGCTAAAAGAGATCGAGAGGATTTTCAGAGTCATCGATTGTGCTGAGAATCTGAAGGTGAGGTATGGTACGCATATGTTGTCCGAAGAAGCTAATGGCTGGTGGATGGCGACTAGAGCCGAACTGGATGCTGATGGTGTAGATGTTTCTTGGGTTGTGTTCAAAAGGGATTTTTTGAGAAGGTACTTCCCTGAGGACGTTCGAGGCAGGAAGGAAATTGAATTCTTGGAGCTGACTCAAGGTAATATGACGGTACCAGAATATGCTTCGAAGTTTGTTGAGTTGGCGAAGTACTACGTTCACTACAACAATGATGAAGCTAGTGAGTTCTCAAAGTGTATCAAATTTGAGAATGGTCTTCGTGATGAGATCAAGCAAGGTATTAGGTATCAGAGGATTCGGCGATTTTTTGATTTAGTGGACTGTAGCAGATTCTTCGAAGAGGATAACATTAAGCTGAAGTCATCTCACTCTCGCGAGTTAGTTGACAGAAAGGGTAAGAAGCCTATGGATAGGGGTAAGTCGTACGGTAGAGGTAAAGCTGTGGATGGGAAAAAGCCTAGCAGGGGAGACTCCAGTGCTTTTGTCAGGTGCTACAACTGTGGCGAAATTGGGCACCGTAGGAATGAATGTAAGCTTGATCAGAAGAAATGTTTTAAGTGTGATAAATTGGGTCATGTTGCTGCTAACTGTATGAAGAGGGTTGTGACTTGCTACAACTATGATGAAGAAGGTCATATTAGTCCGAATTGTACTAAGCCAAAGAAGAACCAATCGGGAGGAAAGGTTTTTACTTTGACTAGGTCAGAGACTACTCCAGAGGATCGATTGATTAAAGGTGCGTGTTTTATTCATGGCACACCTTTAGTTGCAATTACAGATACTGGAGCGACTCACTCTTTTATTTCGTTGGATTGTGCTAAGAGTCTGAATTTAGAAATATCTAACATAAATGGAAGCATGGTTATTGACACTCCTGCGTCGGGTTCAGTAACTACTTCATCTGCTTGTTTGAATTGTCCGGTTGATATTTTTGGTAGAGAATTCGGAATGGACTTAGTGTGCCTTCCGTTTAAACAACTTGATGTAATCCTGGGGATGAACTGGTTAGAGTTTAACCGTGTTCATATCAACTGTTTTACGAAGATAGTATTGTCTCATGAGGCTATTAATGCTGATGATCTGGCGATGACTGCTAGACAAATGAATGAGGCTGTCGGAGATGGTGCAACAGTTTTTATGTTATTTGCGCCGATGGACTTGAAGGAGAAATCGGCAAGTAGTGAACTACCAGTGGTATGTGATTTTCCAGAAGTTTTTCTGTAAGATGTGAACGAATTGCCACCAGAAAGAGAAGTGGAATTTGCTATTGATTTGATTCCGGGAACTAGTCCAGTGTCGATGGAACCGTATCGTATGTTGCCGTCTAAGTTGGCTGAACTAAAGAAACAGTTGGAAGAATTGCTTGAGAAGAAATTCATTCGTCCGAGTGTTTCTCCGTGGGGTGCGCCAGTGTTGCTAGTAAAGAAGAAAGAGGATTCGATGAGGATGTGTGTAGATTACAGATAATTGAACAAGGTTACTATCAAGAATCGGTATCCACTACCGAGGATTGATGATTTAATAGAACAGCTAGTTGGAGCGTGGGTATTTAGTAAGATTGATCTGAGGTCTGGGTATCACCAAATTCGTGTGAAAGATGACGATATTCAGAAGATTGCCTTTAGAACGAGATATGGACATTATGAGTATTCGGTAATGCCGTTTGGAGTTACTAATGCACCTGGTGTTTTTATGGAGTATATGAATAGGATCTTCCATCCTTATCTCGATAAGTTCGTGGTGGTGTTTATAGATGATATCCTGATATATTCAAAGAATGAGGAAGAACATGCGGGACATCTCAGAACTGTGTTAGAGCTGTTAAGAGAGAAGAAACTTTTTGCCAAATTGTCGAAGTGTGAATTTTGGTTGGAAGAAGTTAGTTTTCTTGGACATGTGATTTCTAAGAATGGTATTGCTGTTGATCCTACAAAATAGAAGCGATATCTCAGTGGGAAGCTCCGAAATCAGTGTCGGAAATTCGTAGTTTTCTTGGTCTTGCAGGTTACTACAGGAAGTTTATAGAAGGCTTTTCAAAGTTAGCACTGCCGTTAACTAAATTGACCAGGAAAGGTCGGGCTTTTATTTGGGATTCAAAATGTGAAGAAGGATTCCAAGGGTTGAAGAAGAGGTTGACAAGTGCTCCTATCTTGATTTTTCTGAATCCGACAGAATCGTTTATGGTTTATTGTGATGCGTCACTGATGGGTTTAGGTGGTGTATTGATGCAGAATCAACAAGTGGTCACTTATGCGTCGAGGCAACTCAAAGTGCATGAAAGGAATTATCTGACTCATGATTTAGAGTTAGCAGCTGTGGTCTTCGTTTTGAAGTTGTGGCGACATTATTTGTATGGCTCGAGATTCGAAGTGTTTAGCGATCATAAGAGTCTGAAGTATCTCTTCGATCAGAAAGAGCTTAATATGAGACAGAGGAGGTGGTTGGAATTTCTTAAGGATTATGGTTTTGGTTTGAATTACCATCCTGGTAAGGCAAACGTTGTTGCTGATGCGTTGAGTAGGAAGCCTTTGCACATGTCTATGCTAATGGTGAAGGAATTGGATTTGATTGAACAATTCAGAGACTTGAGTTTGGTGTGTGAAGATACTCCTAATAGTGTTAAATTGGGTATGCGAAAGCTGACTAGTGGTATTCTTGAAGAGATTAGAGAAGGTCAGAAAACTGATGTTGAGTTGATTGATAAGATGACTTTGATTAACCAAGGTAAAGGCGGTGAATTCAGAATCGACGAGAATGGTATATTGAGGTTTGGTGATCGAGTTTGTGTTCCTGATGTTGTTGAGCTTCGGAAGAGTATCCTGGAGGAAGGACACCGTAGTGGATTAAGTATTCATCCTGGTGCTACCAAGATGTATTATGATTTGAAAAAGCTGTTTTGGTGGCCTGGAATGAAGAAAGATATTGTTGAGTTTGTGTATTCTTATTTGACGTGTCAGAAGTCAAAAATTGAGCATCAGAAGCCATCTGGGTTTATGCAACCAATGTTTATTCCTGAGTGGAAGTGGGATAGCATATCAATGGATTTTGTTTCTGGTTTGCCGAGAACTGTTAAGAATTGTGAAGCTATATGGGTTGTTGTGGACAGGTTGACGAAGTCTGCACATTTTATACCAGTAAGAATGGATTATTCGATGGTGAAGCTGGCTCAGTTATATATTGAGAAGATAGTTAGTCTACATGGTATTCCTTCGAGTATCGTGTCTGACAGGGATCCGAGATTTACGTTAAAGTTCTGGGAAGATTTGCAGAAGGCTTTGGGTACTAAGCTGAGATTAAGTTTTGCTTATCATCCGCAGGCGGATGGACAGACTGAGAGGACGATTCAATCGTTGGAGGATTTGTTGTGTGCTTGTATGCTAGAAAAAGGAGATGCTTGGGATAGTTATCTGCCTTTGATTGAATTTTCCTACAACAACAGTTTTCATTCGAGCATTGGTATGGCTCCGTTTGAGGCTTTGTATGGTAGGAGATGTAGAACACCGTTGTGTTGGTACGAATCTGGTGAGAGTGCTGTGATCGGACCAAAAATTGTACAACAGACTACGGAGAAGATTAAGATGATTCAAGAGAAGATGAAAGCTTCTCAGAGTCGTCAGAAGAGTTACCATGACAAGAGGAGAAGGACACTTGAGTTTCAAGAGGGAGATCATGTGTTAATGAGGGTTACTCCTATGACGGGTATTGGTCGGGATTTGAAGTCAAAGAAGTTGACTCTGCGTTTTATTGGACCGTTTCAGATTTCAGAACGAGTAGGCGAAGTTGCCTATCGTATTGCTTTACCGCCGATGCTTGCGAATTTGCATGATGTATTTCATGTGTCTCAGTTGAGGAGATACGTCACGGATCCGTCTCATGTGATCCAGATAGATGATGTACAGGTGAAAGATAACTTAACCGTTGAAGCTTTACCCGTGAGGATTGAAGATCGAAAGCTGAAGCAGTTACATGGCAAAGAGATAGCTTTGGTCAGAGTGGCTTGGGGAGGACCAGCTGATGGGAATGTTACCTGGGAGCTAGAAAGCCAGATGAAGGATTCCTATCCGGAACTCTTTACTTGAGGTATGTTTTCGAGGACGAAAACTCTTTTAGTGGGGGGAGTTGTAACACCCCATAAATTTTGATTTATTAATTTAATTGAATTTTTTTAAATTAATTAATTAATATCAGTATTTTAAATTGGGATTATTGGAGAATTATGGATTAAGGGCCATTGGGCCGGATGATGAGATTAGTAGTGTGGGAGTGCTAAGTGAGTAAGCCCATTACTAATTATTTTATCTTTTCATAAAATAAAGGGAATAAGGAAAAAGAGTGGGAACGTGAAAAAGGAGAAGTTGAAGAAAAGAGTTGAGGAACGTAAAGAGGAACAGAAGAGGAAGAGACCAAAATCAAGAATTTGGCTAAGGTAAGGGGGACTCTTCCAATTATCATCTCTTATCGTAATTATGAATGATAGTGCATGATTGGTTGTGTTGTTTGGGTCAATTTGATTATATGTCAGAGTTAGGTTTTGGGGTTCTAAAGAATTGATTAGAAATTTGGTGTTTGGTGTATAAATTGATATAAGATGATAGTCTGATAAGTATGAATGAATCCTATGAATGAAAGTGTGAAAAGGACTGTTTTAGACTCAAAATCATGGACTGATAGGAGTAAAAACGAGTGAGAATTGGACTGGTACGAAATTGCAGGTTTTTGGAAAATTACTGGTGTTTCGCGTATGGAACAGTGTCATACGCGTATGGGATGAGGCCATACGCATATGAGGGACAATCCCCAGAGGCGATACGCGTATGATATGCGGCTGCCCTGTCCCAAAAACCAAGTTCTGGTGAATTGCGTATGAGGAGCGTATGAGAGTGGCCATACGCGTATGAGAAATTTTTAAGGAAGATTTAGGTTCTGCTGATACGCGTATGAAGAGGCCGATACGCGTATGGGATACTTTCTGGGCAATTTTGGCTCTGGTGAAACGCGTATGATACGCGTATGGTGAAGGGCAATACGCGTATGGGTTAGGTCATACGCGTATGGCTGCTGTGTGTTAAATTTTCTGTTTTTGTGTTTTTGCTTCGAAAGTTCAATGATGCGTAACTTTTGATCTGTAGGCCTGTTTTGAGCGCTGTTTTGAGAATGATGAACCTTGTGATTTGATCTTGTGTTTAATGATGATTTGAATTATATTGAATGATGCTAATATACATATGAACATACTTAATGATGATGATGATATAAGTATGTTGTGTATGTTGCATTCATTTCATAGTCATTTGTTGAGGGTTGAATCCTAATGATGAGGGGATTCAGTGAAGGGCATAATTCCCATTGTGTTGAATTTGTGCTGGCAGGGCCGTATCTTGACGATGTTGGATCGGTCGGTGGGTTACTCCCATTGATGATGTTTGGTACCACATGCATAGAGTCAGTTGCATTCATATGCATGAATTTGATGACATGACTGAATGTACTTCATTGTTATGATTGGTATTATGTGTTATGTGTGATGATGGATTTTCTGAATATAGCTGAATTGGGTGAATAATAAAAATATTGATGTGTTGTTATTTATAATGCAATAATATTTGTTAATTGCGAATGAGACTCACCCTTACACTATTTTTTAGATTGAGGATATCGGCTTCGACTTGGTGAGGATGAGCTAATGAGTCTTTGTTTAGTTAGCGTCAAGTGTCATGCTCTGATAGATGTAACACTGGGGAACATTATGTTTTTAAATTAATTTGATAACTCTGTTTTGTTTTAATTTAATTTTGAGGATTTGTGGTATTGATGATGAAATGCTATTTTGATAATTTATTCCGCTGTGTAAACATGAGGTTGATGAGTTATTGAAGGATTATTCCCCAGTAAATGCATGACAGTGATGGATAATGTTTATTTTATTATCAATTGTGGCACCCTTGTTTGCATGTACTCATATATAATATAACATCTAGTTTTAAGTATTATTTCAACCTCAGTCGAATTTTCATTTAAATTCATTGAGCCATAATACTCTTTAAGGTCATTTAGATTAATACTTTGACCTCTTGATCTCGACCTTGACCATTCTTCTACCATATCTCTCTCCAAAATTTGCTCGCATTGGACATTGGCTTGTTGAACTGAGTCATTTATCGTCTTACCATTAATCGGGAGACCCCAACAACATGTACATGTCCTTAAGTGTGACTGTCTATGAAGCACGGACACTGCAATTGGTTTGCGTGTCCGACACGTGTTGGTGTTTGACACACGTCTGACACCGGTACGACACATGTCAGACCGTTTTTTGAGGTGTCCCGAAAAAAAAGAAAAAAAATTAGAAGACACGGCCAAGACACGGCCGGACACGGGAAAGACACGCAAAGTTGAATTAATTTTTTTTTTGTAAACCTAAAATTTCTAAATCTTAAAAATATTTTATTTTTACATAAAATCAAATTTAATATTCAGATCTTTTTCTATTGAAATAAAATAAAATAAAATTTTAAACCTAAATATTATATAAGGGATGGAATATTAGTTAACCCTATTCATATTCTTCTTAGAAAGAACTTTCTTCTGCAAAACCTTATACTAACTTACCGTTGCCGACATCTTTATCTTTAGTTGAATCTCTTTATTTTTCTTCAATCTTCCAAAAGGTTATATGAATATTTAAGTTATTTAACTAATCTTCGGATGCTTTTCTTCTATATGTATGTTATTTACAACTGCGTTTTTCTTCTGCTCTTAATGTGTAACTCTGAAGTTGTGAACTCAACTGATGCTTCTATAATGTTATTCTGCTTTTTATGTGTTTACTAAGTAATGTATCCTTTAGTATAGAACAATGTGTAATGTATAAAAACAAATATTGAAAGTTGTGTAAATCTAATAGCTATGTGTAAAAGCTAAGTGCTGCAAGTTGTCATAAATTATGATTTTTCTTTGTAGGATAAGATAACCCATGTGCTAAAGCAGTCAAAAGTTAAAAAATTGTACTTTTTAAAATTATATTAACTTAAGAGGTAGTAGTACAAAAAGTGATTTATTTATAGTGTGGTACTGATAGTAGGTAAATAGTACTTGTATTAGTAATTTTTATGTGTGAAGTTGTAAACGTGATGGTTCTAATATTTATAATAATTATCTAATTATAATTTCTTATACTTTTTTGTTTTGTTTTGAATGATTACTATTATAATAATTTTAATAAGGCTTAATTGCAATTTTAGTCCCCCTATTATCCATTTTTTTGGGTTTTGGTCCCCCTATTTTAAAATCCGGAATTTTAGTCCCTATGTTTTAGTTTTTTGAGGATTTTGGTCCCCCTGCAAATTCAAAGGCAATTTTAAATGAAATGACCTTCACATTGATGATGTGTCCGTGTCAGTTCAGCATTGAAATGTTCAAAAAACTAATTTTATTTAAGATTTATGTTTAACATGTAATCAATGTGAGTTCCATTTCATTAAAAATTGCCTTCGAATTTGCAAGGGGACCAAAATCCTCAAAAAACTAAAATAAAGGGACTAAAATTCCGGATTTTAAAATAGAGGGACCAAAACTCAAAAAAATGGATAATAGAGGGACCAAAATTGCAATTAAGCCTTTTAATAAATTTGTGTAGAGATGAGTACTTCTCATTCTAGTCCTTCTAATCCTGACAAAGAAAAAGCTGATGAAACAAGACCTTTATGGAAGTATGTTACAAAAATAAAGAGTTTTAGTGGTAATGGAGGAGGAAATTTTGAAATAAAATGTAATCTTTGTGACATTGTTTTTAATGGATCATATACTACATTAAGATCACATTTGTTGAAGATTTCGGGAAAGGGAGTTAGATCTTGTGTGAAGATAACAACCGCAAAACTTATAGAATTGAAGAAGATGGACAATGAAGCTAAATCTAAGGAGGAGAAGTCTAAACGAAAATTTGTCTCTTTGCCTCCTAATTCTAGTGAAGGTCAAAATATTGTTGGTGCTAATCCAAAAAAAGAAAGAAATGCATCAACAATAGAAGGTTCTTTTAATACGCAAGCTAGAGAAACACTCGATTCTGAAATTACTAGGATGTTTTACTTTGCCGGACTACCATTTCATTTAGCAAGAAATCCTCATTTTAGGAGGGCATTATCCATTGCTGCTAACAGTAGTATTCCTGGTTACCAACCTCCTGGTTATAATAAATTAAGAACAACATTGCTTATAAAAGAGAGGCAACACGTGGAGAATTTATTGCAACCAATTAAAAATTCATGGAACCAAAAGGGTGTGACAATTGTTAGTGATGGATGGAGTGACCCACAAAGAAGACCTCTTATTAATTTCATGGTTGTCACAGAGAGTGGTCCTATGTTTTTAAAGGCAATAGATTGTTCAAATGGGATAAAAGATAAGGAATTCATTGCAAAAAAAATGAGGGAGGTCATCATGGAGGTCGGACCTTCAAATGTCGTGCAAATAGTGACAGACAATGCAACAGTTTGTAAGGCAGCTGGTTTAATAATTGAGGCTGAGTTTCCTTCTATTTTTTGGACTCCGTGTGTTGTCCACACATTAAATCTTGCTTTCAAAAATATTTGTGCAGCTAAGGATATTGAAAGAAACAATGATGTTTACAAAGAGTGTTCATGGATCACAAAAATTGCAGAAGATGCAATTTTTATAAAAAAGTTTGTAATGTGTCATTCCATGAGATTATCGATTTTTATTTCATTCAATTCCTTAAAATTTCTCTCTATCGCTCCAACAAGATTTGCCTATACTACTGTAATGCTCAGAAGGTTTAAATTATTGAAGAGAGATCTTCATAATATGGTGATTAGTGAGCAATGGTTTTCTTATAAAAAATATGATGTTGAAAAGGCTAAATTTGTGAAGGAAACTTTGTTAGATGATAATTGGTGGGATCGGGTTAATTATATTATTTCTTTCACTAGTCCTATCTATGATGTTCTTAGAAGAACTGATACAGAAGCTTCATGTCTCCACCTAATATATGAAATGTGGGATTCAATGATTGAAGAAGTGAGGAAGGCTATATATAAATATGAAAGAAAGGCGGAAAATGAACAATCAACCTTTCATGAGATTGTGCACTCGATATTGATTTCTCGTTGGACAAAGAGTAGCAGACCTCTTCATTGTTTAGCTCATTCCTTAAATCCAAGGTTATTTATTGATTATTATTATTATTATTAAATATTAATTTAAAAAAATGTTTGTTTATATTTATTTTAAGATTGAGTATATTCATATTCATTGTGTGCGTATATATTATATATTAAATTGTAGGTATTATAGTCATTAATGGCTTAGTGAAGATCCTAATCGAGTTTGTCCACATCAAGATAAGGAGCTCACTCATGAAAGAGGAAAATGCTTTAAAAGGCTTTTTCCTGATGCCGATGAAAGGAGGAAAGTGAATGTAGAGTTTGTCAACTTCTCAGATGGAAGAGAAGGTTTTGCTGACATTGATTCATTAAATGATATGGGTTTAATGGATCCAAAAACTTGGTGGCTAGTTCATGGCGTTCATGCTCCAATACTTCAAAAGGTTGCCCTTAAGCTACTTACGCAACTGTGTTCATCTTCTTGTAGTGAAAGGAATTGGAGTACATATTCATTTATACATTCACTAAAGAGAAACAAGATGGCACCACAAAGGGCAGAAGATTTAGTATTTGTTCATAGCAACCTTCGATTGCTTTCAAGGAATAGTCCACAATATAAGCAAGAGGAAACTAAAATGTGGGATATTGCCGGAGACAATTTTGGATCACTTGATGATTGCAGAATTCTTGAAGTTGCTAATCTTTCTTTAGATGAACCTGAGTTAGAGAATGAATTTTCAATGATGGTGATCAATTAGAGGGTTAAATGCCTTAATATATTTTAATTGTTAGTGTTTTTTTTCTAGTAAAAGTATTACTTTGGATGAAAGACAATAAATTTTATATTAAGTATTTTTTATATTTGAATTATATTATATATTTTGGAATAAATATTTTAATTATAATAATATATATCGGTGTCGGTGTCCTATGTTTTTGAAATTATCGGTGTCAGCGTGTCCGTGTCTCGGTGTCAGTGTCAGAGTCTGTGCTTCATAGGTGATTGTACATTCACCTATTGGAAGTGAAAAATGTGTGTTTTGGATCTCCATCTTTCTAACGAAGCGAGTATAAATTTTGGATGAATAGTGCAGTTAGATATTATGTGACTATTTGCATTGCCAAAAATAGTCACATAATACTTTAAAAGGATAGGAAAGTTGAAGTAAAAATGTTTTACTTCTCCTGATTGAAGATCCTCTATGTTACATTATTATTAAAATGAGTTGTTTACAATTATTATGTTGGATTTTGTTGGAAGACTTTAATGCTTTCTAGTTCGTTTCTAAGGTCTTCCCCCAGGGTAAACGATAATGCGGTTTCTGTCATTTAACTCTCATCTCATATTGCTAGCTGCTTCCTTGCAATTATGCTGTTGGGATCATGCGTATAGAATTCCAGTATTGTGTTTTTCCTCTCTTATTCCTCGATTTCGTGGAAGCAACATAGTATGTCTAGATTAAGACCTAAGATCTGGGACCATATCCTTGGAGACTATTCTTGTTTTTTATATTAACTAATGGATGCAAGCTAGTATGCAAGAATAAGACAATGAACTGACCACGCCATTGTGCTAGTACTTTTGGTTTTTTGAAAAATACTAATACTATCTTACTATTTGATATGATTGCTGTAAAACAAAAAAACTTAAATAATATGTTGGTCCATGTAACTTAGCGTGTTTTTGCTTATAGTCTTTAATCTAGATTTTTTTTAAATAGTCCCAGGATGTGAATTTTTTTTGGTTTTATTTTTCAATTTAAAATCCAAAGAAATATCATAGGAAAATTCGCAAGAAACTAATAGTTTTCAAATCCGCAAGAAAATACGCAAGGAAAAACTGCATGAAACCTACAGATTTTCTTGTGAATGTTGGATTTAAGGATTAAAACCAAAAAAAAAATTAACATATAGGGACTATTTTAAGAAAAAGTCCAGATTAGGGACTAAAAACAAAAATACGCTAAATTACAGGGACCAACATATTATTTAAGCCAACAAAAAACTACTATCTGATCTGATTTTTAGTACTTGAATGACCTGACATTTTATCTTATTAAATGGATTTTATCTTGTTCTTGGTCCTTTTCTACTACTGATACTTTGCATATATCCCGGATACTTAGGCTATGTTTGTGAGTTTGGAAGGGAGCGGAGGGAAAGCCTTCTGAAAATGAAATTTTAAAAAATTATAAGAAAATATTTGATATTTTTTGAAAAAATGATTTTGTTTAGGATGATAAAAGAGTCATTATCATTATGTTTACGGTGATTTCCGGTAAACAACCGCTAGTCCTCCAAACTATAAGTAAATATGATTTGGTTACTCGCAGGATCGACTAGATTGATCCTAGGACACATAGTCAAAAAGATTGTTATTAATGGTCATTCGAACCATATTTATGATTTATCTTTGTCAATAAGAGTTTCTTCGAATAAAACAAGTAAACTTGATAGTGACTTTGTTATATGCAAGTATAACTTCAACAAAAGGGTAAGTAAAAATAAGACATGAAATGAAAACTGTTTAAAGTGCAAAGAATCTAAAATTGCAGAAATATTAAATACTTCAAAAGTAAATGACATGAAAATAACAGTACAAGAATGTAAATGGCAAGAAGTAAATGAAATGCAATAATACTGAAAAGATATCTGAAAACGAAAAGGGAATACACATGTATTAAAATGGTGGTGTCATACGTACATTTCTCAGCGAACTCTTTCTCTTTAACACTTGATACTTGAGTAATATGTGAGTGATTTGTACAAAATGAACACACAGAATCCTAACATTAAGACTCCTATTTATACTAATTTCGACCTTAACGGCCCTACGCTAATCTAATGCCACGTTTCTCAAAAGAACTCCAGGGATGCCATCTGTTGTTAGACAGTTACGAAACCGTCTTCGAATTTCAAATCTTCCCGCCTAAGTCCTTCTTCGACGCGTGGCAGTGTATTTAACATTAAAACACTACGAAAACACGCTAATTAGTAATACTTTAACATATTTCATGAAATTTGCCTAAGTCTTCGAAGACATGCACTCCTATGAGCTTCAGTGTTCATCATCTCCGTTGTGACTTAGAAATCTTCACTCTCGAAGCATGGCCATCAGGAGCCATTTTCTTATCTTCAAACGATGGTCATCAGTAACCATCTCTTCTTCGAATTTTTATTCTTCGAAGAACCATATATTTGCAAAACGAAATCTTCAGCTAACACATTACTAAATATTTAATTTTCAAATTAGTATAACAACCTAAAAGATATTTGGAAAATTTATGTAAGCCCTCCAAAACCCTCCTTCAGTATAATTTTTGAGTTCCCCTATTTTATGGAGTGTTTGATGTTATGAATAAAATCAAACCCTCCTACTCAAAATCTTTTTTATTCTTTTCATTCAATTCTTCCTATTTTACAAAGTCCTCCCCTCCATTCTCTTCCAAACTCGCAAACAAAACCTTAGTAAAATTCTGACTTAGGTGCAACTGACCACTTGACATTTGATTACATATTGTTTTATTCTTATGCCTCCCATTCAGTATTCATTATATTATTTGGCTGAAGGCTCTCATGTCCATGTTGTTTTTGGTAATATTGACCTTCAACATGTTGAATAAACTTTAATGTTATTAAGTGTGTTTTTATTGATAAGTTAGTGGAAAAATAAAGAGTCTCTTGTAGTTGAAAGGCCAAGAGTTCTTGTAGTGGAAAAGCCAAGAGATAGTGGCATATTAAGAGTATTTATTTGCTTTAATTTCCTAGTATAGCAGAAGTCTTTCAGGTCTATATAAAGACTTGTTTGTATTTTCATTTTCAAGAAGAAAGTAAAAAGTGCAGTTTTAAAGTAAGATATCCACCAGTGGAAGTATAGTGTAAAAAGTGTTCTGTGCAATTTTAAAGCAAGTCTTCCACTAGTGGAAGTATAGTGTTAAAAGTGTCCAAAATTGTTACAACTGCAGAATAGAAGTAGCAGTCATTTTTTTTACAAATTGGCATCAGAGCTAATGGCGGATACGATGAGTCAAATGCCGCTACCACGATTAACGAAGGTGAATTACAAAAATTGGAGTATCCAAATGAAAGCTCTTCTTGGATCTCTAGATTCGTGGGAGACAGTCGAAACTGGTTTCACAGAACCAGATAATATCGGAGGGTATACAACGGCTCAAACCAAGGCGTTGAAAGAGACGCGTTCGAAGGATATGACGACACTGTACATCTTATTTCGAGCTGTTGATGAATCGGGCTTTGAAAAGATCGCAGGTGCAACGACTTCGAAACAAGCATGGGACACGTTAGAAAAAGTATACAAAGGAGCTGACCGAGTCAAGCAAGTTCGTCTTCAAACTCTTCGAGGAGAACTGGAGAGAATGAAGACGAAGGAGTCGGAAACTGTATCAGAATACATCACGCGTTTGCAAACAGTGGTGAATAAACTCAATCGAAATGGAGAAACAATGACTGATGCTCGTATTGTCGAAAAGATTCTCAGATCTTTAACTGATAACTTTGAGAATGTTGCGTGCGCGATAGAAGAATCGAAGGACCTTGCAACGCTCACAGTCGAAGAGCTAGCTAGTTCTCTCGAGGCACACGAACAACGTAAGATCAAAAAGAAGGAGGAGACAAACGACGAAGCAGTTCAGACCAAGGAGTCCACCAAAGACGAAAAGGTGCTCTTTTCTCAAAACTTTCAAGGAAGAGGACGTGGCCGTGGAGGTCGTGACAGTGGTCGAAGTGGTCGAGGCATCAACTTTGAGAGAGGACAGTCGAGCCAGCAAAATTGGCATGGCAGAGGACGTGGTCAAAGAGGTGGTCGATCGAACTACTCCAACGTCTAATGTTACAAATGTAACAAACATGGTCATTATGCAAAAGATTGCAACTCCTACAAATGCTATAACTGTGATAAAATGGGACATCTTGCAAAAGATTGTCGAGTCGAAAAGAAGGTAGAAGAAACAACCAATCTAGCTTTGGAAGCCGAAGCGAATGAAGGTGTCATACCCCAAAATTTGCCCATCATATTTCAAAATATTTTGACTCATATGATCTTCAAATGCCTAAAGATATACAAGAAGAAAGCACGCAGTCTTTCCTCCTAAACAATGAGGACCAAAACTATGGTTTCATTCTTTCCAAGAAAAATCAACTTCTGATACCTCAAGTGGACTTCATGGTCTCTCATATGCCTCATAGTATCCTCAGGCCAAGATACAAGCTCTGATTGCTCAATCAACAGCTCAAATGGTCAATAATCGACTAGTTGACCTAAAAGTCAAAACATGGTCAAACCACAGTCAAAACTTCTGATTTTTGGTCGACATCCTCATTATGAAGTATCATTCATCATTTGATCATGATTCATCAAGGAAATTTCAAAAATCCACAAAAGGAAAAAGTTTCTAAATTAGGGTTTTTTGGACTAAAAGTCAACTAAACTTTGACCAGCCATAACTTTCACATGGAACATCAGAAATTTCCCATCCAAATCTCAATTTGAAGGAAATTGAATTCTCTACAACTTTGTCTCTCACATGCCAAGGCTAAAAATGCTTCATTTAAGAGAAATAAGCCAATGCATTACAGGTCCTCCGAAAAGGTCAACGAAAACACCTTTTGGGTCAAAGCTCATAACTTGAGCATGGAATATTTAATCGAGATGAAACCAAAAGCATCATTTAGAGGACATTCTAAGCCTTCTAAAAATCTCAAAAAAACCTTCCATACAATAAAAAAACGAATGAGTTATGGTTTTCACAAGTTGGTCAATTTTGAGGAAATGCACTTAATGCAAAATGGAGAATTTTGATATTTTTGGGCCCAATTATTTGACTCCAAACTTAATCCATGGACCATCCACGACCCATAGGCCATTTAGATTATTTTTAGTATTTATCATTTATTTTATTTTGAATTTAATCATTTAAATTCAATTTAAAATTGAATAAAATACTAGAAATAGTCAAAGATTTTATTTGGTTCCAAAATTGATGCAATATACCATAAAAAGTCAAGGCCAATCAAGGGAATTTCGTTCAAGGGATAATTGGAAACATTTGATACCAACTTAGAAAATTTCCATACAAAACTCAATCAAAAAATATCTCATACAAAGCCCAAAAATTTGAAGAGATAATAACCCTAATAATATCTCTATATATAGGCGAAGAGACTCAGCATAAGGGTTGGTCGCTGGTTGCCTCAAGGATTCCTCTCCAAGTCACCAAAAATTCAAGAAAAGCTAAGGATCGTGTTTGGAGTTCCAGCTAATATCACGACTTCTCAATCATCCAAATTCGTTTATCAGGTATTAAAGGGCGAATATAGGTCATTAACAAAGCCCTACCTCATTTGAAACGCGCACAGCATGTTCATACACTTCCATGTGCTTTTAATTTTCGTTCACTATGTTTTAACGATTTTTGATTGAACTTAACTGCACATATGAGTTCCTGGCATTATTTAGATGGCATCTGGACCATTAAAAAGAATCTTTAGCGCAGGAATAAGGATCCACCATGATTAGGGCAACCGAGGTTTTGCCCTTCGAAACGCATGATGCAACGTTTATTTGCCAAAAATAACACTTGATTTGGATTCAGAAGGGTCAAATTAGGGGGGTAGGGTCATTCTATGCTGTTTATTTGCCTTGCTTCGCAGGTTCCAAGATCATAGGATCGACAATGGAGAATTGCAATTAAATCCGCAGGAAAATCCATGGAGGATTCCGCAGCCAAATCCGCAGGGGCGGATGAAGAAGATGATGAATAGAAGCTTGGACTCCTTGACCACGCGTGGGAGAATGTGATTCGCCAGTCAACTAACCCAGCCACTCTCTCCTTTGTTCATTGGTTCGCGCATACTCATGTGGGCCCAGCGCTGGTTTGGTCTGACTTTTCCTTTTTAATTATTGCATATTATTTACATTGGGTGTATATATTACAAGATGACAAAGCAGTTGAGATGGCTAGTGCAAGAAGCATGGGTGCGTGCAAACCTGGGTTCGAACCCAGATGATGGCAATTATTTTCTTTGCATTTTCTTACTCGTTGATTCGGTGTTGCACGCTCCACTATGACCACCGTACACCTTCATTCCCAACCATCCATATCAAAGGCATCAAAGATCCAACGCCCAGAGATTGCAAGCTCATCATAGTCCTTCAGGGAGCAACCACACCAGATTACCAGCTAAGTTCTTTATTGATTTTTAATGCTTCTTTTATTTAGGTTTGGTTTATTTTCTTTTAATCTCTTTTTATCATTTTATTTGTTGAAACAAATTATTTTTACCTAATAATTTTTATAATGACTTATTTTATCAAAATTGATTTTAATTATAATATTAAAAATAATTGTTTTTTGACTAATGATTATTTTAGGGTAACTGAATTTATTTTATGTTTTAAACCCTAATTTTGTCGGGATCACTATGGTAGGTGTTATCCATTAATGTATTTTTTAACCTTACGAACTCTTTAGGTCACAATAAGTTTTCTTAAATAAACTTTTAGGTTCAGGGTTTGTCAACCTTTTATGGTTCATAGATCATCCATACACTGAAAAACATTTTTCTATACTTACTTTTCAGGGTTAATCTTCAGATACCTTCCGACCACGCGCCCACCATCAAAAAAGCTAAGTTCCGACTCCTTTTCTTAAATTTAATTTTTATTAATTATTACATTTGCCTTATAGGTTCAACTAGGTTTTACTTTCAAATGTTAGAGAATTTCACCTACACTCACCCCTATTATTTTCATTTTAAATGGTCAGGGTCAATGCTTCTTAAAAACTTCAAGGCAAACCTCTGCCCATCAACCTTCATCAATCGAAGCTAAAGGTTTGTCGAGTCGCCAAAGCCACGAGTCTGGTAACTCTAAACCTTACTTTTTATTACTTGTGTCAAGCCCCATTGGGGATCCGCTGATTTCATTGTCCCCTTCCCTTTTATTACTTTATAACTGCGTGGTTAGTAATTTAGGGAGTGCAACTCTGAATCAATTAGAATCACTAATTACAAGATAAATATTATCTGAACATAACCACGTGAATGTTGCACACACGCACCCTTTTGGGGTAACCTCTCTGTTGCCTTGTTGCCTGTTGCCTGTTGCCTTTGTGTTTTTGCAGAATAAGCCATGTCCCTCGAATTTGAGGATACCTCAGCCATGCTGCCTCAATAAAAGGTCATGAGACCCTAAAATGATGCTGCCTTCGATACACAAATATGACCTCGACCCTCGAAAGTTGCCTACGGAAAAAGGCTGGGGTATCTTCTGGCTGCCTACGAAAAGGCTTATTCTGATCCTTACCTTAGACTACCTGCCCTTCTATGGCATGGGACAGTCTTATGGCAAAGGATATTTCGATGACCCTTCAATCTCCAAACGAAAGGCTTCCTGCCCTCTTATGGCAAGGATAGACCCTTTCATTCTGAAAGGCTAAAAAGAGACCTATCATCTGAGTTTAAGGTAATTGCCCCTAATTGCCTTGCAATGCTTATCTTTAATATTCTTTCTCACAATTCTTCGAAAACTGGCTACGCTCATTTACGAGCTAAAGTCCACTTTTTTCTTTCACCTACTTTTTTCTAAAAACAAACGAGCAAGCAAAGCAATTAAGAGCCCATGGAAAACCATGGATGCAAAGGGTGCCTTACACCTTCCCTTTGCATAAATTACCCCCGAACTTAGATTTCTTTAAAAAGGTTTTTTTCTGTTTCTTTTAGCCTTTCTGAATTTGTTTGGATAAAATAAAAGTCGGTGGCGACTCTTGCTTAACCGCGACATTTCGATCGATAAAAAGTCAGTTCACCGTATTACAGAACTGGCGACTCTGCTGGGGATTAAATTCGATAAAAGAGGGGTTACCTTAAGAGTTTAGGAATCACTTAAATGTTTTCTATTGTTTGCTTTGTTTGTTTTATTTTTCAGGGGTGTTTTGGGAATTAACTGATGGACGAATCCTATTCCCGGATTCAAGAACACTTAAGATTAGGAGTGGCATAGTCATGGCGACCTCTTTCACATATGTGGGAGATGAGTCAATATGAAGTTCACACTTGAGTTAGGACTCCATAGCATATGCACACCTTTCTCAAATGAGGGGGGTCTATGTATGTGTCTGTGGGTGCGCCGGAGCTCAAGGACCTTTAGTTACCCTTAACCCATCCTGGCCTTTAGGAACGTAGTGGGGGGACTACCCTTGACAAATGTTAAGGACTAGTCGCTACCCGATGCTACAATTTAGATAGGTTCTTTCTCAAAGTATCATTGCATGGTGCAAATGCATCATGTCCGATGGTGCTTTAGAAGGGCTTACAATTCTGGATAACTTGTAGAACCTGTTGCTGAAATCTCCTTATCCATAGAAATGCCCTTGGGAAGGACACCTGATCTAAACTCCATGCAAGCCTTAAGCCAAAAATTGTGTGACTTGTGTGACTTGTTTGTGTTTACTACTAACCTTCATTTCCTCGCAGGTTTTGTTGAAAGGATTTGTTTGTCCTTACCATCTCGCACCAAGTCTAATGAACTGCATTCGCATAACATCATGACATCATAACATCATAAGCATAACATGATTTAACTAACCCTTCAAGGATCTTAGGGATTTAGGGCGCACAATTTCAGGTACTCTTATCAAGGACTAAATTCCTATCAAGGGGCAAGAGGATTTATTTTCCTCTAGCCACATACCCTCAAATTCAGAGGTATCCCGAATCAGAGGCGATGACCCACTGGATATGGTGAGCTTGATTCTCAAAGAAAGACATTCAAAGACAAAAGTCAGAATTCTTCAGACAAAGACGTGACCAAATCATTGTCTAATGTTGATAACTAAATTCCTAAAGATCCTTGAAAAGATTGCATTTGCATCCCATGAAACTAACTTTTCCTTTCAGGTCGACCAACCGGTCAGACGAATATCATCAACAAATCAATATTTATCAGATATACATTCCGGAAGCTCGAACCCCGGACATTCTGAAAGTTCCAATCAGATGAACATTCTGGAAGCTTGAACCCCAGACTTCTGAAACATTCCAATCAGATATACATTCCGGAAGCTCGAACCCCGGACATTCTGAAAGTTCCAATCAGATGAACATTCTGGAAGCTTGAACCCCAGACTTCTGAAACATTCCAATCAGATATACATTCCGGAAGCTCGAACCCCGGACATTCTGAAACGTTCTTATCAGATACACACTCCGGAAGCTCGAACCCCGGATACTCTGAATCTCTACACTAGTTCCACAACAACGACGCAAGCCAGATGCACCTAAGCGTCAACTCACCAAGGTCAAAATGTCGTCGGCTCAAGCATTACAACATTTGTTGAAGATCAAATTGATTACTCTAAGGGATGCTCCAAAGAATTCTAACACCTCCACTCCTGGATATAAACTCGATATGAGGTGCACGTACCATTCCAACAGTCCTGAACATTACACCAACGATTGCTGGACATTAAAGAATAAGATCCAAGATGCTGGTGAAATTGAATTCCCTCATCCCAAGACTCCTGTAGTGATTACCATTCCCATGCCTAATCATGACAAGACTGATTGATGTCTAAATGGACGAACTTTTAAATCATTAGCTTTACTTTCATGTGCAATTTCTACTCTGTTTGTTTAAACATTCGACTTATGATAGACATTATCTGTTTTAATAATCATCATCAGTGCATTGCATATATTTGTCTTGAATAAATTATTTCGCTATCACTCATTTTAAATTATGTCTTCACTTTGCATATGTTTTGTGATATTCAACTCCTGCTAAGCTGTAAGCCTTTTGAGGGAGGATGACGGGAACGATACCGCAACCTCATATAGTATGCTTTTGAGCGGACTATGCTGACGATGTACAGGCATTGTTTCAATTCCTAAACAGTGGAGATATAAGGACGTTAATCCCTCGTCAACCCCTTTGAGCCTAAGAAGTAGAAGTTTCTTTCTTGTACTAATCAAAACCCTTGACCATAACCTGGGGCAGGGTAGTTCTCAGTTAATTTGGCTGTGCATTCTATTTTAAGAGAATCATTCAGTACACCTTTCAATAAAGGCTTTAATCACTAGCGTTCATCCGCACACATCAAAGAAGTGTTGGAGATGTCAATCAAAAGCCAACGATGGTTCATCAATCATTAAGCAAGGCAGTCAATATCTTTCAAAAAAACAAAAATGATGAAAAAACACATATACAAAGAAAAGCCTACTAAGTCAAAAATCAAAAAAGAAGATTTAGGCAAAAATCAAGGCATCCCGCTGACTGTAAGTTCAAAAATAGACAGTTCAGGCAAAAGTTAGGGATATCAAAAGATGAAAAAAGAGAAGTCAATAAATTCCTGAACAACACAATGTTGTGACAACCAAAAGAAAGAAGCGACTGCCATCTCAAAAGTTCTCTATTGCTTGTGAACCATCATCATTATCAAAGGTGCAAATCCAAAAGTCTCTTGGAACCTGAATGCATAAGTCGAATTAACTGAGCTTAGGACTGAAGATCATCACGAAGAGGGGTGGGTACAATCAAATTTTGAGCTTTTATCCTTTGTTTCTTAAACCATGAACCAAGCCACGTTACAACCCTTGAAAGTCCTAATTGAAGCATGATTAATTCAAAAGCATACTGTCACCAAAAGGGTATCCTGACTCCTTAAGGATTACAAAAATGCTGAGTTGATATTTCATTTTTACAAACATCACATTGTTACAAATATCATGTTTTTACAAATATCACGCTTTTACATCTTTTGTTTTAATGTTTTCGAAAGACTCAAGACAGACGTATGCATTGCATCTCATGAATTCATTATTAAGCATATTCTGCTACATAATTTCAAATGTTAGCATCAGAAAGAACTTGCACAGGGTACAACTAATGACTGAAAGTTATCCCGACAGACAATATTACTCCAAGAAGCAATGTCTCCTACGTATACAAGGGGCACGATACGTTTTTTCCAATCAATCTGGGGCAATCAAGTCAAGATTCTGAGAATCTCTCAGGATGCCAAAATAATCAGGGGCATCATCCTGAGTTTACGATTACTGAGGGCATGTCGCCCATAGCGCACATCTCATAAAGTCCTCGTGAGGCAAATCTTTCCAAAGCTCTTACTAGCGGGGGCAAACCTATGCAAGTCCAGTTTGACATCTTGATCAACATTCAGTGACATGTCCTAAATCCAGGAATGGCAGGTACTATAATGCTAGGGGCAATATTCAAGACACCCACGTCTCCCCCATAGAGTCGGGTTCACAAGATCATATCCCCACAGAGTAATCATTAAGAAGACATCTTCAAATACTCGTGTCCCGACAAAGACATGGCTCCCCAATAGAGTTTACATCTTCAACACAATCGTTTCTCCAACACTCCGCTCCTCCTCAACAAAGTTTACTAATATCTTTTATTCCCAATCAAGGCACATCAAGTCACCGATCATCTCCAAGCAGAAATCACAAATCCTCAGCTGAGCATATTCAAAACAAGATTAGACATCAAAATCACAAAGGCGTAGAGATTTATTTTCTCGATCAAAGCAACATAAATCATATTCACATATCATATGGCATAAACATATTCATACATCGCATACATCGCCTCATAACGAATTCATACATAACACACAAGTTTCTCATTTATTTTGAGAAACTCATCATACATACATCATAACATTGCATAAAAATTAACCTTACCTTTTTCAGAATACAGGTACAGACAAATGAATGAAATTCCCAACTTTCTAAGATCTAATTCATTTACCACGAACGGTAATGACACGATCATTTTCAAGATCTAATTCAGTTACTACGAACGGTACTGACACGATCAACGCTCAGAGATCTAATTCTATCATCACGAACGGTGTAGACACGATCAATGACCAACCAAGTCTAATTCAGTTACTACGAACGGTGCTGACACGACAGAAGATCTAATTCGGTTACTACGAACAGTACTGACACGATCAAATCTCAGAGATCTAATTCCATCATCACGAACGGTGTGGACACGATCAATTAATTCTATAGTCTAATTCAGTTACTACGAACGGTGCTGACACGACAAGAGAATCTAATTCTATCATCACGAACGATGTAGACACGATTATCTCTCCAAGATCCAATTCAGATACTACGAACGGTACTGACACGATCAAATCTCAGAGATCTAATTCCATCATCACGAACGGTGTGGACACGATCAATTGCTTCTACAGTCTAATTCAGTTACTACGAACGGTGCTGAAACGACAAGAGAATCTAATTCTATCATCACGAACGAGGTAGACACGATTATCTCTCCAAAGATCTAATTCATTTACTACGAACAGTAATGACACGATCAACACTCAAACAATTACTTCTCAAACACTTCAGTCTCGACATCTGGATGGCATCTTCAAGCCCATCTCCAAACACCTGGATGGCATCTTCAAGCCCATCTCCGACAAAAGTCCCCGCTTTAACTAGGGCAAATTTCTTGGTATTCTAGTGTTCAATCATCTTCCACCTTCAGATACCGACTGGCATACAAACCACTCTACATCTTCAGGTTTAAGATAACTGAACAGGGGCAGCTGTCATACCCCAAAATTTGCCCATCATATTTCAAAATATTTTGACTCATATGATCTTCAAATGCCTAAAGATATACAAGAAGAAAGCACGCAGTCTTTCCTCCTAAACAATGAGGACCAAAACTATGGTTTCATTCTTTCCAAGAAAAATCAAATTCTGATACCTCAAGTGGACTTCATGGTCTCTCATATGCCTCATAGTATCCTCAGGCCAAGATACAAGCTCTGATTGCTCAATCAACAGCTCAAATGGTCAATAATCGACTAGTTGACCTAAAAGTCAAAACATGGTCAAACCACAGTCAAAACTTCTGATTTTTGGTCGACATCCTCATTATGAAGTATCATTCATCATTTGATCATGATTCATCAAGGAAATTTCAAAAATCCACAAAAGGAAAAAGTTTCTAAATTAGGGTTTTTTGGACTAAAAGTCAACTAAACTTTGACCAGCCATAACTTTCACATGGAACATCAGAAATTTCCCATCCAAATCTCAATTTGAAGGAAATTGAATTCTCTACAACTTTGTCTCTCACATGCCAAGGCTAAAAATGCTTCATTTAAGAGAAATAAGCCAATGCATTACAGGTCCTCCGAAAAGGTCAACGAAAACACCTTTTGGGTCAAAGCTCATAACTTGAGCATGGAATATTTAATCGAGATGAAACCAAAAGCATCATTTAGAGGACATTCTAAGCCTTCTAAAAATCTCAAAAAAACCTTCCATACAATAAAAAAACGAATGAGTTATGGTTTTCACAAGTTGGTCAATTTTGAGGAAATGCACTTAATGCAAAATGGAGAATTTTGATATTTTTGGGCCCAATTATTTGACTCCAAACTTAATCCATGGACCATCCACGACCCATAGGCCATTTAGATTATTTTTAGTATTTATCATTTATTTTATTTTGAATTTAATCATTTAAATTCAATTTAAAATTGAATAAAATACTAGAAATAGTCAAAGATTTTATTTGGT
The DNA here is from genome assembly GCF_029867415.1 of Vicia villosa. Taxonomy (NCBI): domain Eukaryota; kingdom Viridiplantae; phylum Streptophyta; class Magnoliopsida; order Fabales; family Fabaceae; genus Vicia; species Vicia villosa. Next base: position 272,937 of record NW_026706014.1, on the reverse strand, counting down.
TCCAAAATTGATGCAATATACCATAAAAAGTCAAGGCCAATCAAGGGAATTTCGTTCAAGGGATAATTGGAAACATTTGATACCAACTTAGAAAATTTCCATACAAAACTCAATCAAAAAATATCTCATACAAAGCCCAAAAATTTGAAGAGATAATAACCCTAATAATATCTCTATATATAGGCGAAGAGACTCAGCATAAGGGTTGGTCGCTGGTTGCCTCAAGGATTCCTCTCCAAGTCACCAAAAATTCAAGAAAAGCTAAGGATCGTGTTTGGAGTTCCAGCTAATATCACGACTTCTCAATCATCCAAATTCGTTTATCAGGTATTAAAGGGCGAATATAGGTCATTAACAAAGCCCTACCTCATTTGAAACGCGCACAGCATGTTCATACACTTCCATGTGCTTTTAATTTTCGTTCACTATGTTTTAACGATTTTTGATTGAACTTAACTGCACATATGAGTTCCTGGCATTATTTAGATGGCATCTGGACCATTAAAAAGAATCTTTAGCGCAGGAATAAGGATCCACCATGATTAGGGCAACCGAGGTTTTGCCCTTCGAAACGCATGATGCAACGTTTATTTGCCAAAAATAACACTTGATTTGGATTCAGAAGGGTCAAATTAGGGGGGTAGGGTCATTCTATGCTGTTTATTTGCCTTGCTTCGCAGGTTCCAAGATCATAGGATCGACAATGGAGAATTGCAATTAAATCCGCAGGAAAATCCATGGAGGATTCCGCAGCCAAATCCGCAGGGGCGGATGAAGAAGATGATGAATAGAAGCTTGGACTCCTTGACCACGCGTGGGAGAATGTGATTCGCCAGTCAACTAACCCAGCCACTCTCTCCTTTGTTCATTGGTTCGCGCATACTCATGTGGGCCCAGCGCTGGTTTGGTCTGACTTTTCCTTTTTAATTATTGCATATTATTTACATTGGGTGTATATATTACAAGATGACAAAGCAGTTGAGATGGCTAGTGCAAGAAGCATGGGTGCGTGCAAACCTGGGTTCGAACCCAGATGATGGCAATTATTTTCTTTGCATTTTCTTACTCGTTGATTCGGTGTTGCACGCTCCACTATGACCACCGTACACCTTCATTCCCAACCATCCATATCAAAGGCATCAAAGATCCAACGCCCAGAGATTGCAAGCTCATCATAGTCCTTCAGGGAGCAACCACACCAGATTACCAGCTAAGTTCTTTATTGATTTTTAATGCTTCTTTTATTTAGGTTTGGTTTATTTTCTTTTAATCTCTTTTTATCATTTTATTTGTTGAAACAAATTATTTTTACCTAATAATTTTTATAATGACTTATTTTATCAAAATTGATTTTAATTATAATATTAAAAATAATTGTTTTTTGACTAATGATTATTTTAGGGTAACTGAATTTATTTTATGTTTTAAACCCTAATTTTGTCGGGATCACTATGGTAGGTGTTATCCATTAATGTATTTTTTAACTCTTACGAACTCTTTAGGTCACAATAAGTTTTCTTAAATAAACTTTTAGGTTCAGGGTTTGTCAACCTTTTATGGTTCATAGATCATCCATACACTGAAAAACATTTTTCTATACTTACTTTTCAGGGTTAATCTTCAGATACCTTCCGACCACGCGCCCACCATCAAAAAAGCTAAGTTCCGACTCCTTTTCTTAAATTTAATTTTTATTAATTATTACATTTGCCTTATAGGTTCAACTAGGTTTTACTTTCAAATGTTAGAGAATTTCACCTACACTCACCCCTATTATTTTCATTTTAAATGGTCAGGGTCAATGCTTCTTAAAAACTTCAAGGCAAACCTCTGCCCATCAACCTTCATCAATCGAAGCTAAAGGTTTGTCGAGTCGCCAAAGCCACGAGTCTGGTAACTCTAAACCTTACTTTTTATTACTTGTGTCAAACCCCATTGGGGATCCGCTGATTTCATTGTCCCCTTCCCTTTTATTACTTTATAACTGCGTGGTTAGTAATTTAGGGAGTGCAACTCTGAATCAATTAGAATCACTAATTACAAGATAAATATTATCTGAACATAACCACGTGAATGTTGCACACACGCACCCTTTTGGGGTAACCTCTCTGTTGCCTTGTTGCCTGTTGCCTTTGTGTTTTTGCAGAATAAGCCATGTCCCTCGAATTTGAGGATACCTCAGCCATGCTGCCTCGATAAAAGGTCATGAGACCCTAAAATGATGCTGCCTTCGATACACAAATATGACCTCGACCCTCGAAAGTTGCCTACGGAAAAAGGCTGGGGTATCTTCTGGCTGCCTACGAAAAGGCTTATTCTGATCCTTACCTTAGACTACCTGCCCTTCTATGGCATGGGACAGTCTTATGGCAAAGGATATTTCGATGACCCTTCAATCTCCAAACGAAAGGCTTCCTGCCCTCTTATGGCAAGGATAGACCCTTTCATTCTGAAAGGCTAAAAAGAGACCTATCATCTGAGTTTAAGGTAATTGCCCCTAATTGCCTTGCAATGCTTATCTTTAATATTCTTTCTCACAATTCTTCGAAAACTGGCTACGCTCATTTACGAGCTAAAGTCCACTTTTTTCTTTCACCTACTTTTTTCTAAAAACAAACGAGCAAGCAAAGCAATTAAGAGCCCATGGAAAACCATAGATGCAAAGGGTGCCTTACACCTTCCCTTTGCATAAATTACCCCCCGAACTTAGATTTCTTTAAAAAGGTTTTTTTCTGTTTCTTTTAGCCTTTCTAAATTTGTTTGGATAAAATAAAAGTCGGTGGCGACTCTTGCTTAACCGCGACATTTCGATCGATAAAAAGTCAGTTCACCGTATTACAGAAGGCTTTCTACTGATGACTAAAAAAGAAGTAGACGCGAATAATGATAATATGTGGTATCTTGACTCAGGGGCAAGTAACCATATGTGTGGTCACAAACAACTATTTAAAGAAATGCAAAAGATTGAAGATGGTCATGTGTCTTTCGGAGATGCATCAAAAGTGAAGGTCGAAGGCAAAGGTACAATTTGTTACTTGCAGAAGGATGACTTCACTGGGTCAATCCAAGATGTGTACTATGTACCAGATCTCAAGACAAATATTTTGAGTTTGGGGAAACTCACGGAAAAGGGTTATTCAATATTCATGAAAGATCAGATATTACACTTGAAGGACAAGCTAGGGCATCTGGTTGCTCAAGTCGAAAAGGGGAAAAATCGAATGTACAAACTGAACTTGAGAAGCGTTCGAGGAAAATGTTTGTTAGTCAATGTCGAAGACAAAGCGTCGCTGTGGCATCTACGTTTTGGTCATCTACATCATGCTGGTCTGAGAAGGTTAGCAAAGAGGAACATGGTGCACGGGATACCAGACATGGACTATGAAGGAAATTTTTGTGAAGAGTGTGTGCTTAGCAAACAAACGAGAACCTCATTTCAAAAGAAGGCAGAATATCAATCTAAACATATTCTCGAACTAATTCATACCGACATATGTGGGCCAATCACTCCGGAATCTTTCAGTGGCAAAAGGTATTTCATTTCATTTAACGACGATTTCTCACGAAAGACCTGGGTTTATTTCTTGAAAGAAAAATCTGAAGCATCGAGGTGTTCAAAAAGTTTAAAGTAATGGTGGAGAAGGCAACTGACACACACATCAAAGATGTTCGATCTGATAGAGGTGGTGAGTATACTTCGACAGCCTTTATGAAGTACTGTGAAGAGCAGGGCGTAAGGAGATTTCTAACTGCACCATATTCACCTCAACAAAACGGTGTGGCTGAAAGGAAGAATCGAACAGTTCTCGACATGGTTCGATCAATGCTTAAGAGCAAGAACATGTCAAAGGAATTTTGGGCAGAAGCTGTACAATGTGCCATTTATGTTCAGAATCGATGTCCACATTTGAAGTTAGAAGATCAAACACCACAAGAAGCATGGAGAGGACAAAAGCCAACAGTTTCTCATTTCAAAGTATTTGGTAGTGTGGCTTATGCACACGTACCGGATCAACGAAGAACAAAGCTTGAAGACAAAAGTCATAAATACATATTCATTGGATATGATGAGAAGAAAAAATGGTACAGGCTGTTTGATCCCATAAGCAAGAAGGTGATAGTGAGTAGAGATGTTTGAGTAAACGAAATGAGCAAGTGGGACTGGAATAATTCGATAGAAGTTATCGTCGAAGTTGGAGAAACATCAGTCGCTGTACCAATAAGCAATTCAACAGAACTTGAAGATTCTGACAATGAAGATGAACCTCTACAATCTAAAATGCGAAGTCTTCAAGATTTGTATGATATGACAGAAGAAGTACACCTTGTATGTCTTTTGGCAGATACTGAAAACATTAGCCTCGAAGAGGCGATGCGAGACGAAAAAAGGAAAACTGCCATGAACGAAGAGATCAAGACCATTGAACGCAAAAACACATGGGAACTAGAAGAATCACCAAAAGGAAGTCAACCCATCAGTGTGAAGTGGGTGTTCAAGAAAAAGATGAATGCTCAAGGCAAAATAGAACGGTATAAAGCGCAGCTTGTTGCGAAGGGATACAAACAGAAAGCTGGAATTGATTATGACAAAGTATTTGCTCCTGTTGCAAGAATGGAGACAATTCGATTACTTATCTCACAAGCTGCTCAATTCAAATGGCCGATATTTCAAATGGATGTCAAGACAACATTTCTAAATGGTGTGCTCGAAGAAGAAGTTTACATCGAACAACCACCCGAATACATGAAAGTTGGAAAAGAAGAAAAAGTGCTAAAGTTGAAAAAGGCGCTTTATGGGTTAAAGCAAGCACCACGAGCATGGAATACACGCATCGACACATACTTCAAAGAGAACAGTTTCAAGCAATGTCCTTACGAACATGCTCTGTATGTAAAGAAGAATGGAGGTAACTTGTTACTCGTTGCTCTCTATGTTGATGATTTAATTTTCTTGAGTAACAACAGTCAGATGATAGAAGAATTCAAGGGCACAATGACACGTGAATTCGAGATGACAGACTTAGGTCTGATGAGATTCTTTCTTGGTCTGGAGGTTCGACAAGAAGAAACAGGAATTTTCATTTCACAGGAGAAATATGCAAAAGAAATCTTGAAAAAATATAAGATGGAAAACTGTAATCCGATTTCGACGCCAATGGAACCAGGTGCAAAGTTATCGAAATTTGATGGAGGAGAACGCATCGAAGCAAGCAAATATCGAAGTTTGGTAGGAAGTCTTCGATATCTCACATGTACAAGGCCAGATCTTTCGCTTAGTGTCGGAATTGTAAGTCGTTTCATGGAGGAACCAGTATATACACATTGGAAGGCATTGAAAAGAATCCTTCGATACATCTAAGGCACTGTGTCACTTGGAATGTTTTATTCAAGAGCAGAAGATTACAAGTTGATTGGTTATTCCGACAACGATTGGTGCGGAGATGTAGACGATCGAAAAAGCACCTCAGGATATGTGTTCTTTATGGGAAATACCGCTTTTACATGGATTTCAAAAAAACAACCGATTGTAACACTCTCGACATGTGAAGCTGAATACATAGCAGCATCTTGGTGCGTTTGTCATACAATATGGCTTAGAAGATTGTTGAGCAAAATGGAGCTAAAGCAGGTAGGTGCAACAATAATTCAAGTGGATAACAAGTCAGCAATTAAGTTAGCAAAGAATCCAGTGAATCATGAAAGGAGCAAACACATCGACGTTCGCTTCCACTTCATTCGAGAACATGTGAAGGAAGGAAGTGTCAAATTGAGGCATGTAGCAAGCAAGGATCAAGCAGCAGATATTTTTACAAAACCATTATCGAAAGAAATTTTCGACAGAGGCAAGAAGTTGATAGGTATGATGGATAGAAGAAACATTTAAGTTTACAGGGGAGTTTTGTTGAATAAACTTTAATGTTATTAAGTGTGTTTTTATTGATAAGTTAGTGGAAAAATAAAGAGTCTCTTGTACTTGAAAGGCTAAGAGTTCTTGTAGTGGAAAAGCCAAGAGATAGTGGCATATTAAGAGTATTTATTTGCTTTAATTTCCTAGTATAGCAGAAGTCTTTTAGGTCTGTATAAAGACTTGTTTGTATTTTTATTTTCAAAAAGAAAGTAAAAAGTGCAGTTTTAAAGTAAGATATCCACCAGTGGAAGTATAGTGTAAAAAGTGTTCTGTGCAGTTTTAAAGCAAGTCTTCCACCAGTGGAAGTATAGTGTTAAAAGTGTCCAAAATTGTTACAACTGCAGAATAGAAGTAGCAGTCAGTTTTTTACACAATACTCATCGAAATTGAAAAATGTGCTTCATGTTTTCAAACTTTCCAATAACTTAACTCCGAAGCTTATTCAGGACTAGTACTCTAATCTTTTTTCCTTCACATTGTGGTTCAGAACCCAGCCATAGAGAGAACATGGAAAATGGAGGGTTGCACTACATATTCAAGTCACTCGATGAATTGAATCCATATTTTCCTTGACAGCATCCTTTGTATTGCCGTTAAACGTAAAGGTTTTGTTGTTTTGTGGAATCCTTCTATTAGAAAATTCAAGGAATCTCCTCCTTTTGAACGCTGTGAAATCCTTAACAAGGTTTATGACACCTACGGCTTCGGCTATGATCGAGTTTCTCATAATTACAAGGTGGTTGTTCTTTACTACTCCGAAACTAACTTGCTTAACACAACTAAGGTAAAAGTTTATACTTGGAAAACCATTCAGACATTTCCTTTTGGTGCTGTCTTTGATGAGCCATCCAGAGCACATGTAAGAGGTACACTTAATTGGATTGCCTATACTGAAGGGCGTCACAAAGGTCCCCTCTTCATTCTTTCTTTTGATTTGGGAAACGACTCTTATCAGAAGCTTTTGCCTCCTCATTATGCAGAGATCTGTCAGCTTTACTTGAGATTGTCTGTCTTGAGAGATCTGTCAGCTTTACTTGACATTGTCTGTCTTGGACTAAATTGTTCTCCGTTTCATACATGCAACATCCTACTAAGTGTTATATCTTTTCCAGGGTATTGTATATTTTTGAGGATGATCGACTGCTGCTCGAAACTCTAGAGGATTGGAAAAGGAAGTTGGTTGTTTATGATCCAAACAATGATTCATTGCAATAGGTAGCTTGGGCAGCAACACATCCTTTCAATTTTAGTGACCTAGTCAGGAAGCTAATTGAAACTGAAGCATCTATGATTCGCAAACAAATGATAGACATTTGAAGTTGGATTCAGGTGAAGATGACAATGTGGTGATAGGATTTTTTGTGAATATTTTGCTTCTGAGTCTAATGTGTTTCAAGTGTGTCTAAGGAGGATTCTCGAGGTTGAGTCACAAAAAATTGTTGTGGGTTCTACGGTTTCTCGAGAGTCAGGCGTGTTTTCTAATCTCGGTAATTATGTTTATGGAGATTTTGAAGTTATATCTTTTACATCTTTCCATGATTCCATGAATTGACTGAAGGATAGAAAAACACTTAGAAAGGGGGGGGGGGGTTTGAATAAGTGTAGCTTTAAAAACTTGACCGATAAAAATAAATTGCACAGTTATTTTTATCCTGGTTCGTTGTTAACTAAACTACTCCAGTCCACCCCCGCAGAGATGATTTACCTCAACTGAGGATTTAATCCACTAATCGCACGGATTACAATGGTTCTCCACTTAGTCAGCAACTAAGTCTTCCAGAGTCTTCTGATCACACACTGATCACTCCAGGAACAACTGCTTAGATACCCTCTAAGACTTTCTAGAGTCTTCTGATCCACACGATCACTCTAGTTACAACCTGCTTAGATAACCTCTAAGACTTCCTAGAGTATTCTGATCCACACGATCACTCTAATTCCTTACAACTTAATGTAATCAATTCTAAGAGTATTACAATTGCTTCTTAAAAGCTATAATCACAAACTGTGATATTTCTCTTAACGTTTAAGCTTAATCTCACTAATATATTACAACAGCAATGTAGTGAGCTTTGATGAAGATGAAGATTCTGAGCTTTGAATAGAACAGAGTTTCAGCAAGTTAATATGAGTTGTTTTGTTCAGAATCGTTAACCTTGCTTCTCATCAGAACTTCATATTTATAGGCGTTGGAGAAGATGACCGTTGAGTGCATTTAATGCTTTGCGTGTTCCGTACAGCATCGCATTTAATGTTATACGCTTTTGTCAACTACCTCGAGCCTTGTTCACGCTGTGTCTACTGACGTTGCCTTTAATAGCTTTTAACGTTCCTTTTTACAGTCAGCGTAGCCTGCCACATGTACTTCCTTCTGATCTGATGTTTGTGAATACAACGTTTGAATATCATCAGAGTCAAACAGCTTGGTGCAAAGCATCTTCTGATCTTCTGACCTTGAAGTGCTTCTGAGCGTGATACCATCAGAACTTCAGTGCTTCTGATCTCATGTTCTTCTGATGCTTCCATAGACCCATGTTCTGATTCTGCTTCGACCATCTTCTGATGTCTTGCCAGACCATGTTCTGATGTTGCATGCTGAACCCTTTGAGACAAAGCTTCTGAGCGCTGAATTATGCATACTCTTTATATATTTCCTGAAAAGGAAATTGCATTGGATTAGAGTACCATATTATCTTAAGCAAAATTCATATTATTGTTATCATCAAAACTAAGATAATTGATCAGAACAAATCTTGTTCTAACAATCTCCCCCTTTTTGATGATGACAAAAACATATATAAATGATATGAATTTGCGATCAGAAAGAGCAGACGGCAAAAGACAAATTACACAGCTATAGCATAAGCATGTGAATATGTCTCCCCCTGAGATTAACAATCTCCCCCTGAGATAAATAATCTCCCCCTGAAATAAATACTCGAAGAACTTTAATAAAAGACTTCCCTGATTATTTCGGTAGAGACGATCACATAAGCTTTTGTCTTCAGAGAATTCATAGCTTCTGACTTCTGCTTCCATTGGACGGCTTCAGAACTTGAATTTCTTTAGATCCCTAGAACACTCATAGCTTCTGATTCCTGCTTCCATTTAGGACAGCTTCAGAACTTGAATTTCTTTGATCATCAGAACACTCATAGCTTCTGATTCCTGCTTCCATTTAGGACAGCTTCAGAACTTGAATTTCTTTGATCATCAGAACACTCATAGCTTCTGATTCCTGCTTCCATTTAGGACAGCTTCAGAACTTGAATTTCTTTGATCATCAGAACATTCACAACTTCTGATTTCTGCTTCCATCTAGGACAGCTTCAGAACTTGAGTTTTCTGGATCTTTAGAACATTTACAGCTTCTGATTTCTGCTTCCCTCGGATAGCTTCAGAGCTTTGAATTTCTACCAACATCACTTCATGCTAGATTTGTATCAGAACATTGTTGAATGTACCAGAGCATCATCAGAGCATCTCTACATCCTGAAATGTTACAGAACAAAACTAAACGACAAAAGTCAGCATGAACGAGTCAGAACATAAAATGTATATTAGAACACATGATATGTATCAGAGCCATATAGGCTAAAATAATGTATCAGAGCAAATAGAATTTTGTCAGAGCAAATAGACAAATATGGATCAAATTCTATTATCAGTGCTTCTGATTCTGAAGCTTGACAGCACTCAGCTTGCTTCAGTTTCCATAAGCTTATTCTTTTTACAGAATAACGCTTCTTATGGTTTTGCTTCTTGTGTGCTTTGAAGATTCTCTTCATTTCTTTATACCTGCAAAACACTTAAACCATATAGAACTTGCAGTTCTTGTTAGTGAATGTGTGGGAGCTTTACCCAGCAACTGATAGATTAATCAAATCATTTATCATTTATCTTCTCCCCCTTTTTGTCATAACATCAAAAAGAATATTTCAAAAGATTTTGACAAAAGATAAGATACGCACAGTTACCTATGGTCGGCGTCCCTTCAACTGCACGCGCGCTTATTCATGAACAGTAAAGACAGGTTTACCATCCGAGATAAAATGTTACAGCTGTTTTGCTTTAAAAGAGGTTCTGAATCAACTTAGACAATGAAACGTTAGTAATAACCGAATCATAATTTCTAAAAGATTTCAATCAGAACTTCTGATTAAAAAATAATCCACTTTCATTTCAGAAGATACTTATACATAAGAACTTCTCATCTTCTCATTCTGGGCATAAATCCATACTGATGTTCTTCAGAATGAACTTAAACCTATCTTCAGCCAGGGGTTTTGTAAAGATATCAGCCCATTGATGGTCTGTATCCACAAAGTTTAAAGATAGAACACCCTTCTGAACATAGTCCCTTATGAAATGATGTTTAATCTCAATATGTTTAGCTTTTGAATGAAGAATAGGATTCTTAGATAAACATATAGCAGAAGTATTATCACAGAATATAGGAATGTTACTCTCATATATCTGATAATCTTCTAGCTGACTCTTCATCCAGAGCATCTGTGTACTGCAACCAGCAGCAGCGACATATTCTGCTTCTGTTGTTGATAGAGCAATAGTTGCTTGCTTCTTGCTATACCAGGAGATCAAATGACTTCCAAGAAATTGGCAACTTCCTGAAGTACTCTTTCTTTCAATTCTGTCTCCAGCATAGTCAGCATCGCAGAATCCTACTAAGTTGTATTCTTTAGATTTTCTGTAAACTAAGCCAACATTAGTAGTACCTTTCAGATACCTTAGAATTCTCTTAACAGCAGTTAAATGAGATTCTCTAGGATCTGATTGGAATCTAGCACACAAACAAACACTGAACAGAATGTCAGGTCTAGAAGCAGTCAAATATAGAAGAGATCCAATCATACCTCTGTATAACTTCTGATCTACCTTCTTACTTACCTCATCCTTACCTAGGATGCATGTTGGATGCATAGGAGTTTTGGCTTCTTTGCAGTCTAGAAGATTAAACTTCTTCAGAAGTTCCTTCACATACTTGGTTTGGTGAACATACGTTCCTTCTGATGTTTGATTTATTTGTATTCCAAGGAAATACTTGAGTTCTCCCATCATGCTCATTTCAAACTCAGCCTGCATAGACTCAGCGAACTCCTTTCCAAGTGTAGCATTAGATGTTCCAAAAATAATATCATCTACATATATTTGACAAATTAAAATATCCCTTTTAAAGGTTTTACAGAAGAGAGTAGTGTCCACTTTTCCTCTAGTGAAACCATTATCCAGAAGGAAAGAACTTAAGCGTTCATACCAAGCTCTGGGAGCTTGTTTCAATCCGTACAACGATTTCTTTAGTTTAAAAACATGATTAGGAGACATAGAGTCTTCAAAACCAGGAGGTTGATGGACATAAACTTCTTCATCTATATAACCATTTAAGAAGGCACTCTTAACATCCATCTGATAGAGAGTGATGTTATGTTGAGTGGCAAATGAAATTAATAGACGAATAGATTCTAACCTGGCCACTGGTGCAAAGGTTTCTGTATAGTCAATCCCTTCTTGCTGACTGTAACCCTGAGCCACCAGTCTGGCTTTGTTCCTTACCACTTCACCTTTCTCACTGAGCTTGTTTCTGAAGACCCATTTTGTACCGATTATATTGAATCCATCTGGTCTAGGAACAAGATCCCAAACATCATTCCTTGTAAACTGATTCAGTTCTTCTTGCATAGCAATTATCCAGTCTGGATCTTCTAGAGCATGATCAACAGAAGTTGGCTCGATCAAAGATACAAGACCTAATTGACAGTCTGCATTGTTCTTAAGGAATGCTCTTGTTCTGATTGGATCATCCTTCTTTCCAAGAATGACATCTTCTGAATGACCAGAGATGAGTCTGGATGATCTTCTGACAGATGGTTCTTCAGAAATGCTTAGATTCTCCAGAGAAGCTGATACTTGATCTTCAGATTCTTTGCTTCTGAGAAGCTCTGCTTCTGATGCGTTGCTTCTTGGCTCAACAACTTCTGATACATCAATATCACAATCTGCAAAATTATCAAACTGCTTTGGTTTTTCAGAACCAAGCTTATCATCAAACCTGATATTGATTGATTCTTCTACAATCAATGTTTCAGTATTGTATACTCTGTAGCCTTTTGAGCGTTCAGAATATCCAAGAAGGAAACATTTTTGTGCTTTGGAATCAAACTTACCAAGATGATCTTTAGTGTTCAGAATAAAGCATACACATCCAAAAGGATGGAAATATGAAATGTTGGGCTTTATATTCTTCCACAATTCATAAGGAGTCTTATTTAGAATAGGTCTGATAGAGATTCTATTCTGAATATAACATGCAGTGTTTATTGCTTCTGCCCAGAAATGCTTAGCCATATTGGTTTCATTGATCATGGTTCTGGCCATTTCTTGCAGAGTCCTATTGTTTCGTTCTACAACTCCATTTTGCTGTGGAGTTCTAGGACAAGAGAAATCATGGGCAATACCATTTTCTTTGAAGAACTCTTCAAAGAATCTGTTCTCAAATTCACCACCATGATCACTTCTAACCTTTATGATTTTACACTCTTTTTCAGATTGAATCTGAATGCAGAAATCAAAGAACACTGAATGAGACTCATCCTTGTGTTTCAAGAATTTTACCCATGTCCAGCGGCTATAATCATCTACGATGACTAATCCATATTTCTTCCCTCTGACAGATGCTGTTTTGACTGGGCCAAACAGATCAATGTGCAAGAGTTCTAATGGCCTTGAGGTAGAAACAACATTCTTGGACTTGAATGCAGGTTTGGAGAACTTGCCCTTCTGAAATGCTTCACAAAGAGCATCTGATTTGAATTTCAGATTAGGGAGTCCTCTGACAAGATCCAGTTTGTTAATCTGAGAAATCTTTCTCAAACTAGCATGACCTAATCTTCTGTGCCAGACCCACTGCTCTTCAGAAACAGACATAAGACAAGTCACCTTCTGACTCATAAGATCTTGCAGATCTGTCTTATAAATGTTGTTCTTCCTCTTGCCTGTAAATAGGATTGAGCCATCCTTCTGATTTACAGCCTTGCAAGACTTTTGATTAAAGATTATATCATAACCATTGTCACTCAATTGACTGATAGATAAGAGGTTATGTGTTAATCCTTCTACAAGAAGTACATTAGAAATGGAAGGAGAGTTACCAGACTTTATAGTTCCAGAGCCAATTATCTTGCCCTTCTGATCTCCTCCAAACTTGACTTCTCCTCCAGACTTAAGCACCAGGTCTTGGAACATAGACCTTCTTCCTGTCATGTGTCGTGAGCATCCAGAGTCCAGGTACCACGACATGTTGTGCTTTGTCCTTTTTGCAGCCAAGGATATCTGCAATAGGAATAATCTTATCCTTAGGTACCCACATTTTCTTGGGTCCTTTCTTGTTAGATTTTCTCAAGTTCTGATTGAACTTGGATTTAACATTGTAAGCAATAGGAGGAACAGCATGATAATTCTTAATGTGAGTTTCATGATATTTCCTAGGTTGTGTCACATGCTTCTTAGTGTGTGTAATGTGAAAACTTTGAGCATGTGAAGTGTGCCTAATATCATGGGAGTGGCCATACTTGAACTGATCATACAATGGCTTCTATGTGATTTTCATTTCATCAACAGGTTCAAGTTTGTATGGGGTTTCACCCTCAAAACCAATGCCGACTCTTTTGTTTCCAGACACAGCATATATCATAGAAGCTAGCTGACTTCTGCCAATACTTCTAGATAAGAACTTCCTGAAACTTAAATCATATTCTTTCAGAATATGGTTTAGACTAGGAGTGGATTTTTCTGAATTGGAAGGAGATCCAACATTATTGGATAATTTTAAAACTTTTTCTTTTAATTCAGAATTTTCCAACTCAAGCTTCTTCGTTTCAAATTCAAATAGCTTTTTCAGCTTTTTGTATTTGAGACTAATCTGAGACTTGAATTCCAGAAGTTCTGTTAGACTGGAAACTAACTCATCTCTAGTAAGTTCAGAAAATACCTCTTCAGAATCTGATTCTGATGTAGATTCTGATCCGTCATCTTCTGTCGCCATCAGCGCACAGTTAGCCTGCTCATCTTCAGAGTCTGAATCATCTTCTGACTCATCCCAGGTTGCCATAAGACCTTTCTTCTTATGAAACTTCTTCTTGGGATTTTCCTTCTGAAGTTTTGGACATTCATTCTTGAAGTGTCCAGGCTCATTGCATTCATAGCACATGACCTTCTTCTTGTCAAATCTTCTGTCATCAGAAGATTCTCCACGTTCAAATTTCTTTGAACTTCTGACGCCTCTGAACTTCCTTTGCTTGTTCTTCCAGAGTTGATTTAGCCTTCTGGAGATCAAGGACAGTTCATCTTCTTCTTTAGATTCTGATTCTTCAGGATCTTCTTCTCTAGCCTGAAAAGCGTTAGTGCATTTCTTGATATTGGATTTTAATGCAATAGACTTACCTTTCTTTTGAGGCTCGTTTGCATCCAGTTCAATTTCATGACTCCTCAGGGCACTGATTAGCTCTTCCAAAGAGACTTCATTTAGATTCTTCGCAATCTTAAATGCAGTCACCATAGGACCCCATCTTCTGGGTAAGCTTCTGATGATCTTCTTTACGTGATCAGCCTTGGTGTATCCCTTGTCAAGAACTCTCAATCCAGCAGTAAGAGTTTGAAATCTTGAAAACATCTTTTCAATGTCTTCATCATCCTCCATCTTGAAGGCTTCATACTTCTGGATTAAAGCGAGAGCTTTAGTCTCCTTGACTTGAGCATTTCCTTCATGAGTCATTTTCAAGGACTCATATATGTCATAGGCCGTTTCCCTGTTAGATATCTTCTCATACTCAGCATGAGAGATAGCATTCAGCAAAACAGTTCTGCATTTATGATGATTCCTGAAAAGCTTCTTCTGATCATCGCTCATTTCTTGCCTTGTCAGCTTTACGCCACTGGCATTTACCGGATGTTTGTAACCATCCATCAGAAGATCCCATAGATCACCATCTAGACCAAGAAAGTAACTTTCCAGTTTATCTTTCCAGTATTCAAAGTTTTCACCATCAAATACCGGCGGTCTAGTATAACCATTGTTACCGTTGTGTTGCTCAGCAGAGCCAGATGTAGATGTAGACTTTGCAGTTTCATCAACCATCTTTTACTGAAGCGTTTTTCTCTTCCTGAATCTTTTCTAAACACGGTTAAGTGCTTGCACCTTAGAACCGGCGCTCTGATGCCAATTGAAGGATAGAAAAACACTTAGAAAGGGGGGGTTTGAATAAGTGTAGCTTTAAAAACTTGACCGATAAAAATAAATTGCACAGTTATTTTTATCCTGGTTCGTTGTTAACTAAACTACTCCAGTCCACCCCCGCAGAGATGATTTACCTCAACTGAGGATTTAATCCACTAATCGCACGGATTACAATGGTTCTCCACTTAGTCAGCAACTAAGTCTTCCAGAGTCTTCTGATCACACACTGATCACTCCAGGAACAACTGCTTAGATACCCTCTAAGACTTTCTAGAGTCTTCTGATCCACACGATCACTCTAGTTACAACCTGCTTAGATAACCTCTAAGACTTCCTAGAGTATTCTGATCCACACGATCACTCTAGTTCCTTACAACTTAATGTAATCAATTCTAAGAGTATTACAATTGCTTCTTAAAAGCTATAATCACAAACTGTGATATTTCTCTTAACGTTTAAGCTTAATCTCACTAATATATTACAACAGCAATGTAGTGAGCTTTGATGAAGATGAAGATTCTGAGCTTTGAATAGAACAGAGTTTCAGCAAGTTAATATGAGTTGTTTTGTTCAGAATCGTTAACCTTGCTTCTCATCAGAACTTCATATTTATAGGCGTTGGAGAAGATGACCGTTGAGTGCATTTAATGCTTTGCGTGTTCCGTACAGCATCGCATTTAATGTTATACGCTTTTGTCAACTACCTCGAGCCTTGTTCACGCTGTGTCTACTGACGTTGCCTTTAATAGCTTTTAACGTTCCTTTTGTCAGTCAGCGTAGCCTGCCACATGTACTTCCTTCTGATCTGATGTTTGTGAATACAACGTTTGAATATCATCAGAGTCAAACAGCTTGGTGCAAAGCATCATCTGATCTTCTGACCTTGAAGTGCTTCTGAGCGTGATACCATCAGAACTTCAGTGCTTCTGATCTCATGTTCTTCTGATGCTTCCATAGACCCATGTTCTGATTCTGCTTCGACCATCTTCTGATGTCTTGCCAGACCATGTTCTGATGTTGCATGCTGAACCCTTTGAGACAAAGCTTCTGAGCGCTGAATTATGCATACTCTTTATATATTTCCTGAAAAGGAAATTGCATTGGATTAGAGTACCATATTATCTTAAGCAAAATTCATATTATTGTTATCATCAAAACTAAGATAATTGATCAGAACAAATCTTGTTCTAACATTGACAACTTAATATTCTGAATCTCAGATGCTATCTGATGACGGGGAATCACAGTTTTGATTAGACTTGCAATATTGCAGACTAAAGATCCGCATCGAGGAGTATTATCCTTATGGATCAGCCAAAGATACTCATCAATGACATCTTCAATTCGAAATGACGCTTCTCTCAAATGCTTTACTCATGTTCTTATTCCATCATTAACGCCTGCTTCATCGGCATCCCTTCAGTCTGCATCTTTGAGGAAGACTTGAATGCTTTCGAGTTCATCTTTGATGTCTGAAAAATCTGTGTGTACACCTCTCAGAAGATTTGTTTCTTCTTAAAGGAATTGGAAAACTTCCCCCTAGGCAAACAGTACCGCAGTTTCTGCCATTTAACTCATCTCATATTGCTAGCATGAGAGTCTGGTGTCAGCATGAGAGTCTTGGACATCCCCCCGTTTAGCTGGTGAGATATGGTGTGGACCTCCGTTTTTTATCCCGGGCCATACCTCTGTTCTGGAGAGATACGTGAACTGACTCTTTTTTATCGCTTAATGCTTTCGCATTTTTGAAAATTCACAGAGTCGCCACCGACCTTTTATTTTATCCAATTAAGGAAAGGTTTATAAAAGAAACAGAAAAAAGACCTTTAAGAAATTCTGGGTAAGGGGGTAGGTTATACAAAGGGAAGGTGTTAGCACCCTTTGTATCCATGGTTATCCATGGGCTCTTAAGTTTGCTTAGCTCACTTGTTTTTCGATCACTTTTCAATTGCTTTAGAATGCTCATATGTGGTTTTAAATACTTTTGTAAATTGAATTTTGTAATGATCCGTGTGTGGATGTATACAAAATGCTTGTTTATCTTTCGAAAGATGTTTTGAAAAGAACGTTAACTTTGTAATAATCCGTGTTTGGATGTATACAAAGTATTGTCTTTTTTGAAAGTTTTGTTTTGAAAAACAACAGTGTATGAGAATTTTGTTTGTTTTAATTTGAGCAAGCAAACTAGGAGGTCTACCTTGAGTTGTAAGGTCTTTATCCTATTTCCTTTAAAAATCTATCCTTTCACCGGATATAAACAAAAGGTTCGATTTTGTACTCGAAACAGTAGAATTTTGACTTTGATTTTGAAAAGAATGAGAAGGGATTACCTTAAAAGGTGCAAGTGTGATTGTGATTGGATTCAGATATTTTATCTTTGAAGTTAGTGATCTAACGGTTCAATTTTATCTTTGACATACACGCAGTTTATATTTGCTGGAAATTAAAATGCGGAAATGTAAAGTGCGGAAAGTAAATCTACGCTATTACATCGATTGTGCAGGAAATGTAAACTAGCCTATTTACATGAATTTGACATCCTATACATTTATCTAGGAATTTAAATTGCAAGAAAACTAAAAGGCATGTTTTTTGGATTTTTTATGATTGATTTTAATTATAATTAATGCATGATTAATTAAATTAAAATGAAGAAAAAAGATGAAAATAGATTTAAACCTAGAAATTGAGTTTAAAATATGTACAAAATATTTGTCAATTAATTTTAAAACAAAACTAATTTTTTTGGGATTTTTGAAATTGATATGAAATTGATTAAGCTAATTAATACATAATTATACAAATAATTATACAAATAACTAAAACTTAAAGAGAAAATTATTCAAAATATGTAAAAAATTAGTTTATAATATATAAACAATATTTAACATGAAGAACAATTTTTTTTATGATTTTTTGATTGGTTAGAATAATTAAAAAGCAAATATATAAATATATACTAATTAATTATGCAAAATATTGAAATTTTGAAGAAAAATAAAATATTTTTATTTCAGAAAATAATATATTATTTTAGAAGTCTAAAAATATTTTTTGTGCATTTTTTGGATTTTTGAAACTATTTTTAATTAATTTTGCAAAGAAAATTAAAATAAAATAGAAAATAAAAGGATACTAATCAGATGTGGTTGATTGGAGAGTCCATGGTATGGACTGGCGTGTCAGGTGCGTTGGATGAGCTGGCTAGTGGATCTTGTGGCTCAGATTGGAAGTCACATGGTAGTCTTGCATTGACTGGTCACATGGGATCATAAAGACTTTCAATGAGTTAGTCTGGTCCCACCATGTATGCGTGGACGAATAGAAACAAGGGAGAGAGCGCTGAAGATTGACCAGCCAACCAGGGATGCACGCGTGGAAGTCAACAGGTCTCAATCACTGTTCATCATCTTCTTCACAGCTATGGCAACGGTTTTTTTCAAGGCTTTGGCAACGCTTTTGGTTCCAGATTTCCTTCTTCATTAAACCTGCATAAACACGAAAATAAATGGTTGCAAACAACCCAGATAGCCTAATTAAGACCCTCTGAATTCATTAGTGGCATTAGTTTTTGCTAAAAGTCCATGGAAGATGTAACTCGAAGCTTCTCAAGTTTAAACACCCAACAATGGTGGAAGGTGTTAGAGGCGTGAAACCTTGCATGATCTACATTGAATCTACTCTAAATGATGTCAGGAACTTAAATCAAAGATTAGATTAAGTTGTTTCATGTGAAAATTTGGAAAACGAAAGTTATGAAGTTATGAGCATGAAGATTATGATACACGTGTTTAGAGTATTAAGGGACTTGTTTAGTGCACCAATCTTACTCTATATGACCTCAAAGGATGATTTGAATGATTGTTTTGTATTGATATTGATTGGAAATATGAAAATGAAAATTACAAAGTTTGGAAATTTTTGTGAGAATTATGATGTTTCTATGCTATGCTTGGGCTATGATTTCGTTGCTCCTTGATTGTTGGAGTATGCTAGCCTATTTATAAGCCATGGAGTGCTTAAAAACTAAGCTAAGAAGCCTTAATTGTCTTTGTTGGAATCTTGACTTTTCAAGCTTAAAATTTAAGCCACCATTGCTTGATCTCCACACCTCTTGCCTTAGGCTTTTCTTGCTGCATAATTAAGTCACATGTGGAGGCTTTAGCTTAGAAAATAAGCTATGCTTTATCCTTCCCTTTTTTCCTTTTTAATTTAATCTTAAATGATAAAATTAAATCAAAAAATGGAGAAAAATGTTATGGGCTTGGTCTTGGTCGTGGGAGGCCCATAATAACATGGAAATGATGTTTGAACCATGAAAACTTGGCCCCATTTGGAAAAAATACATTTTTGAGCAATGTTGGTTTTATGCATTTTCCAAAATTTAGCCAACTTCAACAAGGTGTAAATCCCTCAATTTTTGTCATATGAAGGAGATCTTGCACTTTTTGGAAACCTCAAAGAGTCCTATAACCAATGCCTTTGGTCTCATGTCAAAATGATTTTTGATGCTCCTTGTGTGTCCTTTTGAAAAAAGTGTCTTTTTGTTGACTTTGAAAATGACCTGTAATGTCTTTGATCATATTTTTCAAATGGTGAATGCAATGACCATGGGATTAATTGCATTTGAAAGATAATTGAATTTCCTTCAAAATGAGCTTTGGTTTGAATTTTTTGGATGAAGGATGAGAGAGTTATGACCAGTCAAAGTTGAGTTGACTTTTCAGGTAAAAACCCTAATTTTGAATCTTAGGGTTTTGTTGATTTTTGATCTTTCCTTGATGAATTATGATCATCCAATGATCAAATGATGAATCCTTTGACAAAATATGGACTTTGACAAAAAATTTCATTTTTGACTGTCTGTTGACTTTTTTGGTCAAACGGGTCGTCTGTTGACTGTTTGAGCTGCTGACGGTGCGTCTGAGTGAATTGAAGTTTGAAAATTTGTATGATGGTACTTTGAGATATATGGATGTGCATGAAATCCATTTGAGGTCTCAAAAGCTTGTTTCTCCTGTAAAAACAAGAAAACCCTAGTCAGGGACTGTTTGTGTAGGAGACAGTTAAGCGTACCTGATTTTTGTGCAGTGTTGAGTCTCTGCTAATCGCGTGATATTCAGAAGACTTCTAGAACAAAAATCTTGGAATTTTGAATTGTGAAAGATTGATTTGATTGATGGTACAAAACACTGAGAATTGTACTGCCAGCAGTTTGGCTGTCAACTGACTGTCCAGGTATTGATGTAGCAGTTAGAGTGAAAAATCAACAGTCAAAGTTAATTTTCTTTTTTTTTGTTGTTTTTGCTTTTGTTTTATGTGAAAAATGAAAGTTTATTTACATGACTTGTTAAAAAAACACAGACATAATAAATAACTAATATTTACTGTATGCGGGCAAAATTACCGATGATAACCCTGAAAATCATTTAATGCACAGAAAAATGCATATTTGACTGGCAGAAAACACATAAAATATTATCTGAGTAATTAAGCAATATTATGACAAATAGTACAATATTTAATACTGACAGTACAAATATTACATACTATATTGAACAGTACGACGAATAAACGGTACATTTAAGAAATAAGAAATACGGCAAATTTTAAGAATGACGATTGATAACCCATGCTACAAATAGTAACATGTAGATGATTGGGAGCATAAGCATCCCAGGTCCACAGTGTTCCGGGCTATGTAGACAGAAGAAAGACATGATCACCGTAGCAATGGTGATGACCATAAGAAAACACGTTTCCCACCGCTTCGCCATTTTGTCGGGAAAGAAGAAAGGATGGATTATGAAGTAGAAATTTGACAGATGAATTAGAATTTGATGTGAGATTTTTATGAAAAAATGAGAGGTATTTATAGAGTGGAAAGAAGGATAGAGACGTTGGGGAATGATGTGATTCCGTACAAAAGGAAATTTTGAGTGGAAGTAAGATTTGAAAGAAAGTGGAGATAGTGTTGGGAAAAAGAGAGATTTGATTTTTGAAAAAGAGATTTGAAAAGATTTTTGAAAATAATGGAATATAGTACAAAAATTAGTGGGAAACAAAAGATAATAATAATCTACTTGTTACCAGTACAGTCTGAGTTTCCTGATTCTGCGCCTGCAAAAAGATTTAACTCTGTACCAATTGTGTCAGTACTATTTATCTGTAAATAAATAAATAGCATGTGTGAAGTAATAAACAGCATTTGGCGTTTGCGTAAGAATAAATTCAACTGCAAGCCAAATTACTGTATAAGAAAAATTCTAAAAACTAAGTATTTCATATATCAGGATCTTTGTTGAAATAAAAATCCATGATTATATGAGACTTTTAATTTTCAGATTGGAGTTTTCTTGAAAAATGATGCGGGCAAATTTTGGGGTATAACATATGGTAAAATGTTTATGCAAAAATTTAAACTATTTATGCATATATTAAAATTTGTGTTTCTAGTATAATTCACATATCTTTGCACACAACCACGAGGAGTTGAGGACTAATCCCTCGAGTCAAGGGCGACAAAACTGTCATCTCAATCTGTCTTACTTTTACAACTAGATAATGATATAGCAAAACTGTCTTCTCAACGTGTCTTACTTTCACAACTAGATAATGATATAGCATCGATCTTGATTAGCCAAATAGTTGCATTCATTAAAACGAAGTAGTTTGATTATTACAATGATTGAAGAAAAGCTCCCACCAATCTTAAACACCACATATCAATCTTGATTACAAGCTTTTGAATCAAAGCTTTCCACAACCAAATCATACAACACAACAAATAACATAATTTAAAAAGAAAGCTCTCACCAATTTTAGACACTACATATTTAAGTCACTCGATGAACTAAATCCATATTTTCCTTGACAGTTGCAGGATGAGAAGGAAATATTTTTTTTTAGTTTAAGCACCACAGATGGAATGCTGAACAAAGTACGCCATCTTTGAGCTTTATCATGGAGAATCCGAATTTCTGTTCACATTGGCATAGGAAACAATCGGGTTAGGTACCTCAAAGAGTTGCCAAATTAATTAAACAAATTCAGTGAAGCATCACTGTAAAATTGAATGCTAGTGAGAATGCTTTTGAATGGCATCAAATGAAAAAATTCAAAATTATAATCAACTGAATTTTTGAAAAATTTTCATGTGTTAATTGTAAAAAGTGTGTAAAAAAATGTATACGAGAAATAATAGCGAAGAGGTCAGGAATTGTAAATATAAATAACAGAAGCATTATTTATATGATCAGAGGAAAGATACCTTCTTCTCAGGCCTCCTTGGAAGACGAGTTTATAGTGTGAATCTCATAATCATAGTATTTTGGGCCAAACCATTGACGAATGAATACAAGAGGAACATGACTGATAATCCAGTGGTCGTGTCCTTCGTCTGGATCAATGCTCTTAACAAATTCATTTGGCATATCAACTAAGTCAATGACTTTGAGTTTATCCAAGAGTATGATACCCGATGGTACCTCCTTCAATTGGGGGATCTTTTCCATTTTAAGATGTTCAAGAGAGAGCAAAGCTCCTTTCTCTATAAGTATAGAATTTACTCTATTCAAGTGACTTAGAATCAGTTCTCTCAATTTTTGAAATCCTCCAGATGAAAAATGCAAAATTTCACCATCATAGGCATTCTCCCACAAAGAGAGCTTCAGCAGATTTGGCAAGTTCTTCAGTGACTGCATTGGATCATCTTTCAAATTGGATAAACCAAGCCTTATCTTAACAAGACACTCAAGTTTCGGAATCCAATCAGGCAACTTCTCCAGTCTAGCTTTCAAATGAAGCCGCCGAAGTTTGGGAGGGGATGACACAAAGTTCAAGTCAATAATTTCATCCTCTGCTATTGCTGTGATATTAAGTGATTCAAGGCGTTGCATCTCTACTACGGCAGCACTTAAGGCATTCCCATGTTCTCTTTTTACACGCCTTAAACCCAACTTTCTTAACTGTCTTAACATTTTCATCTCTTCAATGAGATCTACTCCCCCTTGATCTACCTCCACATAACAAATATTTTGTAGGGAAGTCAAGTTCTTAATACCTTTTTTCATCAGCACGCCAGTTGTAAAGCCCAAAACAGAATATTTCTTTTCATAGTTACGATGAAAAACAAGAAGATGCCGTAACTTTTTCAGCTTGTTTATTTCACTTGGCAATTCGCGCACAAGTGTTTCTCTTAAATCCAATGTCTCCAAGTTCTGTAGCTCACCAACAGATTTAGGGAGAACCTGTACTTTTGTATTCTTTAGGTTTATGTATTTCAAGTGAAAAATATTCCCCAAATTTTTAGGAATATGATTCAATGATGTACCTTGCATGTCAAGTACCTTCAAAATCCTAGACCTTGAACACAATTTACCCATGAAAGGCTCCCACACTCCATCTTTTTCGAAAACATGTATAGTGTTAAAATTAATGTGTTGTAACCACCACTATGAGTAAGCATTATGAAAGAAGTGCAAAAGAGTTGTAACCATCATAATATAATTACTGTCTTTATTTAGAGTTATGTTAGAATTGTATCATTAAGATTGAGAGAACCAAAGAGTCCTCATCTTAATTATCATCTTATTATCTTCTAAAGTCAGTTTTGATTCAAGCCTATATAAAGGCTTTGTAATGTTAAGAAATATACATCAGTTGGTGGTGAATTCAGTAAAATAGCATATTTAAAGCATATCTTCCACCAGTGGAAGTATAGTGCAAAAAGTGTCAAAAACCAGTTTTCCTCTGCAGAATTCTGTAACACTATAATTTATAACATACCACCTCTAGAATACCACCAACAGAGTGGTATCAGAGCTGCAGATCCTTGCAGCCCCAACAAAAACAACAAAAGTTATGGCTTTTACAAACAACCCTTCCGCAACTTACAGCAATGTCAAAGTTCCTCTATTTGAAGGAGAGAACTATGATTTTTGGGCTGTTAAAATGGAGACTCTATTCACATCTTTGGATATTCTAGAGTATGTCAAAAACGGATATGAAGAACCGGCACCAACGGAGGCTGAAAAATCAAAAGAAAAAGCTGAAGAATCAAGCCAACGGCTTGAAGAGTTGAAGAAGAAGAAGATCACAGATGCTGGAGTTCTCGGAATGATTCAAAGAGGAGTCTCTCTATCCATTTTCCCAAGGATTATGAGAGCTAACACATCGAAAGAAGCCTGGAGTATCCTACAACAAGAGTTCGAAGGAGACTCAAAGGTGCGAACGGTGAAGCTTCAATCTCTTAAGAGAGATTACGAAAATGAAAGGATGAAGGAGAACGAGAGCCTGAATGAGTACTTCAACAGACTCTCCGAGTTGGTGAATCAGATGAAGTCGCATGGTGATACGATAGAAGATCGGAGAATTGTTGACAAAATTCTGATTAGTTTGACAGCAAGATTTGACCCAATGGTGGGTGTGATAGAAGAAACCAAGGATCTATCAACCTTAACTGTTCAAGGGTTGATGGGGTCTTTGAGATCCTACGAGCAAAGGATGTTACGACATTCTGAAAAATCAATTGAGAGTGCCTTTCAATCTAAACTCAACATTCAGTCCAACAATGGTGAAAATAAGCCCCAAATACAAACTAGAGGTGAGTCTTCTAGAGGTGGCAGATTTGGAAGAGGCAGAGGCAGAGGTCGAAACCAACGTGGCAGATCTGGAAGAGGCGCAAATGGCGGAAGATGGAATGAAGCATCAAACAAATGGTGCAGAATTTGTAACAACGACACTCATAACGAGAAGGACTGTTGGAACAAAGGCAAACCGCAATGTCACAATTGCAAGAGATTCGGGCACCTTCAAAAGGATTGTCGTCTTACAAATCAGCAACATGCTTCGTACGCAGAAGGAGAATCTGATGAAGGAAATTTGTTTTTTGCGTGTCAAAAAGCATTGCATGAAGAAGGTAAAAATGTTTGGTATTTGGACAGCGGCTGTAGCAACCATATGACCGGACAGAAGGAAGCATTTATAAACATTGATTCTTCATTTGCCTCAAAAGTTAAATTGGGCAATGGAGAACATGTCGAAGTGAAAGGGAAAGGAAGCATTGGAGTCACCACAAAGCAAGGAAGCAAAGTCATGCATGACACGCTTTATGTGCCAGAATTAGACGAAAATTTGCTTAGCATTGGACAACTTTTGGAGCACGGCTATTCTCTAAACTTTGAGAATAGAGAGTGCAGAATTTTTGACTCAGAAAGAAGAAGTGTTGCCGTTGTGAAGATGACTAGCAACAGGAGCTTTCCACTATCTTTCAACTATGAGAAAAATGTAAGCTTGATGGCCAGAGAAGAGAATGACTCGTGTTTATGGCACAGGAGACTTGGGCATTTAAATTACGAAAGTCTCAAGTTACTCTATCAAAAGAAGATGGTGTATGGGCTACCAAGAATCGAAGAAAAATCTGGTGTGTGTGAAGGATGTGTCCTAGGCAAACACCACCGGCAACCATTCCCAAAAGAAAGTGCATGGAGAGCCAAACAAGTGTTGGAACTTGTACACACAGATGTGTGTGGTCCTATGAATACTTTGTCTCATGGCAAAAACAGGTACTTTATCTTGTTTATTGACGACTTTACCCGCATGACTTGGGTATATTTCATGAGACAAAAATCTGAAGCGTTTGTAATCTTTAAGAAGTTTAAAGCATTAGTTGAAAAACAAAGTGGCCGATTTATAAAAATGCTGAGAAGTGATCGAGGGAAGGAGTACACCTCAAATGAATTTCACAAATTTTGTGAAGATGAAGGTGTTGAAAGACAGCTCACTGTTGGCTATACACCTCAGCAAAATGGTGTATCTGAAAGAAAGAACCAAACTGTGATGGAGATGGCGAAATCTATGCTACTTGAGAAAGGTTTACCTAAAACCTTTTGGCCCGAGGCCGTTAACACTGCTGTGTATTTGATGAACAGGTGTCCAACAAAGGCAGTGTGGAAAAAGACTCCATTTGAAGCTTGGAGTGGAAGAACACCGTCGGTGAACCATCTTAAAATTTTTGGATGTGTTTGTTATGCTCAAATTCCAAAACAAAAGAGGACAAAGCTGGAAGAAACAAGTGAAAGATGTGTTTTTATTGGCTATAGTTCCATGTCAAAGGGCTATAGACTTTACAACTTGAAGACAAACAAGGTGATCATTAGCCGGGATGTTGTATTTGATGAGAATGCTTCTTGGAATTGGGAAGAAGACAGAATGAAGGAGAAAACAGTCCCTGCAATCATATTACAACAACAAAATTCAGCAGCTGAGAATGAGCAACCGGCTCCATGTACACCAAGTTCCTCATCCTCTCCAAGTTCACCAAGTTCAAGTTCATCATCTCCCAGCTCAACTCCAATAAAATTGAAGGATTTGAGTGATATTTATGCAAGATGTAACTATTGTGTTGTGGAACCAGACAATTTTGATGAAGCAATCAAAGAAGATGTTTGGAGGAATGCGATGCAAGAAGAGATAAATGCCATTGAGAAAAACAAAACATGGCAGCTAGTTGAGAAGCCAAATGACAAAGAAGCTATTGGAGTAAAGTGGGTGTACAAATTAAAGCATAATCCAGATGGGTCAATTCAAAGAGCCAAGGCTAGATTGGTAGTAAAAGGCTATGCACAACAGCCTGGAATTGACTATAGTGAAACTTTTGCCCCAGTTGCAAGATTGGATACTGTACGAACAGTTATTGCATTAGCAGCTCAAAAAGGGTGGAACTTGTACCAACTTGATGTGAAGTCAGCTTTCCTGAATGGAGAATTAAAAGAAGAGGTATATGTGCAGCAACCTCAAGGCTTTGTGACTAAAGGCCAAGAAGAAAAAGTTTACAAGTTGAAGAAAGCTCTCTATGGGTTGAAACAAGCCCCTAGAGCATGGTATAGTGAAATTGACAGCTACTTCATTCAACAAGGATTTCAAAGAAGTCCAAGTGAGCATACCTTGTATGTGAAACATCAAGGTAAAGATGATATCCTTCTTGTTGCCCTTTATGTTGATGATTTGGTGTATACGGGTAACAACAAGGAAATGGTTGAAAATTTTAAAATAGAAATGATGAAAAAATATGAGATGAGTGATCTTGGCTTGCTGCATCATTTTCTTGGTATTGAGGTTTACCAAGATGAATATGGAGTTTTTATTTGTCAAAGGAGATATGCTGAAAATATTTTGAAAAAGTTTGGCATGAAAGACTGCAAACCTGTTGACATTCCTTTAGTGGTGAATGAAAAATTAAAGAAGGAAGATGGTGGAAGATTAGTAGATGCAAGCATGTATAGAAGTTTGGTTGGAAGTTTGTTTTATCTAACAGCTACACGACCTGATTTAATGTTTGCTGCTAGTTTACTCTCAAGGTTCATGAGTAAACCAAGTCATTTACATCTTGGAGCAGCAAAACGAGTTCTAAGGTATGTCATGGGAACCATGGAGCATGGAATCAGGTTTGAAAAGAGTTTTAAACTCAAAATTAAAGGCTATTGTGACAGTGATTGGGCTGGAAGTGTTGATGACATGAAAAGCACTTCTGGTTATGTGTTCATCCTGGGTTCAGGAGTAATTTCTTGGTGTTCGAAGAAACAAGACACTGTAGCGCAATCTTCAGCTGAAGCAGAATATATGGCAGCTGGTTTGGCTACACAACAATCATTGTGGTTGAGAAGAATTCTTGAAGATATCGGAGAAAAGCAAGAAGAAAGTCTGCTGCTCCACTGTGACAATAAATCAGCAATAGCCATGGCGAAGAATCCTGTTTTCCACAGTCGAACAAGACATATTAATATAAAGCACCACTTCATTCGAAGTGTGATCGAAGATGGTGATGTGCAGTTAGTGTTCTGCAATTCAGAAGAGCAGCTTGCAGACATTTTTACTAAAGCACTACCAAGAGGGAGATTTCAGCAACTTAGAGAAGCAATGGGAGTTAAAGAGCAACACATTAAGGGGGAGTGTTAAAATTAATGTGTTGTAACCACCACTATGAGTAAGCATTATGAAAGAAGTGCAAAAGAGTTGTAACCATCATAATATAATTACTGTCTTTATTTAGAGTTATGTTAGAATTGTATCATTAAGATTGAGAGAACCAAAGAGTCCTCATCTTAATTATCATCTTATTATCTTCTAAAGTCAGTTTTGATTCAAGCCTATATAAAGGCTTTGTAATGTTAAGAAATATACATCAGTTGGTGGTGAATTCAGTAAAATAGCATATTTAAAGCATATCTTCCACCAGTGGAAGTATAGTGCAAAAAGTGTCAAAAACCAGTTTTCCTCTGCAGAATTCTGTAACACTATAATTTATAACATACCACCTCTAGAATACCACCAACATATAGCACGAAAATGTGAATTGCGAGTTCTCTTCAACACATGGTTAGAACCAGTGGTTATAGATAGGCGTCTAGTTTTTCCAACCGCAATTGACTCACTGTCTTCGTGCACACAATGACAGAAACTTAAATCCTTCATTTTTCTAATGATCACTTCCCGCAGTAAATCATGGACACGGCATGTTTTGACTTTTCCTTCAAAGCCAACATTTGAGACCTGAACCAGACTTCTGTGAATCAATTCAGACAAGTACTCCTCTGCAACTAGCTCTGGAGTCCTTCTCTCTTCCGATTTAACAAACCCTTCAGCTATCCATTGTCGAGTTAATCTCGTATGATAAATAGCACAGTCCTCCGGATATAAACCAAAATACAAAATGCATGGTTTCAAGTAGTATGGCAGACCATCATAACTCAGCGACAAAATCTTTGTTAGACTTGTTAAATGGGCATTACGTCCCAATTCAAGGCTCAGATTTTGACTGAACTTTTGCCATTCAATCGTTGTTTTAGATTTTGTTGACAGTAGGCCCCCAATGGCTACAATTGCCAGAGGTAGCTGCTTGCATTTTTGAACAATTTCGTTTGACAAAGCCTCAAGCTCTGATGGACAGTGCCCACGAAGTTCAAATCTAAATACTTTCTTGCAGAAGAGTTCCCATGCTTTATTTGGAGGCAAAAGTTGCAAGTTGTGAACATAGACTATAAAGGATTTCTTAAA
Source organism: Vicia villosa (assembly GCF_029867415.1). Classification (NCBI taxonomy): domain Eukaryota; kingdom Viridiplantae; phylum Streptophyta; class Magnoliopsida; order Fabales; family Fabaceae; genus Vicia; species Vicia villosa. The sequence continues at coordinate 243,724 of NW_026706014.1, read as the reverse complement.
AAAATCTGCAACTTGCATCATTCTAGTGGTGATTATGACCCTACTACTTTTGTTGTTGTTCGGCATGGCAAGTTCAACCTGGTCGGAAAAATTTTCTTGCCAAACATCATCAAAGAATATCAAATACCTCTTATGTTGCAGGTATTGTCTGATTTCTGTTATCAGTGACTTGTCATCCATTTTGTGTAACATCTGTGGAAGAGGGTCTTCTGTTCCCTTACAAAATTGCTCCATCATGTTTATCAACAAACCTCTCACAGTGTATGATTGAGAAACTGTGACGCAAGCACGACAATCAAAGTGTGCCGTTACCTTTTGGCTGTCAAAAACTAGTTTGGCAAGAGTGGTTTTTCCTAGACCTCCCATTCCTACCACTGAAATCACTGTGCGGTCAGCTGCACCATCCAATAACCAGCCAGACAATTCTTCTTTTGGGCCTTCAGTTCCTACAATTTCTGTTTCTTCAATGAAAAGGGAAGACAGTCGAGGATCACGACCTCTTCCATTGTCCGTCCCTCTAGTGCTGTTGCTGCTGCTTGATGGTCCTGGTTCATGTGAAATTTGAAAGTTATACCTCTCACTTCTTTCCTTGATCCCACGAATTGACATCATAATTTCCTGTATCTCGGACGCTACCTGATGTCGGGGAATCAAAGTTTTTATTAAGCCTGTAGTCTTGTAGACTAAAGCTCCACATCGAGGAGGGTTGACTTCACGCATTAGCCAAAGGTATTCATCAACGACATCTTCAATGCGAAATGATGCTTCTCTCAGCTGCTTCACCCATGTTCTGATTGCTTCGTTGTTGTCTGCTTCATCCGCAGCTCTTCTATCTGCATCTTTGAGGAAGACTTGAATGCTTTCTAGTTCATCTTTGATGTCAGAGAAGTTTTTGTGCAAACCTCTCTGAAGATTTGTTTCTTCCTTAAGAAGTTGGAACACCTGCTCCAACGCAAATGATACTGCAGTTTCTGCCATTTCACTTGCATTTGCTGCTAGCCGCTACCTTGCAATTATGCTGTTGGGATCATTTGTAAATATCATCCTATAGCTAGTAAGATGTTTTTCTCTTAACTGAGAATGGTGTCATGGAAAATCAATCTCCAAAAGTCAAAGGATTGAAACATCATTATAATTTGTTCACACCTTGAATGATGTAATGAAACTTGATTATTTTATCAAGTTGATGATGCAGGCAGACCATGATTTTCATTAGAAAATATTTACTATTCCCTAATTCCAAAGCTAGTCAACTTGTTCGGTGTTCCTTTTTTTTTATCTTTTATTTTTGTTTATAAATGATGCACGACTCAATAGCAAAAACCTAATATTAGACTCTGATATCAAGTTAGAGTTTTTTTTTTCTAATTCAACCCTACGAAATCGGTTTATACGATGAAGATTGCTCCCACTTATAAGGAAATGTTGACGCTTTATATTTACTCCATTATGTTTAATCCATAAAGAATAAATAATTCCTCAATTTAGCTCTTGAAATATTGCCCTCTCTATTCAAATAAGTACTCTCTAAAATATATAAAATCTGTCACTTAGTTTGAAAATTGAGGATTTCTTCATTGATAGAAAATATGGGTTTGACGATCAGAGAATGTGTCCTAAAATTACTTGTTTTTTTGTGTCCAACTTGCATGTAAGTTGTCATCTATAGTGTGTGTCCTATAATTACTTGTTTTTTTCTTGTCTAAATTGCATTAAAGTTGTCATCTATAGTGAAATTAATTAATGTAAAAAAAGAAGTAGAATCCCATTAATTAGAATCTTCACTTCTATAATATGATGTCTTTCTATAATTATCAACTCAAATGTCTTACTAGGATGTTGTTATAATTTGTGTTACTAATTAAATTTAATGATATGTGGATATTTTAATTATTACATAATTTAATTAAATTTTATTTTGCCATTAAGATATTGCTGACAAAAATAAAATGTATGTTCATCATGAATCTTAGTCAAAACAGTCAAAACACCATTTTGTTCTTAATTTATATTACTAATTTTAATATATAAACTAGTCAGAGACCCGTGCTTCCGCACGGGTGATTTTTTTTTCTGGTGTAATATTTTTGTAATGATATGAATAATATAAATAAAATGAATTATAAGCATTATGCATAATTAAAAGGAATTGTTTTACTTGAATAGAGTTAGAGTTTTATTGATTGCTCTGTTATACTCCCAATTCTTTGAAAACCGAATATCCATAGGAATCGTTTTGAAATTTGAAAATAAATACTTTAGTTTTCAAATAAAAGTTATTATTGTTTAAAATAAAATAGGCATTGTATTGAAAGTGGCCCTTAAGATTAAACATTATTATCGTATTCATGTGCTAATTTTGTGTTTAATAAAGGACCATATAAAAAAGGACATGTGAGTTGGAGAAAAAATAAAATTTTAACAAATACAAATGTAAAATTTTAAATATAAATGAAAAATATGAAATAATTTACTTAATTGTAAATTTAACAATAATTATATAGAAAACAATGATCCACAAAACAATGTTTAAGATAGGTTAAGAACACAATAGCAAAATTGGGTCAGGTAATTTAATAATTGACGGTCCAACAACAATTAAAAGAAAATGTTATGGATCACTATGGTTTAATTATGAATGAAAAATGATCATATAAATTCAATTATATTAAATAATCATATAAAAAAATGTTAGACGCTGGCCTTAGGATCTAGAGGGGGGGTGAATAGATCTTACACAGTTTTACGGAATTAATTGAACTTTAAGCGGAAGTGATTCTGAATCGACTCGCGTCTATTCCGAACCACTATTGAAACGATTGTATATGTGTTAAAACCACTAACCAGCTTGAGATAAACGATAAGAGAATACACTATAGAATCAATACGTCGCTCTATTGAAAATCAATTAACTTCTTATATGATGAACGACGTTTGCAATGCAGTAATAGTGAAAGAAGCAAAAACACAAACACTTGGTGATAATGATCAAATTGATGGTAGTTCAATGTGTGATGGATTGTGATGTTTATATAAGACCTTAATTCACAATCTTAACACTCGAATCGTTGATCGATTTGCTATTATAACCAAATATGAACAGAACGTAAATGAAAAGGAAAAAGCGACAAGAACACGATATTTGTTTAGGCAGTTCGTCGATCGTCCTCGCTACGACTACGTCTGCCCCCAATTCCAAACTGAAATTGGGAAATCTTTCATTAATGTTGAAAGCAGTTTATACAAAGAAGATAACAAAGCGATAAACCATAAACCAATTATGTCGATCCTTTGAATCTTCTTCCCCCTTAATCTTGAGTCAGATCAAGGTTATCCAAGAGCTTCACTTAATCCCTTTTCTGCAGTGTCTTGAATTGCCTTGAACCCTTGTTCTTCAATCTTCACACTCAGATGGATCCTCAATGAAACCTCTTGATAAAAACCCCCAAGAAACACCTATCTTGGAGGACAAAACCCGCAGATTTTATTCACCAAAAACCCCACAAATCTTCACCCACTAGGAATCTTCAATTCCGTTCCATGGACGTTATCGAACTCGATCACTAACCCTCAACGCAAGAATGATTATGTGTAATTGTGTTGGAGATGACGAAGAACGAAGATGAGAAGCCTTTGTGTATCTTTCAGTCTTTGGTGTTGTTCTCAATAATTGAACCTTGGACAATATATATGAGAGCTAATCAGTTGGAGCAGAGAAAAACAGAATTTTTGGCATTCTTGATCAGTTAGGTCGACCTCTTGTAGTGCTTAGGTCGACCTAGCAGAGGTGCATAAGCTTGAATGGTATTTGCTCCCAGTTAGGTCGACCTGTTTGGGAAGTAGGTCGACCAGAATTCTCTTCAAGTGCGTTTTTGGGGCAAATCTTCAGTTTAGGTCGACCTAGTTGATGTGTGAGTCGACCTAGCAGAAGTATGTAGAATTTTCTCCATTTTAGGTCGACCTGGGTTGACAGTAGGTCGACCTAACAGCTGCTTTTCTGCATTCTTCTTGTTTTGCTTGTGTTGAGTCGACCTATATGCATAATAGGTCGACCTGTTCTGACATGAGTGATCAATGCTTGCTTTTCTTTGAGTTTTCTGCTTCCACCTTGTTGCTTTGCTTCCACCTTGTTGCTTGTATGCTTATTGAGTTTGCCATGAATCAAAAACATCTTTGTGATTGTAATCTTGTATTCACATACTCCCCCTTTTTGATGATGGCAAACCAGTAGTCGAAGCTTTGGTAGTAAGTGATAAAGACTCAACAAAACTCCCCCGTACATTCAGCATCTATCTCTCAACAAGGCAATCTCTCAACAAAGCTCCCCCGTACACTCGTACACTCAGCATCTATCTCCCCCTTTGACAACATCAAAAAGAGATACAACGAAAATAGAAGAGTAACGAGAGAAACATATATAAAATAATAAACCAGGAAACACTAGCATTCATAGTGTAATAGATAAAATGTAGACAGTGAAACCATAAGATCCAAACATGTTTAACAGAACACTTTAGCATTACAATAATCCAAGAAATTAACAAACCAAAACGAGTGTGACAACATATAGAAATTTAACATAATGATGATGAGATGAAATGCAATGATATGATAATATGATGGAGACGACATTCTAACGCCTGCCCCTTCTTCCTCTTCCTCTCTGAAATGTGTGAGGGCGATCTTCTTCAACTTGTTCCAACAAATCCAGCACAGATAGGTTGAGAGTGTTGAAGCTTTGGCTTATGTTTGCATGACGATTCAGAGCAGTTTCTTCAAACTGATTTTGTCTTAGGGTCGAGTTCGACGCAAATGTCTCAAAATCGTTCTTGTGGTCTTGAACCAAGCTGTATAGCGATTGATATTGACGTTGTTGTTCATCATATCGATCTTGTTGGAGCTGTTGCATGGTTTGGAACTGGAGCTGTTGTGTTTCAAAATGTTGTTGTTGTTGAAGTTGCATACTTTCAAGCATGGAGATGATGTTGGACTGATCCGGCGGAGGTGGAGCAGTGTATCCCCAAGGAATTTCTTCCTCTTGAGGAGGTACATATTGTCAATTTGAGTCCGCGTCATGAGCTACATCTTCCATGGTGTGATCCTCATCATTTGCTATTTCTTGATCATTTCCTTCTTCTTCATTCCCTGCAATGTGACCAAATTCAGTAGGATTATCATAGTTGTAGATGATCTTTCCGGTTCCCTTTTGAATGAGATAGTAGGTTTTCTTATTTGGATCCCAATGGTATCCCATGAGGGTTAAAGTTGTTTGGGAGAAGTCTTGATTCTGTTTCATGTGAATGTAGGACAGTCCATCGAGTTTCATCCCGAAATGGTTCACGATTGTTTGAATGATTGAGCCATAGCATAGAGCAGTAGTCTTCTGCTTTACCTCTTCAAACTTGGCAGTTAGAAAGTGTGGCCAGTGCACACGTGTCCTGTTTTGAATCAGGTACATTAACACAACCTCATTTCGTTCAATTCTTGAGAATCCGCCTGCTCGTGGTCGAATGACTCTTGATATAATCCAGTTGAGGAGCCTAGGATCTCTTTTTAGGTGACCGGCGGTGATGGATTCATTTTGCTTGTCAAAGACGATAGGGTCTTTGAGAATAGATTTCATGTAGGCGACATGATCATAGTTGGCCGGAAAGTCACCGTCTTCTATACGAACTTCATCTCCTAAGAGTGTAAGACCAAAGATACTTATCCAGGCTCGTTTGTCAACAATATGGGATCTCGACCCCATATTAAACCTAAAATTACAACCTTCCTCTCTTGTGAACCCTACATAGAAGGCCCTAACAGTGTTTTCACAATACGGTGTGGCACACTCCAAAAGGGGGGAAACATTTTGATGCTGAACAAGACTGACAACATCAGGAATGTGCATGTGCTTAGCAACATGTTGATTATAGATATATTGCTTGACTACCTTCCTTTTCATTTGCCATTTTTCAAAATTTTCTTTGCAATCAGGATGAACAAGGGCTACAGCACTTACCGGTTGAGAGGATGATCCAGATGCGATTTCCTTTCCCTTTCTTGATTTTGGAGGCATTCTTGCTGATGATTTGTGTGAGAGGGATGATTTTTGACAACCTTTGGGTTTGAGGAATTAGGGTTGGCTGTACACAATGATGTAAGAATGAGTGGGAAAGAAAAGAGGAATGATTATGAATGAATGGGGATGGGTCGGGTCGACCAACAGACCCAATTTTGGGAATTATTACAGCTGTGGGTCGACCTAAATGAGGATTGGGTCGACCTAACATAAGTAGTGAGAAAAAGAAACAATTTAGGTCGACCTAAAATGTGGGTAGGTCGACGTAACTGAGCAATTTTTGTTTCTGCTGAAAATATTCTTCTGTAGGTCGACTCAGATGCAATGTAGGTCGACCTAAGTTGCTTCAAATGATTGAAATGCCTTAGGGATGTTACTATATGATGCATTTATGCTTAGTTACTTGCATGTATGCCCAAAACATGATATGTTATGAATGGAGATGATAGACACATATATGTAATTGAGATATATAGATAAACATATATGAAGTCACTATAAGCATGTTAATTGATAGCATATTATAGTATCAATAAAAAATTTTGGAAGTGAACAATAAACATGTTACCGCTTTCTCAATATGTAGGTGTTTTGTCATCATTGTGTGGAATCCTCTTGTCAGTGTGCCATACTCCTAGATTTGATGATGAATTGTCTTAATGGAATGTTTCATGTCTTGGTTTCTTGACTTTGCGAAAAACTCATCTAGTATCGATTGCTTGAAGATCTCCCGGATGAGGGACAGGGTCCCAAACATTATTCTGCTTAGAATAGGTTTAAATTTCCTTACAATGCAATTTGTTAATTGCTCATCAAGTAATGCGTCCTTTGTGTTTTTCGGATTAACTTGTATTTGTGATGTATCTTATACATTAGTGATGGCCAGGTCACCTACATTTCCTTTGCCAAGTATGGTTCTTCAATTTGTCTTTATAGATGACATACCAAGAGTGATATGTCTTCCTTTATGTGTCTTGAGCACCAGCTGTCAAGGAACCACCACCTTTCGGCGATGTCAAGACACTTTTCCTGCAAAATTAATTTAGAATGGAAGGTCCCCAATCTTCATTGGGTCCTAGGTGGTGAGTACAGAAGTTGTTGCACTTAGGCAACCATTGAAATACTCCTTTAGGAACTAAAGTTCTCCTTAAATTTGCATTTTTCAATGGTATGTCCCTTTTTGCAACAATAATGACAGGTAATATGATGAGAATATGCTGTTTTGCTAGTTGATACTTTTGGTACAAAAGTGTATTTACTATATAAAGGAGTATACGATCTTTTGAACTTATTTGGATCAACGGCAAAAGTCACTTTTGGTTGTAGAGCCTTGTCTAACTTGGCTTTTAGATCTCTTACTTCTTTTTTCCAAATGTGACATGTCTCACAACCAAACCATGATGTAGGATCTATTTCAACTTTATCCTTTTGAATGTCTAGCATAGATTGTTTTAAAGCTTCCATATCCTTTTCGGTTTTCTCAACTTTTGATTCAAGATATGAAAAGATTTTCTTATTTGAGGCCAAAAGTTTGAAAGCTTTAATTGCATCTCTATGTAATTCTTCAAAAGCAAGTTTTAGTTGAGAATGAGATACCTTATCTACGAGTTCAGGTTTAAGATGACTTACAGCTTTCTTTTTCTTGTGTTGAGGAGCCATGAAACATAGGTTTGCTGATTCTTCTTCATCGCTTGATGAGCTTTCACTAGATGAATCACTTTCCCATGCTATGTAGGCTCTTTTAGATTTGTTATAACCTTTGCTTTGGTTCTTCTCTTTTTCTTTCTTAAGGTATGGACAATCCGGTTTGTAGTGACCGGCTTTCCCACAATTGAAGCAAAGGCCTTTGATTTTTCCTTTATTGTCGTCATCTTGTTTGAACTTGTTTGATTGCTTTCTATAGTTGATCAAGCCTTTGTCAGAATGTTTTGCTCCATTTTTCTTTAGATATTTGTTGTATCTTCGCACAAACAGTCCCATTTCCTCATCATCGGAGTCTTCGTCATCACTTGTATCACTATCCTTTAGCTCTTGTCTTGAGGTCTTGGAGCTTGAAGCTTTTAGAGCTATTGACTTCTTCTCTACCTCTTTCTCCATGTTCTTTTCTTTCTTTGCCCTTTTCTCATGCATGTCAAGGCATTTAAGGTGTTGTTCATGTTCCTCTAGTTTACCAAAGAGAATGGTAATGTCTAAGGTGTTTAGATCATTTGCTTCCTTTATTGCTGTAACCTTGGGTTGCCATTCCCTGTTCAAGCATCTTAAGATTTTGTTAGTAGCAACTGCATTGGAAACAGGTCTATCAAGAGAATTTAACCGATTTTTCAGGTGAACGAATCTCTTCTGCATGTTTTCGATGGATTCACCATCTTCCATGTGGAAGAGTTCGAACTCTTGAGTTAACGTATTGATCCTAGCTAGTTTGACATCATCCGTTCCCTCGTGGGCAACTTGCAATGTGTCCCACATAGCTTTAGCGGATCTACAATGGGAAACGCGATAGTATTCATCAACTCCTAGAGCTGAGATTAGAATGTTTCTCGCTTTCCAATCGTATGCATATCTCTTTTCATCTTCAGCATCCCAAGTATTTTCTGGTTTTGGAACAACTGCACCAGCTGCATTTGTCATGGTGATCTGAAAGGGACCATTGACAATAGCTGTCCAGATGTTCCTATCAATTGCATTGATGTGGACACACATACAATCCTTCCAATAGCCATAGTTTTCACCGTTGAAAACTGTAGCTCTATTGTGAGCCCCTTTAGGTCCGGAAGCCATCTTTCCAATAAGTGTTTCACGTAGCACGGAATAAACCAGAGCTCTTGATGCCACTTGTTAGACGCTGGCCTTAGGATCTATAGGGGGGTGAATAGATCTTACACAGTTTTACGGAATTAATTGAACTTTAAGCAGAAGTGATTCTGAATCGACTCGCGTCTATTCCGAACCACTATTGAAACGATTGTATATGTGTTAAAACCACTAACCAGCTTGAGATAAACGATAAGAGAATAAACTATAGAATCAATGCGTCGCTCTATTGAAAATCAATTAACTTCTTATATGATGAACGACGTTTGCAATGCAGTAATAGTGAAAGAAGCAAAAACACAAACACTTGGTGATAATGATCAAATTGATGGTAGTTCAATGTGTGATGGATTGTGATGTTTATATAAGACCTTAATTCACAATCTTAACACTCGAATCGTTGATCAATTTGCTATTATAACCAAATATGAACAGAACGTAAATGAAAAGGAAAAAGCGACAAGAACACGATATTTGTTTAGGCAGTTCGTCGATCGTCCTCGCTACGACTACGTCTGCCCCCAATTCCAAACTGAAATTGGGAAATCTTTCATTAATGTTGAAAGCAGTTTATACAAAGAAGATAACAAAGCGATAAACCATAAACCAATTATGTCGATCCTTTGAATCTTCTTCCCCCTTAATCTTGAGTCAGATCAAGGTTATCCAAGAGCTTCACTTAATCCCTTTTCTGCAGTGTCTTGAATTGCCTTGAACCCTTGTTCTTCAATCTTCACACTCAGATGGATCCTCAATGAAACCTCTTGATAAAAACCCCCAAGAAACACCTATCTTGGAGGACAAAACCCGTAGATTTTATTCACCAAAAACCCCACAAATCTTCACCCACTAGGAATCTTCAATTCCGTTCCATGGACGTTATCGAACTCGATCACTAACCCTCAACGCAAGAATGATTATGTGTAATTGTGTTGGAGATGACGAAGAACGAAGATGATAAGCCTTTGTGTATCTTTCAGTCTTTGGTGTTGTTCTCAATAATTGAACCTTGGACAATATATATGAGAGCTAATCAGTTGGAGCAGAGAAAAACAGAATTTTTGGCATTCTTGATCAGTTAGGCCGACCTCTTGTAGTGCTTAGGTCGACCTAGCAGAGGTGCATAAGCTTGAATGGTATTTGCTCCCAGTTAGGTCGACCTGTTTGGGAAGTAGGTCGACCAGAATTCTCTTCAAGTGCGTTTTTGGGGCAAATCTTCAGTTTAGGTCGACCTAGTTGATGTGTGAGTCGACCTAGCAGAAGTATGTAGAATTTTCTCCATTTTAGGTCGACCTGGGTTGACAGTAGGTCGACCTAACTGCTGCTTTTCTGCATTCTTCTTGTTTTGCTTGTGTTGAGTCGACCTATATGCATAATAGGTCGACCTGTTCTGACATGAGTGATCAATGCTTGCTTTTCTTTGAGTTTTCTGCTTCCACCTTGTTGCTTTGCTTCCACCTTGTTGCTTGTATGCTTATTGAGTTTGCCATGAATCAAAAACATCTTTGTGATTGTAATCTTGTATTCACAAAAAATACTATAAGATGGAGATAATAAAAATGAAATATTAACATTTAAAAATAAAAATTATCTCTCAATTAATAGTAATTGTTGATTAAAATAAAATAGCTACTATGTTGATAATGACCCGTGAAATAAAAAAAATAATTTGATGCGATATAAAATATATTTAAAAACAAATATAAAATAAACAATAATCATGGAAATTTAATTGTATTAAATAATGATAAAAAATCGTGAGATGGAAAAAAAAATAAAAATAAAGATATTATCTCTCAAATAAAGACAATGATTGATTAAAATAAAATAGGCATTATGTTGATAGTGACCCGTGAGATAATAAATAAATAAATAGAGAAAAAAATTAAAATGAAAGTAAGAAAGTGTGAAAAAATGTGAGAGAAATTTGAAATTTTAATTAAGATAGAGAAAATGTGTAATGATCGATTAAAAAAAATTAAATATTGAGTTGATAGTGGCCCGTGAAATAATTAAATATTTTTGGGAATAATAATTAAATGATCGATTATTAATATTTTTTGCGATAATAGATAAATGTAGAAAAATTAAAATGAAAGTATGGAAAAATGAAATGTGAAAGAAATTTGAAATTTTTAGTAAGATTAAAATTTAAAAATATATTATTAATATTTTTTGTGATAATAAATAAATTAAGAAAAATTTAAATGAAAGTAAGAAAGTGTGGGAAAATGAAATGTAAAAGAAATTTAAATATGACTTCCATCATCCATGGCTTATATGTGATGTCATCATTCATGCAATAAAGTTGTAGGGAGAATGTTATTTAATTCGGACAAATGAAAAGCTAACACTTGGGGCATTCATTCAATAAAGTTGAAAGAGTGAATACTTAATTTGTTAGTTACAAAAATGACCTTTTATTAGTGCAAATAAATTTTGGTGAAAGGGTAATTTAGACAATTTGGTCAATCTATTATTAATGAATAGATAGTAGATAGTAGATAGATAGTAGATAGTAGATAGTAGATGACTTTATAATGTAGTTTATGAGTTGTCAATTAATTTTTGCATAAGTTATTTTTTTTAGTCCATTTTTTTAGGGCAAATTCTTTGATACCCTTGAATTTTGATTGGGTACTGGTACCTTTAGTGTTAATTAATTTTAAATTTTAATTCTTTTAAAATAAAATAATATTAAAAGATAATTTGGTATTGAATATCTTCATTTGATTGGAGGAAGGTACCGGCACCCAATTAAATTCAAGGGTACCGGAGTGTTCAACTTTTTTTAGATGCTTTTTTTAGTCCATTAAAATATACATGATTATGATGTATAAATACTTAATCTAAGCATAATTACGAGGTTTGTAAGCATTTACATTCTCTTATTATATATTAACCATCAATATAACCTTATTTAGTATTTTTTTTTACTGCGTTGCATTTGGTAGAATCACGTTAGATATCCACATTGCCGTGAAAGCTACATATAGTAGCTTCTTTATTTTTACGTTTACAATGCATTGGGACGCGAGAATGCCAACACAAACATACACTTAATCAATAGTAGTTCTTAGTCTAAAATCAAATAAAGTGTAGTATTCCATAACCTTTAAGAAATATATTTCAAGTCATCCAAGTTCTTGAGTTGAAAAGTGTGATGAAGGACCAGCGTAATGTTATCAAGTTCAATTAGTGAGTTACATGTAATAATGTAGTCATCAACATAAATTAATAAATTAGAAGTAAAGTGAATGATTATGAGGTTTTCTTGAGAACAATGAGCGATTATAATTGACTTATGAAGTAAATATGTGAACCTTTCATACCACTTTTTGATGGCTTGTTTGAGGGCATACAAATATTTAATGAATTTGCTTACTTGGTTGGGTTTAGAAGGAGTAATGTCTAATGGAACAGTCACATACACACATCTTCTTGCACTTTAACATGTAGTAAAATATTCGTTTGCGATGGCTAATTATTGGTTAATGGTTTTCCCTTTGCCTAAAGTGGTTATCAGGAAAATTAACTCTATTTGTAGATCCTTTATTTGGACTGGTAAGGATTCAGTTAGCAGGAAAAGTCTCGTTGCATGGACAATTGTGTGTAAGCCTGTTAAACAAAGAGGTTTAGGCCTCATTGATTTAGAGACTTGGAACAAGTGCTCTCTGCTTAAACTTCTATGGAATCTCTGTAATAAACGTGATAGTTTCTAGGTTAAATGGGTTAAATTTTACTACTTAAAGGATAGAGACATTAGAGAGGCTAAGGTTAAAGCTAACAGTATCTAGATCATGAGGAAAATCCTGGAGCATCGGGATTATATAGATATGGTATCGATCAGTTATACTCAACCTACAATACTCAACAATATCATCAAGCATCGCTCACACCCTAAGTCATTTCTAACCCAAAGTAGAGAGAACTACTATATCATCTCGACGATGATCTCTCAGCCCCCTAAACAACACAACAGGCAACCGTATTGCTCGCGTCGACGATCTCTCAATAAACACAAACAACACAGAGGCATTAAGGTTTGATACCCACAGCGAATATTAGCCCCAAAACTATCTCTAGAGTCTAGAACTAATAGATATCCATCCCTAATCAAGATTTGTGAGGTATATGTCTATAACAACCCAAATCCAAACATAAAGCAAAAAGATTAAGAAAGGCATCAATAATGATTTGTAAAGCAAACTTTATACAACACCATGATCAACAAATATACATGAGTTCAAAGTAAAATCATATACAAAACACAACCAAAGAGAAATACACAAAGAAGAAGAGAAATGAACCGACAATCTCCCAGTTTGTCAGCTCCGATTGATGGTCAATCCACCTCCGATCATCCAAATGCAAGCTCCATAGTTGTTTTCTAAGCTAATCTATCTAAAAAATGTTTGGTGATGGAGTGAGAGCAAAAAATACCCAAACCATAACCTAAAAAAAATGTGTTTTTGGCCCTTAAAATGTGTTTCTGTCAGGACCGCTTCGCCCAGCGACTAAATGGACCGCTTCGCCCAGCGACTAAATGGTTCGCCCGGTGACTCAATACAGCAACTTTTTCACATTTTTAGGTCGTTCTGGCTCGCCCGGCGAATTACACCAGAAACAGCAGAAAATTCTGCACTATTTCGGTCATAACTTGAGAACCGTAACTCTTATTTGAGCCCAGTTCGAAGCGTTGGAAAGCTTATTCAATGCTCTATCTAACTACGAATAAATATCAATGCTTGAATACCTACAAATGTTAGATGAAAACAATTAAACTCAATGATATTTACACGATAATACAATACATACACTATAGCGTAAACTATACCGAATACACACTAAAGTTGAGGTTTATTGACGAAAAACAAATGAATTAAGCCGATGAGTGCTAATTATTCACACCCAAATTTACAATAATTTAGCACTCATCAGCCAAACATATTATAAATTTCAATCATGCTGAGTAAATAATATAGAGACAGTAAAATTAGCATGGCATACAATAATATCAAAAGCATATAAATAGAAACCTGGTATTGAATTGAAAAATATGGAAACTTCAATTAATAACTCTTCAATGCAAATACAGGGTCTTCTTCAATTACAACTCGAATCCTAAATAGTAATTCCTAATTCTATAGTGTAATAGCTCCTCAATGTGAGAAACTATTATTTTGGATGATGAATAAAAAGGGCTACGAATATAGTGCATAAGGGAAAAATAACAATGCTTGAACAGAAGAAAAAATCAGAACAAAAATATCAAAAGTTGGAAATCAAATTGACGAAGGTGAGAGAACTCTCAAGTTGCAACTGCCACTTCTTATATATGCCTTTGTTAGTGACCTAGGTCATCCTGGAATTTAGGAAGCACTAGAGTCGTGTGCTGACTTCTTCCAAACAAACTCTCTCTGTTTCTGCTAATGGGCGTGGGCTTCTAGAATTAACCTTATTTCATTATGTGTCATTCGCAACACAGTTGTGCCGAGGGGCACAACTTAACCTTGTGTGTCGGTCGGGGCACCACTGTTACGGTCGTAACAGACCTCTTTTCTGCATAATTTCACAGACACTTCTGCATTTTAGCAGAAGTGTATGTTTTTGGGTTAATTCTTCTTCAGTCCACTGCATAGCTTCATTTTGGCTTGAAAAGTCATATGTTCCTAAAAACACAACAAAATACCAACGTGAAGCAACATAATCGGTAAAAACGGGGAAATAATCCATGTAAATTAAGCCTAAAATGTGATACATTTTTTATGAGATCAACCTATTCTAAGATGGATGTGCTGTTCGCGAAAAGAGGTGAAAATGGAGTTTAGTGTTGAGATCAGGACAGATGTTCAGGGAAGGCTGTATGAAATTTATGAAGGCAGAAACTAGCAAAGATAACGCTCATCTGGTTACAATATTTGACCGTCACAACAACACTTTCAGTGTCAAAGAGACAATTGACCATGATGAGGGGGTGTCAAGACAAGAATATCGGGTTCTACTACCAAATAGTGCGACTACAGAAAGTTTCAAGTCTTTCGTATGCCTTGCCCCCATGTCATTGCGACATGTTCACGTGTTCATAAAGATGCGTTATCACTCCTATCACCTGTTTACAGGGTCGAAAACTTGCTCGGTGTATACAACGATGGCTTTCAAGTGGTAGCAAATGAGGAATATTGGCCTGTATATGAAGGAGATGTAGTTTGGCACAACGACATACGAGAAGGAAGAAAAAAGGTCGTCCCAAAAGCACACATATTACAACTGAAACAGACACGACTGACAAAATGGAAAGAAAGTATAGTATATGTCGTCAGGTTGGACACACTAAAACACATTGTCCCAATCGTGGAACAAGCTCCACGACATAATCATTGTTTTCACTATATGTAATATATTTGTATCAGTTAATAAAATTCTATTTTAAATTCTACTTTAATTTTATATTCAATTCAACATTCTATTCATTAAAACAAAGACATTCACGCATAAAACGACAAAAACAAAAACATGGTAATCAAATAAAACGACTACACACATCAACAGATCTACGAGATTACAACCATCAAGACAATATCCACTGAACCATGCATCATCAAAATGACATCATTGTCGGTTTTAACATATTTCCAGGAACAAGTTTCTCCCTTTTGGTTGGACACCTTCACCAGCCTATCAATTCTTCTAATATGTCCACCTTCAATAACGTCTCCATCTAACCAACAGATTAAATTCCTTTGAAAATGCTCAAACGTTTTCGTGTTCCAAAGTCGGATCTTTATCGGAGACTTTGTCGCTGAAAAAATAACTTGAGCATCCATTTTGGAAATCGGAAACACTGGAAGAATGCTTGAAGACATATTTAAGAATGAATTGAGAAGATGAGTGGTAAAATGGTGCAGATGAATCATGTATTTATAAAAGTATCCAAAGCAACACATGAGCCACCTCTCATGGCGCATGCACTATACCAGATGAGTGCATGCGCCACCTCCCATGACGCCACTACACTATATGTGCCACCTGATATGATGCATGCATGCAAATTTAAGTGTATGTTAGCGCATACACTTCGAGGATTTTTTTTTTGAAATCTGATTAATTGGGTAATTAATTTAGAAATTCGGTAATTTTGCCGAAAAATCTGAGTTATTGATGAATTTTTTGTCTTAAAAATGATACATTCAGCATTTTAAAATTGATAATTTTTTTATATAAAATTATTTATTTATTGTTTTTATTTCTTAATTAAAGTCTCCTTGTTTGTTAACGTGACTTGGTGTTTATTTTTTTTTTCAGAAATAGGGAATGGGAATGGCTTTGTAAATTGTATCGGTCACCGTAAGTGACCCGTAGAGAATTTCCCCATAACCATAAATTACATAACGTGGTTTATTTTCTTTTGTTTGGTCCAATTTTTCGAGAGAGAAAAGAAAGGGAGAGAATTCAAAAAAATGGCGGGAACAGTAGCTGTGAGAACAACAAACTCTTCAACACTGAACGCCGAGTGGGAGATTTTCTTCGCACGCTTCATCCCTTTCCCTCATTTCACCACTCCTTCATCTTCCTCCTCCGATCTTCACCCTCTCCCTCATCGCCTCCGTAACCGTCCTCCTCGCGGCACCTGGATCGCCTCCTCCACCTCCGCTTTCCTCAGATTCTCCCCCGATCTATCTTTATCCGATGTCATCCTCACCGTCTCCTTCAACGGCAAACTCTTCGTAACTCCTAATTTCTCTATTACGTTTCAGATTTGTTCAATACGGAACTGTTATTGTAATTTGTAACTTGAACGGAACTGTTATTGCTGTTACTTAATCGATGCATGTGTTTTTGATTTTCGATAGTGAAGAAGCTTGTTTCGGTCATTTTCGGAGATTTTTTGTTTTTGTGATTTGGATCGCTGGTGATTTTGTTGGAGAGAATGATTTGTGGAATTTGAATTGTGAAATTTGTTGTGTGATGTTTTGCAGGAAGAGCACTACGTTTCGAAGCTGAATTTCTCCTGGCCTCAAGTATCGTGTGATCCTGGATTTCCTGCAAGGGGAATTAAAACCGTGCTGGTTAATTACAGAGATTCCCGAGGCGAGGTAAGATTTGCGTAAGGTGTTGTTAATTCATATACCTCTTTAGCACCAACACGTCTGTGTCTGGGTCAGTATCCGTGTCTGAAACCGATACTGACACTTCTTATTACGTTTAATTTATTATTTTTTAAAATTATTATTATCGATGTCGATGTGTCAGTGTCGGTGTCATGTTTCCGGTGTCCGTGCTTCATAGTTACACCCACATTGATTTTCACCTATTGAATAATTAGATAAGTTCCTAATTATTTTCCCGATAATACGTATTTATTAGTTAAATTAGTTATGAATGTGCATTTGATGGTCATGCTGTGATGTTAGGCTGAGATCTTGAACTGCGGTTTGTGTTACGCTCTCGAGCTTGATATGGCAGTAACATATGAGTAAATGTAGGCGATGCAGCTGTAATTATGGTTGTCATTGCAAAGATTTTTAAAACCTGTTATGGCTGCAATTGAGGATCATAGTTTAAAACTAAGATGAGAGGACTAATTTAAACAAAGGAGTCCTATTGCTCTGTAGCAACTTTAGATTTTGAAGGTTCAGTTTAACTATATTTATTAGATTTTCATGTGACTTATGAACTTAATTGATTGAATTTGTTTGATAGAGCACTTCTTTCATGGTCGATTGTATAGCAATATGCTAGTTAATTTCCTTTTTAAATTCATTTGGTCATGTGTTGATTTTGGAGACAATTTGTTGATAACTAACTTAATGCCTTTCCGGTGTAACTTGTAACATCATTAACAAACTGAAAATACAGTGTTGATTCTCGCCTTTGTTAATGTAACTCTGTGTGATTGTAATAATAGGACTAATTTATTGAGTTAACAACAAATCTAGTCCCACATATACACTACCTTATTCTGACAGAGTACTATAATTGTGATGCTACCTTTCCTATTT
Source organism: Vicia villosa (assembly GCF_029867415.1). Lineage (NCBI taxonomy): Eukaryota > Viridiplantae > Streptophyta > Magnoliopsida > Fabales > Fabaceae > Vicia > Vicia villosa. The sequence continues at coordinate 225,847 of NW_026706014.1, read as the reverse complement.
GGCAGATTCAAAAGTTTGCTATACGGTTTCCATCAATCTATGAAGTACAATCATTCATCACTGCTTTGAAGGTAACAGTTGCTTATCATAATATAATCAATTGCCACAAAAATATTTAGAACCAGTGGTTGCACTTATAAAACTATTTTATTCCATTGTCGATTCTTGATTTTTTTGCTCCTTCCCAGGTGATCCTAAAAGATGACAAGGGCCCTCAACCTTTAAATATTGACTTTGGTTCGGAAATTTCGTCTCAGTCAGAATTTATGTCAACAAACAAACACTCTTACAGGTATAAAAGAGCTTTGTGCCATAGGTAAGCGATGGGAGGATGTGACTTCGAGATACTGAGCTTTGATGAATCGTTAGTTATCATTCTGTTTCTCTGTTTAATGCATAACCATTCACTGATCTGTTTTCAACTTTCATATACATCCTTTGTTATTTTCTTTTCTGTTTTCTCCTTACTTTTATGTGGAGTAGACATAAGTTCTCATCACCAGATCTGACTCCTCTAAAGTGAGTAATATTAATCATTTACAGACAAATCAATCGTTGATACTATTTGCATATCGATAATAAATCAGAGTGTGTTGAAATATCAATTTGTTCACTTCAACAGCAACTCACTTCAGTGGGGGAGCCACATCTCTCATTACTTATATTGAAGTATCAGTTGACTTAATTATAACGGAGATTGGACGCATATACTGAGCCTTACCGTGTTTGTACTTGTAGAGCTTCTGAGGAACTGAGTTTTGTGACTCCGGCTGACACTTTCATTCCACAACTGCCAATATGTATGAATAATGAAAGAGAGCAACCTTCAGTAATCCAAACAAAGGAAACAGCTTCTGGTCACAACTTTGAAAGCATCCTTCCAGCCTTGCCACCCAGTTTTGCCACATTCTTGATGGATTGCTCTGGGGTCAACCATAGTAAGGGAGTTTTTTTGTTTTAACATAATATCTGTTCCGATTTCTACCAAATCTTATTTCATCTAAATTAAACAATACTATCTTGCAGCTCAATCAACTACTACCAAGGAGAATGATCTCAAGTCCCAAATTGCGGTACATATTTTGGATTTCTCATTTTGGTTAGATGTTACTACCTGATGCTTAAAACACTTTAATCACATTGATCTGGTGCTCATTATGGTATAAGATTTCTCTAAGTTGTGAATATTTTGGAAGTACATCTTCTTTAGTGATTATTTGTTACTCCTAATATTGTTTTCCTTTGATGCAGAGATATATGGAAGATTCTTCCTTCCAAGGTAGCAATCCCTCTCACTTATTGCTTCTTTCGTTGGTTAAATATGATTTGCCCTTTTATTGTCAGTTATTGTCTTTTTTTTTTCACTTCGGTCCTAGAGTAAAACTCGAATTGAAAGTTCTAAATTCTGAAAACTTCTTAATCTTCTTAAGCTTGAACTTTTTTTTCTGAAAACTCTGTAGCTTGAACTTGAATATTAAGGTTTTTATGCTTCCCATGTTTTCAATGTATCTTATACGAGTGAAAGTTTTTAGTCATGCTCCTCACGCATACTGATTATTAGATAGATGCATTGCTTGCTTGTGCCACATCCATTTTTTTGTTAATATTTGTATCGCAATGGTCTACTAAATTTTGTACCCAAAATACTTATGTACCATTTTCACGTTGTTAGATATGTTGATAAAGGTGGAGAAAGTCATCGGCGAAATTGGGGGTGATATGTCACTCTAGGAGTCCAGGGCATTGAAAATGACACACCAATCAGCTAGGCATCTCTTCGTGCTTACTGAACCATGGTGACCATAAATTTTGAGTGGCTTTATATTGATTCTTCCATTCTCTCTTAATAACACACTGTTCAATCCATGGCAAAACTTCGTTTTTGCTTCTTTTATTGTTCCAGCACATTACAATGCCAAGTGAAAAAAGGGTTACCTGAATATGGTATATCAGTGTCTAGCTAATAATGACAGATCAAATGTTTCTGCTTACAAAATCTTTTTGTTAATACAAAGATATCAGAATTTTTTCAATTCAATCCGGTAGAAATTTTCTAGCATTTATTCCTCACCCAATTACTAACAAAAAAATCAAGAAGCCACTATAATGATCTAGATCGAAGATGTAGTCAAAGAATCAATGCAAGAGAAGAAGAAAGAGAAGTCATCTAACATTGACATTGTTGAATTCACCCCACTTCGACGAATTCAACCATGCAACAAGAGGATGAAGATGGAGTCCTATGAATATATTTCAAGGTCCATTTCAAATGGGAAGAAGACCCAAGAAAGAATCTGAGTCTCGCCTAAAAGAAATTAGTTGAGAAAAGATGAATCTTTCTAAATGGTCAATTGTTGATATGCCAAACATCAATCTTGATGTCACCCGCAAATTATCTAATAAAAGGCATATATCATAAAAAAAAAAAAGTCTTCATAACCTTGTTAAATAAGGATTTGTTTTCAAAGTAAACTACAATTCTAATTTTTTTTAAATGTTCCCCATTCCCAATATACATAAACTAATTGATAGCTCTTACAATTTTACTCCTTTCATTAAGTATTTTGTCGGATAGGGATTAAGTGACTTTAGTGAAATAAAGTCACGGTGAATTTATAATATTTTAGTGTTTTATAAATAAAAAATATATAATAGTAATCGTTAAGATGAAAGAAAATAATATAGAAGAGAGATAGAAAGAAAGCACCCCGCTGCGGGTTCACCCCGCTGCGGGTTCACCCCGCTGCGGGTTCACCCCGCTGCGGGTTCACCCCGCTGCGGGTTCACCCCGCTGCGGGTTCACCCCGCTGCGGGTTCACCCCGCTGCGGGTTCACCCCGCTGCGGGTTCACCCCGCTGCGGGTTCACCCCGCTGCGGGTTCACCCCGCTGCGGGTTCACCCCGCTGCGGGTTCACCCCGCTGCGGGTTCACCCCGCTGCGGGTTCACCCCGCTGCGGGTTCACCCCGCTGCGGGTTCACCCCGCTGCGGGTTCACCCCGCTGCGGGTTCACCCCGCTGCGGGTTCACCCCGCTGCGGGTTCACCCCGCTGCGGGTTCACCCCGCTGCGGGTTCACCCCGCTGCGGGTTCACCCCGCTGCGGGTTCACCCCGCTGCGGGTTCACCCCGCTGCGGGTTCACCCCGCTGCGGGTTCACCCCGCTGCGGGTTCACCCCGCTGCGGGTTCACCCCGCTGCGGGTTCACCCCGCTGCGGGTATTATGATAGTAAAATAAAGTTATTATAGTACTATATTATTACGTATTTAGTAATTTTAAATTACTGATATTATTATTATTATTATTATTATTAATATTAATTTTATAAGAAAAGAAGGTTATATTGTGACCAAAAATTAAAAAAACAATGCCACATTACAATTATTTAAATTAGTTTTCCTAGGAAATTAAAATTTTAATTAAAGAAGAAAGGAAGATACAAATCCATTACAATGCATATATAACAACAAATAAGCCTCACATACTAAACCAAACTAGAAAAGACAAAAGAGATTAGTAACCTAAAAGCATAGACAGGGCATTTTGGGTATAAGCTAAACTTCCTTCGGCAAAGAAAGTACTCCCTCCGTTCCACATTTGAAATAAAATGATGGTCCAAAATAAATGATCAATTTCAATTTCTAATGTATTTTTTCTAATTTTACCCCTTAATTAATAAAGATTTTACCATTTTCAATATATGATAAGGGTACTATAGTAAAAACAATATTATTTCTCTTACTTTTATGCACTTTTATTAAACCGTGTGAAATAGTGTGCTGAGTCACTCATTACGGAACGGAGGGAGTAGTAAAAAATCGATGCTATGGTTGTTAGAAATCAAAATAAAAGCAAGCTAGATGAGGCACCAAATCCACCAGAAGATTCATAAAAAAAACCAGCAAAACAATCCATGTACCTAAGCAGTGATGACATCACTTTACTTGAAAAAGAAAATCAGACAACACATAATCTAAAAGTTCAAACCGTTTAGTTACTGTTTCGAATCTAGCCATATTAATAAGTACAATACAACAGCAAATAGAGACAACAGAAACAACTTATTAGATTATAACAGAAACATCAAAAGAACAACCTCAAATAAATAACTGAGACAATAAACAAGGAATGAATTTGGAGATTATCATGATCAATGGATTTTGTAAAATGAGACAAAAAAGAGAACTCCTCTCGTGTGTGTCTCGTTTTACATAACCCATTGATCAGACCCAATCACTTGTTCCATTCACTCACCTTCAATTACATTCTCACGCATCGAATTAACATGAAAAATTGAATCTGAAGCACTGTTCTTCTGGTATAGATCGAGAGATCTGGTATTGTTGTTGTTGGTGCAACTCAGATTCAGAGACCTGATTCAGTTGTGTTGATAGGTTTTTAGTTTTCAAGCGGCGATAACTCAAGAGAGAACGTTGGTGCAATTTATAGCTATGATGTATTTTTAATCATAATTTTCAACCGCTCGATTAATCCAACAGTTTAGATTTCGGATGCCGACATGACACTGCTATTAGAAAACTACAATTAGATTTCTTTAAATATGAATTGATTTATTTTCTAAATTTAAAACAAGGAAATATATATATATATATATATATATATATATATATATATATATATATATATATATATATATATATATATATATATATATATATATATATATATATATATATATATATATATATATATATTATATTAGTGATTGTACTAGTGATTTTATCTGTGCACGGAAAATAAGTTATTTTTATAAAGGGTTAATGTAAAATAAAAATATATGATACAATAAGTAATTAATTGAGTAAATTAAGATTTTATATGAGTCATGATCATATTGCATTGCATAAGGAAAGAATAAAATAAAAATAAGATTATTGTTTTATAATGGTAAAAGATAAAGAAAAAACCATAATGTCAATCACAAAATGAATAGGAAATATGACCGTTTAAATTTTACAATAATACCATTATCAATGTTCAATAATTGAGTGTCTGAGACCTGATATTTATGTTGATGAGTTGAATCTGAAATATAAAAAAAATTATGCAAAATAAAATAAAAAATAACGCATATAATGTAATATTATTTATAAAATAAAAAATAACGCATATAATGTAATATTAGTTTGTAAATTTCTAATGAATTTAAAAACGTTAAAGAAAAAATCGTGTGTTTAAAAGTGTATCTTAACTTTAAATATTTACACTGTTACCCGATGTTTGATGAAGTTCAATAGGTTTAGAATTTTGTATAAAAAATACTTCATATAACATAAATTAATGAATTAATAAGAACAAAAATTGAAATAGTATGATTGATTCCGATAAGAATGACTAAAACAAAATTTAAGATAACTATATAAGGATTAAGGATATACTCATGGCATTGGATCGTATAGTATGAATTTTCATTAGCAAAAATATCATATGAATATAAAATTTATATACTATACATTTACATTTTTCTATCTTTCTTATAAATATTTAATATATAATAAAATAAATTAAATAAAAAGAATGACAAATTTGTTTTTTACATAAGAAAGTTGATTTATATACATCATAATTATCTTACGTTTTTTGTTAAAACAAATATTATAATAATTTTTAGTATAAATGTTATACCATTTTAGAGGATTCACACACCATAGAATCTCCATGTTACTTTTTAAATCTTTTTCCTTTAAGTTTATTTTTTAAATATATTTTATTATAAATAATAATATATAATATATAATAATATTAATATTTAATAATAATAAATATTAGTAATAATATGTAATAATACCTGATTTATGGATAAAAGTAATAATATACTTTAAAGTAATAATATTAAAAGTAATAATATACTTTAATAATAATAGTAATAATAATATTAATAATAATGTGTCAAATTAATTATTAAATAATACATTATAAAATAATATATAAATGTATTATTTTTTATTTATAGTAAATATACTTTAAATATCAAATTTTTGGTAAAATATACTCTAACTATAATATTGAAAAATATGTTGCTATTAAAATTTCAAAAGCACAATTACGACATTATGTTGAAGTAAATCTTGTTTTTCTATTTATAAAACATTTATTAGTAAGACGTCTAATTATTTTTTAATATTATTAAAAATATCATACTTATATATTACATGTAATTATTGATTTTATTTTATTTTATTTATTTGATCTTATATAATATTTGTTAAATGTGCATTTTATTTATTAAATATATTATCAAATAAAATATTGAATTACATATAAATGACACAACCATTTTTAATGATGTATTGAGGTAAGCGGGTACCTAATAATGTTAATGTTATAGTAGATATCTAATAATGTTATAGCAGATGGAAAAAAATAATTTAAGCATATTTATAAACTAATTAATTATGTTATAATTTTAAAGTTTTATGTCTTTAGAAAATTAATTAAAATAAATAAGATAATTATAAAATGTAGGCAATCAATATACATTTTAAAATTTCCAGATTGTGTAAAAATGTAGGGAATGAGTGCAATTATTATAAGTAAATTTTGTTACCATGGAATGAAAATAATTGTTACATATTTGTTACATTATTTTATTATTGATTACTTTATTATTGGTTACTTTATTATTGGTACGTGATATTATTGATAAATTTTAAAAATTTAATGATTAAACCATAATATCAATAACTTTTATTTGTTACCCTCTTATTTAAGGAAATAATGCACATATTTGAATTACAGACAAATAATATAGGTAAAAAAAACTCTAAAATTTAATGGTTATTATAACCTATTTTATTAGTTTGTTACAACAAATCAGATCAAAATATTATAACACTTATCAATGTATGAGAAAACATAACTTTTCTACACTAAAAAATAAACATACCAAGATATTTAGATACATATAGACAATGACAACTAGGAGATTTATTAGAGAGAAATTGTTTTAAGGTTAGGAGGTTAGGTGATAGAAAGAAAATTAAAGTGACCAATTTTCAATAAAATAAGGATAATTAAAAGACCATTAAAGTGGTATATTTCTTCCTCAAGAAAATATATCTTTAGCATCTAAAACATATAAGAATTGAAATGATTAGGACTTTTGAATGTTACATTGAAAAGATGCTGAAAATTAAATAATTAAACATGCACCATTAATGATAAAATTTGAAAAAAAATATATCAAAATTATAGAGATATTTAATAATGGAAAATAACGATTATGGAGATAAAAAGACAAATCAAATCCTCTTCTCTTTCTTATTAAAAAAATGCAGTGACTTCACAAATAAAAAGGATTCTTCTTCCTCTATTTAATAATTAAAAAAATAAAAGTTACTACACAAATACATACTTTCACTTTTCAAATTTGAAACAATCAAAAGGAAAGAATCTCTATTCGATAATTGAAGAAAGGAAAATGAAAAGCTATCGACGACGGATCTGGTGAGCAAAGGAGGTGCAAGGGAAAAGGACGACAGTGGTGGTCGTGACGTTTATGTTGTGAGTTGTGACGTTTTGAAACTTCATTTGGGTTGCTTATTTATTTAAAACCATTGGAATGTAGAGAGTTACATGGGAAACACAATAAGTGGAATACATTGAGTACGATCAAATGTATGTTGAACACAATAAGTTGGAGGATACTGAAAAGTTGCATTGGGGGTTGAAACTTGAATTATTGAGAAACCGATGTTAGAATGTGAAGCAACGTGCAAGTTGATGATTATCAAGCGTTGAACTTTGAATTCCCAGATGAAGACATTATGCTAGTTACTGACTACAAACAACCAGGACCAGAGGAAGGACCCGAGCCAGGATCCCGATGGACTATGGTTTTTGATGGAGCCTCTAATGCGCTTGGCAATGGCATCGGAGCTGTGATCATTTCTCCCACAGGAGGACATACACCATTCACTGCCAGATTATGCTTCAACTGCACTAACAATATAGCCGAGTATGAAGCATGTATTCTGGGTCTTAAAGCTGCAATCGATCTAAGAATCAAGTTCCTGGAGGTCTACGGGGACTCGGCCCTTGTAATTTATCAAGTCAAAGAGGAATGGGACACGAAGCACCCGAATCTAATTCCATACAAAGAGTATGTGCTGAGTTTGATTCCTTATTTTGAAGAAATCACTTTTGAACATATCTCGCGCGAAGAAAATCAACTAGCTGATGCCTTAGCTACCATGTCATCTATGTTCAAAGTCAGGTGGGATAATGAGGCGCCAATGATCACCATTTACAGAATGGATGAACCAGCCTATTGCAATGAGATTGATACCAAATGAGTGGAAGAAAAACCATGGTTCCATGAAGTAAAAAGATATCTCGAAGTCCAAGAATACCCTGAAGGGGCATCCATTAACGATAGAAAGTTTCTAAGAAGATTTGCCGCCAAATTCTTTCTAAGTAATGGAATCCTGTACAAACGCAACCATGACTCGACTTTACTTCGTTGTGTAAACAAGAAGGAAGCAGAACAGATTATGGAAGACATACACGATGGTGCCTTTGGTACTCATTCAAGTGGACATACAATGGCTAAAAATATTCTGAGAGCAGGTTATTACTGGTCTACCATGGAGACAGACTGCCATCGTCACTCCAGAACTTGTCACAAATGCCAGATATATGCCGACAAAGTACATGTACCTCCAGTTCCGTTAAACGTCCTGACGGCTCCTTGGCCTTTTGCAATGTGGGGTATTGATATCATTGGAGAAATCAAGCCTACTGCCTCCAACGGACATCGTTTTATCCTAGTCGCTATTGACTACTTCACAAAGTGGGTAGAAGCAGCCTCGTTTGCTTCAGTTACCAAGAATGTTGTGGCCCGGTTTATCAAGCATAATCTCATTTGTCGGTATGGCATCCCTGAAAGGATCATCACAGACAATGGCACAAATTTAAACAACAGAATGATTACTGAACTCTGCACGCAATTCCAGATCAAACATCATAATTCCTCTCCATATCGACCAAAGATGAATGGCGCGGTGGAAGCTGCCAACAAGAACATCAAGAAGATCATACAAAAGATGACAGTAACCTACAAAGACTGGCATGAGATGTTACCTTTTGCTCTTCATGGTTATCGCACGTCAGCGTGTACTTCAACAGGAGCAACTCCATTTTCCTTAGTCTATTGTATGGAGGCAGTTCTTCCAATTGAAATTCAGATTCCTTCCCTAAGGATTATGAAAGAAGCTGATCTAGATGAAGACGATTGGATTCAGACTCGTTTGGACCAGATAAACTTGATTAATGAGAAGAGGCTCGCAGCTATTTGTCATGGTCAGTTGTACCAGAAGCGTATGATCAAAAGCTTTCAACAAGAAAGTCAAAAGTCAGGCGTATCAAACCGGTGATTTGGTTGTCAAACGCATCATTTTACCACAAGGTGACCCCAGGGGCAAATGGACTCCCACTTATGAGGGACCGTTTGTAATCAAGAAAGTATTCTCCGGCGGAGCCATGTTGCTTACCACTATGGATGGCGAAGATTTCCCACATCCTATAAATGCGGACATAGTCAAAAAGTATTTCGCTTAAAGAAAAGCTCGCTAAGTTGAAAACCTAAAAGGGCGACTTAGGCAAAAAATGAGCGTCTCGGTGGATTGAAAACCTGAAAGGGCGATCCAGGCAAAAATTAGAGACTAAATAAATAATAATTATCCCGATAGGCTGAAAACCTGAAAAGGCATCCTAGGCAAAAGTTAGGGAATAAAGTGTACGACTATGTCCCGTTTGGCTACCCACTCACCTTCAAGGTTCAACACATCAAAGGCACTAATCAGTCCAATCATTTTCTTCCCGCAAGTGAGGGATGAGATACTCAAAGACAGATTGGCAATAGCAGAGTTGAAACTTGACTGGATTGTTTTCACATAGCTATTTCTCTTTATAAGTACTTTTCAAAGTTTTATGACAATTTCTTACTACTAGGATTTTGTCTCCTTGTACTAATCCGCCTATTATGGCTCTCTTTCAAAATCAATACAGCTCATGCTCAAAATCAGTGTTTTCATTTTTTCTGTTTTGAACGCGTAAACGTCCCAATGATAATTTTGAATGAACATATGCATTTGAATATGATTGATGTTTATAAGAAAAACAGGAATAGCATTCAGATAATGTCCCAATCATCTGGACATCATCCCGAAACCAGCTTCAGAAGAAAAGTTCCCCAACAGAGATGCATTTCTCAGCAATTTCCTCAAATGAGATTTTTCTCTCCAACAAAGTGATTCGAGAAATCTTATTCCCCAGCAGGGCTGTTCAAGATCACTATCCCCAGAAGGTGTGATCATCCACACCAAGGTTTGATCAAATAGTGCATCGGAGGATTACGCATCTTTCTCATTCCCATTCAAAGGGCATCAAAATCAGAATTTTTAAATTACCTTCATCCCCAAGCAGTAGTCAAAGATCCCTCAACAGAGTACCCTGGTCCGCAAGGAAGTTCCCCAGCCGAGTATACTTGAACAAAAATCATCAACAATCACAATGCCTTCGTTTCCAAAATAGCAAGCAGGGATTTATTTTCCCAACCAGAAGTTTGATACGCTCTAAACTGCATAAGTCATGTCCATGCATCATACATCATATGCATATTCATACATAGCATATAATGTTTCATGACAAACACATAGATAATATGCACGGTTCTCATTTAGTTTGAGAATCTCAACATATACATTACATGCATCATGACATTGCATGTCACTAACTTGATTTTTTTAGGTGGACGAATATCCTCAGAAAAGTTGTTCTCAATCACATGCAGTGTTCCCTTGGATTCTATTCAGACGAACATTCCTCTCAGATATAATCAAATCAAAGATTCATTCTGAAGAGATCTCTCTTTTCGAATCACCTATCAACTCAAAACAAGCAACACAGATCTAAGTCGATACCTTGGACGGTTCCTTCATGATCTACCTTCAGATCTAAGTCGATACCTTGGATGGTTCCTTCATGATCTACCTTTAGATCTAAGTCGATACCTTAGACGATTCCTTAAAGCAGTCAATCTTCAAGATCCAAAGCGGATACCTCAGACGGTTCCACAACGATCAACCTTCAAAGATCTAAAGCTGATACCTCAGACGGTTTTACGTAGATCAACTTTCAAAATCTAAAGCGGAAAAACTTTGGACAGTTCCGTAACGATCAGCCTCCAAGATTTAAAGCGGTAACCTCGGACGGATCCGTAACGGTCAACGAAGAGGTTTTCAAATCCTTCATCAAGATATAATCAATGGATTCATTCTGATGAACAAACCATCAACACATTCGCTAGATGGCATCTGAAAGCCCATCTCAGGTAATGTTTCGATCTGCCAACAACATTTCTCAGACAACATTAAAATGCAATTTTCAACATCACTTCCGGTGGAGGTAAGTGAAAATTTTCAGGGCATCTAAATATTCAGTCATCTTCTACCTTCAGATTCCAATCAGGTTTAAGAAGATTGGATAGGGGCAACTGTTATACCCCAAAATTTGCCCGCATCTTTTTCAGAAAGAAGGCAACAGACTTCTGTCTAAAAATTGGGAGTTTCATATAATCTTGGATTTTATTTCATAAATATCCTGATTTTATGAATACTTGGTTTTTAGAATTTTTCTTATGCGGTATTTTGGTTCGCTGTTGAATTTATTCTTACACAAACGCCAATTACTGTTTATCACTTCACACACGCTGTTTATTTGAGATTTATTTGCAGATAAATAGTACTGACGCAATTGGTACAGAATTAAATTTTTGCAGGCGCAGAGTCCGGGGATTCAGACTGTACTGGTAACGAGTAAATTATTATTAGTTTTTGTTTCCCACTAATTTTTGTACTATATTCTATTATTTTCAAAATCTTTTCCTTTCTTTTCAAATCTCTTTCTTTCAAAATCAAATCCTAACTTTATTCTATACATCTCTCTTTTCAAACCCTACCATACACTTTCTTTCAAATCCTACTACCACTCAAATTTTCCTTTTTTGTACGGAATCACTTCATTCCCCAACGTCTCTATCCTTCTTTTCACTCTATAAATGCCTCTCATATTTCCCATAAATTCTCACATCAAATTTCAACTCATCTCTCAAATTTCTACCTCATATTTATTTTCTCTTCTTCCCCGGCAAAAATGGCGAAGTGGATGGATACGTGTTTTCTTATGGTCATCACCGTCTTGGTGGTGATCATGGCCTTTTTCTGTCTGCATAGTCCTGAAAAATGCGGACCTGGGTTGTTTACACTCCCAATCATCTATATGTTGTTATTTATAGCATGGGTTTTTAATCGTCATTTTTAAAGTTTGTCGTATCTTTTGTTTTCAAATAATGTACCGTTTATTTGTCGTACTGTTCATTATATTATGTAATATTTGTACTGTCAGTATTAAATGTCGTACTATCTGTCGTACTGTAGTTTAATTATCCAGATAATATTATGTGTGTTTTCTGCCAGTTAAATATATATTTTTCTGCGCATTAAATATTTTTCAAGGTTATTATCGGTAATTTCGTTCGCGTACAGTATATTTTATTTATTTATTATGTTTGTGTTTTTCTAACAACTCATGTAAATAAATTTTCACCATTAACATAACAAAAAACAAAAAGAAAAAAATTAACTTTAACTGTTGAATTTTCACTTTAACTATTACGTTAATACCCGGACAGCCAGTTGACAGTCAAACCCGCTGACAGTGCAATTCTCCGTGTTTTGTACCATCAATCAAATCAATCTTTTGCATTTCAAAATTCCAAGATTTTTGTTCTAGAAGTCTTCTGATAATCACATGATTAGCAGAGACTCAGCACTGCACAAAAATCAGGTACGCTTAACTGTCTCCTACACAAACAGTCCCTAACTAGGGTTTTTGTTTTTTTTCAGGAGAACAAGTTTTTTGAGACCTCAAATGGATTTCATGGACCTCCATATGTCTCAAAGTACTACCATACAAATTTTCAAACTTCAATTCGCTCAGACGCACAGTCAGCAACTCAAACAGTCAACAGACGACCAGTTTGACCGAAAAGTCAACAGACAGTCAAAAATGAAATTTTTTGTCAAAAGATTCATCATTTGATCATTGGTTGATCATAATTCATCAAGAAAAGATCAAAAATCAACAAAACCCTAAGTTTCAAAATTAGGGTTTTCTCCTAAAAAGTCAACTGAACTTTGACCGGCCATAACTCTCTCCTCGTTCATTCAAAAAATTCCAACCAAAGCTTGTTTTGAAGTAAATTCAATTATCTTTCAAATGCAATTGATCCCATGGTCATAGGATTCACCATTTGAAAAATATGAGCTCAGACATTACAGGTCATTTTCAAAGTCAACAAAAAGTGGTTTTTTGTCAAAGGCCATAACATCAAGATAACTTCTCCAAATAAAAAAAAGTTTCCAAAGTAGCTTGTAGAGGACATCTTGAGGTTTCTAAAAAGTACAAGAACTCCTTCATATGATCAAAATTGAGGGATTTATGCCTTGTTGAAGTTGGCTATATTTTGGGAAAACGCATGAAACCAACATTGATCAAAAATGTTTTTTTTCCAAAAGGGGCCAAGTTTTCATGATCCAAACATGATTCTAATAATGTTAAGGGCCTCCCACGACCAACCTAAGGCCCATAACATTTTTATTTCTTTTTTGGTTTAATTTTATTACATTTAAAGTTAAATTGAAAAAGAAATGGTGAAGGATAATGATACCATGCTTTGTTCTTAAGCTAAAGCCATCAAAGTTGATCAATACTCTGCAGCATGAAGGTAGAAAGCAGGCCTAGAGCAAGAGAAGTGAAGAAAATCAAGCCATGGTCAAAAATTCAAAGATTTTTAATATTAAAAAATCAAAAGTTCAACAAAGCAATCAATGCTTCTTAGCTTCAATTTGCAACACTTCTTTGCTTATAAATGAAGTAGGTTGCTTCATCAACACAGGACACACGAAAATCTACCAAGAGAATAGCTAAGAAATTCATAAAATTGTCAAAAAATATCAAATACTTGTAATTTTCGTTTTCATATTTCCAGCCACTATCAATACAAAATAATCATTCTATCACTCTTGTATAACATCATAGGTAAGGATTGAACTATAGCATGTGATAGAAACAACCTCAAACACATGCATAATCATCTTCCTACTTATCACCATGTAGCTTTCGTTTTCCTATGTGTACTTAACTATAGTACAAACTAATCATTTGAATGGACTCATGGCATGATATAGAGTAGATTTGAGTGATTACATGCAAGCTCTAACGTGGTTTTGAGGCTCTACCATTTTTGAGCTTCAAAGATGTAAAGGTTTCGTTCTCCATGATGCGAGCTCCAAATGACAAAACTAACACCGCTATCATGTTTAGAAGGGTCAAATTAGGTGATCTGGGTGGCCCTTGTTTTTTTTTATTTTCATTTTGTAGGTCGTTCAAAAGATTGAAGATTTGAAGCAAAATCCGCAGGAAAATCCGCAAGTAAATCTGCAGCAAAATCCGCAGGTAAAAGGAAGAAGATGATGAATAGTAAGTTTGAAATCTTGACCAGCACGCGTGGCACTTCCTCTTCATCCTATTCGCTGGCCAGCAAGCGTGGACCCTACCTGGAACTTTTAAATGCTGAATGATCCAATGATTCTCTCTTTCCATGTGCATCATGTGACCTACAATCTGAGCCACTGGATTAATCTGACAACACATCCAACGCACCAAAACACACAACCACACCATGGACACTCAGTTCTCTACCACACAGGATCACAGATTTAAATATTTTCTATTTTTATTTGATTTAACTTCTAAAATTATTTAAAAATAGTTTTAAAAATCAAAAAAATATAATAAAAATATTTTTAGGTATATAAAATAATATATTATTTTTGGATACAAAAATATTTTATTTTTCTTAATAATTAAAATATTTTGTTCAATTAATTAGTATATATTTATATATTTTCTTTTTAATTATTTCAATCTATTAAAAAATCAGAAAAAAAAATGTTCTTTTTAGTAAATTTAGTTTATATATTATAGACTAATTTTGTACACAATTAGAATATTTTTCTCATTAAGTTTAACTTATGTGTATAATTATTTATATAATCATATGTTAATTAGCTTAATAAATTTCTAAAACAACTTCAAAAAATCAAAAAAATTAGTTTTTATTTTAAAATTAATTAATAAGAAATATGAACATATTTTAGACTTAATTTTTAGGTTTAAATTTTATTTCTACCTTTTTTCTCATTTAATTAAATTAATTATGCATTAATTCTAATTAAAATCAACCATCTAAAAAATCCAAAAATACTTCCTTTTATCTTATTGCAATTTAAATTCCTAGATAAAGTGTATAGGTTGTCAAAATCATGTAAATAGCGTAGTTTACATTTCCCGCACAATCGATGTAATAGCGTAGATTTATTTTCTGCATTTTACATTCCTGCACTTTAAATTCTGTACATATAAAACTGCGTGTATGTCAAAGATAATAACTGAAGCGTTAGGTCACTAACTTCAAAGATAAAAATATCTGAATCAAAACACAATCACACTTGCACCTCTTAGGGTAATCCCTCTGTTACTCTTTTCAAAAATCAAATTCTACTATTTCAAATGCAAATCTAAACTTTTGTTTACATCCGGTCAAAAGAGAATTTTCTAAAAGAAATGGGAAAGGACCCTATAAACTTAGGGTATATCTCCTAATTGCTTGCTCAAATCAAAACAACAAATGTCTCACATATTCATTGCTTTTCAAAACAAAACTTTCAAAAAAGACAACATTTTGTATATATCCAAACAAGGATCATTACGAAATTAAAGATCTTTTTTTCAAAACATCTTTTCGAAAGATAAAACACTTTGTATACATCCGCACAAGGATCATTACAAAGTTAATTTACAAAGGTATTTTAAAACCACATACAAGCATTTCAAGGCAAGACAAATGATTCAAACAAGTGAGCTAAGCAATTAAGAGCCCATGGATAACCATGGATACAAAGGGGTGCTTGATAACACGATTTTATATCGTATATTTAGCTTACAATCCATAGATATTTATAGCATTTTCCGTTTATTATTTTAATTTATTACAATATTACGCGTGTTTTTGCTTTGTTTCAGGTTTTACACTCTTACTATGCCGAATTGTGAAAAAGAGAAGAAATGGAGCCAAAACGACCCTTTTCTATGCCTAAAAGACGTAAATTGGGTGCTGAAGTAAAAAGGGAGTGCAATTAAAGGCCAAGTGTGCTGAAAGAGGCCCAAAGACTCAATGAAGCAATCCAGCCCGTGAAGGAGAACAGCCCAAGCCACACAAGTAAGCAGAGACGCACGTCTCTGCCACCTCAGCAAAAGGGAGACTGTCATACCCCAAAATTTGCCCATGCTATTTTTCATACACAAAACCAAATCAAAAGACAAAGCTCCAAAATACAGCCTCCCACACAGAAGTTCTAAACTAGGGTTTGAATAATTCAGAGGAAAATCATTGAATCAATGGCTCAAGGTGGTTCCATAGGGTCACTAACATCCCAAAGTATCTCCATATAAAGTTTCAAGTCAAACAGAGCAAATTTAGTCCCTCAAATCCTGATTAGGTCAACAGTCGACTATCAAGGGCAAAACAGTCATTTCAAGTCAAAATACAGTCAAAGTTCAAGATACTTGGTCAACAACATCCTCATAACCCTAAAATCATCATTTGATCAAGGGTTGATCATGATCATGCAAGGAAAGATCAGAGAAGTCAAAAGTCAAGAGTTACTATTTTAGGCATGAACTGAAAAAGTCAACCAAACTTTGAAAATTCACCAAATATTCATACTTCATCAGAAAAATTCCCAACAAAGCTCATTTTGAAGAGAATTCATTCCTCTATCCAATGGTCCAAGAATCAAAGCTCACAGGTCAATGGTTTAAGAATTATGGCCTCATACATTACAGGTCCTTTTCAAAGGTCAACAAAAAGACACTTTTTTTTAAAAAAAGCTCATAAAATGAGAATGAAAAATGATTTCGATATGAGACCAAAGACATTGGTTAGAGGACTCTCTAAGGTTTCCAAAAAGTCCAAGAACATTTCCATACCTCAAGAATTGAGGGAGATACACCTTGTCAAAGTTGGGTTATTTTGTGAGGGAAATGTGAAGAGAAAAGTCCCAAAATCTAAAATCTTCCAAATGGGCCTATGTTCTACTAATCCAATCTTCACTTTGAGTCCATGCACGCCCCAAAACAAGTTACCTTTTATTTTTATTTGTTTTATTATTTATTTTTTATGATTTTATCAATAAAATTAAGTATATAAAACAATAAAATTAAAAGGAGATTATATTTGTTTTATTTCCAATCAAATATAATCTCATAAAGGGTAAATAAACAAATGCAAAATCAGTGACAAAGAATGGAGTTGAGAAAGATTGAAATTGGCCCATAATAGAAAGATTTAAATCAAATTTTCCAAACAACAATTATCAAGATTTGATTGGATTTTATTCAGTATGGTTAACCTAAAGTAGTCTCCTATAAGTACCCAAGCATTGCAGATCCCTAGGGTTACGAATTTGGCAGCACAAGAACCCTTGGCCGGAACTTAAAAATTGAAGAAAAATTCAAATCCTAATTCTAAATTATAGGGCGATTCAAGGTCATTCATCCATTGCAATACATTTCTGGATCTTAAGGGAAACTTTTACAACCAATAGCAGGAGCCAGAACCTCAAGAATACGAAGGTATACCCCTCGGTTTGTCACTTTCTATTTCCTTTCGATTCGCCTAATACATGCATCATTCTTGGATTTAAGTTGTGTATTTGTGTTTATCTTGATGTTATGACTGTTTCTGGAGATTTAATCATGTTCTTATGCCGTATAGAGTGATATGCCATAATAGGGTTTCGAAGCTTTTTTTTAGGGCTTTTTGATACAGGTGTTATTTGATCAAATCGAGGCCATAATCAGATTCGTGAGGGTTATACGAGTGTAATGGTACCCTCGCGAACGATTTCTGTAGGCTCTAGGTACTATTCGCTATTTTTGCAGGTGTGGTATATAAGGGCCTTTTACAGCGTTTTTGCCACAAGCGGTGTAAAAGGCGTTTGCAGGTTTCTTCAACGAAGAAGATGACGTCGTGTCATCTCGTGAATGGTTGGTTCAAACCAAGAAAAGGCGCGCGCGCGTTTCTGAGGAGTCCAAGGATCCAGTGCATCAAGACGCATGGCTTACCATGCACGCGCGTTCTCCAGGCCATCTGATCTCTCCAATCTCACATCCAACGTATCAAAGCCCGCAGGCGTACCATGGTCCCTACGCGCGCGTCCACACCGGATTATTCAGCTAAGTTTCCAAATTTTTTTGTTTTTAATTATACAATCCTTTTATTTATATTTATATATGTATGTATTTATTTATTCCTTTCCCTTTTATTTATAAAAAACTATACATAGTTTTCAAAACTTTTTTTTTTCTCTAATAATAATAATGATATTTATTTTCTTTAATATATTTATCCATTTAAATTAGTACATTTATTTATTTATTTATAACAATTAATGTTTATTTATTTAAATTATATTATTATTATATTATTTTCTTAATATTATATTTATTCAAAAATTCATATATATTTTATCTTAATTCATAAAAAATATTTCTTTGCATTCGATTTTATTTTCTTATCTTGATTTAATTAATTAGGTCGCGAGACCAATAATTAATTAAATAATTTCTATTTTCTTATTCATACCCTAATCAGGGTTTACGAACATTCCAATACACTGAATATTTCTTTTGTGCCTTTTCAGGGTTATCAACATGGTTCACTCCGATGACACGCCCGATCAAAATACAAAAGCTAAGTATTTTATTTATTCGATGTCTATTCTGTTTCCTTTTTAATTTTAGGGTTTGTCCTTATATTTCTGAACTGTGCATACATTCACTCCCTCTCTTTCTGCCTTGTCTTTTCAGGGTTACCCCCGAGGTTTCCTCCGACTCTAACCAACCATATCAGATCAAATCCAAATCAAAGCTAAGTATTATTTATCATTCATTATTAATTTATTTATCTTTTATTTTATTAAGGTTAACCTCATTTGCCTCCGAACCGATAATGCACTCACCCCTCTGTTTATTCTTTCTTTTCCAATTTTCAGGGTTTGTCAACTGCCAAAGCTACGAGTATTGGTAACCCTAAACCCTATTCACAAATTATTACTTGTGTTAAACCTTTTGCCTTTTATTTTTATACCCCGCTGGTTTCAATTCCCCTCTCCTCCGCTGGTTACAATTTCCCTTCCCCATTATTATTGTTATATTATTGTGTGGTTAGTAATTCTAGGGAGTGCAAGCCTGTTAATTGAATTAGAATAACTAATTATAAGATAATTTGATTGAATTAACCACGTGATTGTTGCACCCACGCACACTTTTGGGGTAACCTCCCTGTTGCCTTGTTGCCTGTTGCCTTGTGTTTTTTGCAGAATAAGCCATGTCCCTCGAATTCGAGGATACCTCAGCCATGTTGCCTAAATAAAAAGGTCACGACCCTAATGATGCTGCCTTCGATACACAAATGACCTCGACCCTCGGATGTTGCCTACGGAATAAGGCTGAGGTATCTTCTGGTTGCCTAACGAAAATGGCTTATTCTGATCCTTGCCTCAGACTACCTGCCCTTCTATGGCATGGGACAGTCTAATGGCAAAGGATGCTTCGATGACCCTTCAACCTCCAAACGAAAGGCTTCCTGCCCTCTTATGGCAAGGATAGACCCTTTCATTCTGAAAGGCAAAAAGAGACCTATCATCTGAGTTTAAGGTAATTGCCCCTAATTGCCTTGCAATGCTCAAACCTTTTATTATATTCTTTCTCATAATTTTTCAAAAGGGCAACGCTCATTTACGAGCTAAAGTCCCTATCTCTTTCATCTACATTTTCTAAACAAACGAGCAAGCAAAGCAATTAAGAGCCCATGGAAAACCATGGATGCAAAGGGTGCCTTACACCTTCCCTTTGCATAAATTACCCCCCGAACTCAGATTTCTTTAAAAGGTTTTTTTCTGTTTCTTTTAGCCTTTCCGATTTAGTTTGGATAAAATAAAAGTCGGTGGCGACTCATGCTTAACCGCAACATTTTTCGATCTATAAAAATTCAGTTCACCGTATTACAGAACTGGCGACTCTGCTGGGGATATTTCGATTAAGAGGGGTTACCTTAAAAGTTTAGGATTCACTTAAATGTTTTCTATTGCTTGTTTTGCTTGCTTTACTTTTGCAGGGCTGTTTTGGGTATTCTGTTGTGTGAAAGATCCTAACCCGGATCTGAGTACCTTAGGTATGTGGCATGAGACCAGGGAGGCTGTACGACATGTATCGTTACGGTTGAACTGGTGGCCACCGTTAGTGCGACGCTTTGGTTTGTCCTGATGGCCCTTGAATCTGATCGAGGAGACATTTGGCTACCGCGTGGTGTCATGAGCACTAATTCGCCTTTAGAACCTTAGTCGAACTTGACTTTGACTTATAAGAAGTAGCGAGATGGCTGGCTTCGGATTCCTGACTGAAGCCGGTTGATACTCGATGCTACACTCATTGAGATTGGACTCAAGGGATGCTTTTGGCTGGCCGATTGAGTGTTATGTTGAGACAATGCCCACGAGAAAGATCAGGGATATGAGCACCATAGAACCTGGTTACTTTTTAGGACAGGTTGAACCAACTAAACGAAAGGAAGAAGGGTATATACCTATGAACTTCATGCAAGCCTACCCTTAAGGCAATTGTGTGACTTGTTTGTGTTTGTTATCTACTTGGCATCATAACATCATAACATCATAACATCATGACATATCATAACCACTAACAAATTTCAAGGACCGAGAAATTTATATTTACACTGTTTTGTAGGACATGGCTTTTTCTACCAGAGATTATGTACGACTCAACTTTGTAGGGATACCTTCTGAGCTTAAGGAGCTCGCCTTGGAAGTCCCTGGAGACTCTAAGTTTGCTGAAAGACATGGTTATCTTCTTCGACTGGTCACCTCTCAATTTGAAGAAGATATGATGAGAGTCTTATGCCAATTCTTTGATCCCGAACATCATTGCTTCACTTTTCCGGATTATCAGTTGGTACCTACTTTGGAGGAGTTCTCAAACTTACTTGGTGTACCTATATCTAAGTATCTGCCCTTTACTGGATTGGAAAGCACTCCGAAACTCGAGACTATTGCTGCTGCACTTCACCTAAAGAGATCAGACATCGCCTCCAACTGGGACACCAAGAATGGAGTAGAAGGTCTCTCAGCCAAATTCTTATTCGGAAAAGCTCGACAATTTCTGAAGGCCATGAGCTACCATGCTTTTGAAGATGTTTTGGCTTTATTAATATATAGTTTGGTTTTGTTTCCTAATCCTGATCAATTCATTGATGTGCACGCAATCAAGATTTTTCTGACTCACAACCCCGTGCCTACGCTACTTGGAGATATTCTACATTCCCTTCACTCTCGTGTCATGAAGAAGCGAGGGACTCTTATGTGTTGCACACCCTTGTTGGCCAGGTGGTTTATTTCGCACCTTCCACGCTCAGTAGTCAGAAACGATCAAAAGATGCAATGGTCTCGAAGAATCATGTCACTTTCTCACTCAGATATCCGTTGGCATGTTATGTCTCAAGAGTACGTCACTATCATCGATCATTGTGGGAAATTCCCTAATGTGCCTCTCCTTGGCATTAGAGGAGGAATCACCTACAATCCTTCATTAGCTCTACGACAATTTGGTTATGCTCGAAGGGATGGTCCTCATCACTTGCTCATTGAAGGGGTTGTTTTCAACTATGAAGAAGATGTTCGTAATCAACGCCAAGAGTTCATACGTGCTTGGAGCAAGGTGTACAGGGTGGATAGCAAAAGTTGGGGGCAAAAGAACTCCCTTCCCTCGGAACCTTATCTTAGATGGGTACGCACTCGCGCTCAACGCTTTGTCATGCCATATCCTTATGTTAGACCTGTGATTGTTGAACCTGAATGTGAAGAAAAGGTTCCTTTAGTTGTTCTCCATCCAGACATGCCCACTGATCTAGAAGAACTACAAAAGTCATGGGTCCAATTGAAAGAAGAAAGGGATACTTTTGAGGCTCAATTCCGCGCCAAAGAGAAACAAGTGTTAGAACTCACAAGGCTACTTCAAGCAGAACAGAACGTCAACAACTTCATCAGATCAAAGAGGAAGCGTCCATGGGAAGCTTGAAGAAATTCTAGTTTATTGTTATTATTATTCCTAGTTGTTTACATATTTATTTTTGTATGCCAAAATGGCAAAGAACCATAAACTAAAGTACAATTTAATTATTATTATTATTATTAAGAAAGCTTGTTCTTTCTTTCTTGTTTAAAGTAAATTTAAATTTTAAGGTCCTTGAAAACATTGCATATGCATAATCATATCATTCATAAACATCGCATCACAGGTTTCATAAAAACAAATACCTCATCTTTCCGCTGTTTATTTCAGTAAGAAAGATGGATCTCGAACAATCTATCAAAAATCTTCAGGCTCAGAATAACCAGTTCCAGAAAATAATCTTTCACTTAGCCAAGGGGCAAGAAGAATTAAAGGCACTTCTGTCCGAGAAGGAGAAGGACCAACAAAGGGAGCAAGGTGTGCAAGATAAATGGAAATCCAAACCTAAGCGATCATTCACTCCGTTGCACATGCCGATGTCTCAAGTTCTGCAACAACTGCTCAACCAGAACTTGATAACTCTATTGCCTCCATATTCACTTCCCGCTAATCCCACTCCTGGGTACAAGTACCATGCAAGATGTGCTTATCATTCAAACAGTCCCGGTCACGATACAGAGGATTGTGGACCATTGAAGCACATGATCCAAGACCTCATTGATTGCAAGATCATTGACGTTATTTCACCTGAGAAACCTCATATGGCCAATACGGAGTACAATCGGAAAAGTCGCGATGAACCCAACCAATCTGTGGGGACAATCCTGACCTTTACACCAGTTCCACAACAAGGACACAAGTCAGATACACCCAAGCGCCAATTCGCAAAGATCAATATGACTCTGGCCGAAGCGTTGCAACAATTGCTGAAGAAAGGGCTAATCACTTTGAAGGACCCTCCGAGGAATCCTAGTACTTCCTCTTCTCGTTATAATCCTAATGCAAGGTGTGCGTATCACTCTGATAGTCCTGGACATGACACTAATAACTGTTGGACACTGAAGAATAAGATCCAAGACTTAATCGATGGCAAAATCATTGACTGCCAGTCTCCTGAGGAACCTCACGTTGTGTACGACCAGAAAGATCACAATGAACCCAACCAATTTGTGGGGACAATTCTGACCTCTACATTAGCTCCGCAACAAAGACGCAAGTCGAATACATCTAAACGCCAGTTTACAAAGATCAACATGTCACTGGCTCAAGCATTACAACATTTGTTGAGGAAGAACTTGATCACTGTGAGGGGTCCTCCTGTAAAGCCCAACACTTCCGCTCCCAGCTATAAGCCCAATGCGAGGTGCGCATACCACTCCAATAGCCCTGGACATGATACAAATGATTGTTGGCCATTGAAGAACAAGATTCAAGACATGATCGATGCTGGTGAAATTGAATTCCCTCATCCCCAGACTCCTATAGTGATCCCTGCTCCCAGGCACAATCACGACAAGAATGATTAATGTCATAGTGGATGAACTTTAGATCATTAGATTTACTTTCATTTGCAATTTCTATTCTGTTTGTTTAAACATTCAAATTATGATAGACATTATTTGTTTTAATAATCAGCATCAGTGCATTGCATATATTTGTCTTGAATAAATTATTTCGTTATCACTCATTTTAAATTATGTCTTTACTTTGCATGTGTTTTGTGATATTCAACTCCTGCTAAGTTGTAGGCCTCTTAAGGGAGGATGATGAAAATGATACCGCAACCTCATACAGTATGCTTTTGAGCGGACTATGCTGACGATGTACAGGCATTTTTTCAATTCCTAAACAATGGAGATATAAGGATGTTAATCCCTCGTCAACCCCTTTGAGCCTAAGAAGTAGAAGTTTCTTCCTTGTATTAATTAAAACCCTTAATCATAACCTGGGGCAGGGTAGTTCTCAGTTAATTTGGCTATGCATTCTATTTTAAGAGAATCATTCAGTACACCTTTCAAAGGTTTCAATCACAAGCATTCATCCGCACACATCAAAGAAGTGTTGGAGATGTCAATCAAAAGCCAATGATGGTTCATCAATCATTAAGCAAGGCAGTCAATATCTTTCAAAATGAAAAAAAAAATGATGAAAAAAACATATATACAAAGAAAAGCCTGCTAAGTCAAAAATCAAAAAGAAGACTTAGGCAAAAATCAAGGCGTCCCGCTGACTGTAAGCTCCAAAGAGACAGTTCAGGCAAAAGATAGGGATATCAAAAAGATGAAAAAAAAAGAAGTCAATAAATTCTTGAACAACTCAAAGTTGCGACTACCACAAGGAAGAAGTGACTGCCATCTCAAAAGTTCTCTCTGCTCATGAACCATCATCATTATCAAAGGTACAAATCTAAAAGTCTCTTGGAACCTGAATGCATAAGTTTAATTAACGGAGCTTAGGATTGAAGATCATCACGAAGAGGGGGTGGGTACAATCAAATTTTGAGCCTTTATCCTTTGTTTCTTAAACCGTGAACCAAGCCACGTTACAACCCTTGAAAGTCCTAATTGAAGCATGGTTAGTTCGAAAGCATACTGTCACCAAAAGGGTATCCCGACTCCTTAAGGTTTACCACAAATGTTAAGTTGGTATCCTGTTTTTCACAAACATCACATTATTACAAATAGCATGTTTTTACGAATATCACGCTTTTACATCTCTTGTTTTAATGTTTTTTAAAAACTCAAGACAAATGTATGCATTGCATCTCATGAATTCATTATTAAACATATTCTGCTACATAATTTCAAATGCTAGCATCAGAAAGAACTTGCACATGGTACAACTAACGACTAAAAGTTATCCCAACAGACAAGATTACTCCGAGAAGCAATGTCTCGTACGTATACAAGGGGCATGGCATGCTTTGCCCAGTCAATCTGGGGCAATCTAGTCAAGATTATAAGAATCTCTCAAAAGCCAAACAATCAAAGGCATACACCTCAAGTGGGTTTCAAACTATTTGTCCAAACAGTCAGGGGCATCATCCTAAGTTTACGATTACTAGGGGCATGTCACATACAATATACACTTCATAAAGTCCTCGTGAGGTGAATCTCTTCAAAGTTCCTGCTAACTGGGGCAAATCTATACAAGTCCAGTTTGACATTTTAAGTGACGTGTCCTAAATCGAGTAGTAGTTACTATAATACTGGGGGGAACATTCAAGATATCCGCGTCTTCCCACAAAACTGGGTTCACAATATCATATCCCCACAGAGTAATCATTAAGAAGATACCTTCAAACGCTCTCGACAAAGACATGGTTCCCCAACAGAGTTTACATCTTCAACACTTTGCTCTTCTCCAAGATGGTGTACTAATATCTTTCATCCCCAGTGCGGGTCCATCAAGTTACTGATCATCCCCAAGCAGAAATCATAAACCCCCAGCTGAGCATCTTCAAAACAAGATCAGACATCAAGATCACAGAGGCGTAGAGATTTATTTTCTCGATCAAAACAACATAAATCATATTCACATATCATATGGCATAAACATATTCATACATTGCATACCTTACCTCATAATTCAGGCATGACATGCAAAGTTTCTCATTTATTTTGAGAAGCTCATTACATGACCCATGCATCATGACATTGCATAAATTTAATCTTACCTTTTGCAGAATACAGGTACAGACAAACAAACGAAAACTCCAACTTTCCA
Organism: Vicia villosa; assembly: GCF_029867415.1. Classification (NCBI taxonomy): domain Eukaryota; kingdom Viridiplantae; phylum Streptophyta; class Magnoliopsida; order Fabales; family Fabaceae; genus Vicia; species Vicia villosa. The sequence goes on along the minus strand of NW_026706014.1, from coordinate 199,892 downwards.
AGGTCTAATTCATCTACCACGAACGGTAATGACACGATCATTTTCAAGATCTAATTCAGCTACCACGAACGGTACTGACACGATCAACGCTCGAAGATCTAATTCATTTACCACGAACGGTAATGACACGATCACTTTCAAAGTCTAATTCAGCTACTACGAACGGTACTGACACGACAGAGGATCTAATTCAGATACTACGAACGGTACTGACACGGTCAACTCTCAGAGATCTAATTCTATCATCACGAACGGTGTAGACACGATCACTGACCTTCTCAGTCTAATTCAACTACTACGAACGGTACTGACACGACAGAAGATCTAATTCGGATACTACGAACGGTACTGACACGGTCAACTCTCAGAGATCTAATTCTATCATCACGAACGGTGTAGACACGATCACTGACGTCCACGGTCTAATTCAGTTACTACGAACGGTGCTGACACGATAAAAGATCTAATTCAAGTATCACGAACGGTACTGACACGATCAATTCCCAAGAATCTAATTCATTTACTACGAACGGTAAATGACACGATCAACGCGCAAACGACATCTTCTCAGACTTCAACTACCAGACGGCATCCACAAGCCCATCTCCGACAAAAGTCCCTACTTCAAATAGGGCAAATTTCTTGGTATTCTTATGTTCAATCATCTTCCACCTTCAGATACCGACTGGCGCGCAGACCACTCTACATCTTCAGGTTTAAGATAATTGAACAGGGGCAGCTGTCATACCCCAAAATTTGCCCATGCTATTTTTCATACACAAAACCAAATCAAAAGACAAAGCTCCAAAATACAGCCTCCCACACAGAAGTTCTAAACTAGGGTTTGAATAATTCAGAGGAAAATCATTGAATCAATGGCTCAAGGTGGTTCCATAGGGTCACTAACATCCCAAAGTATCTCCATATAAAGTTTCAAGTCAAACAGAGCAAATTTAGTCCCTCAAATCCTGATTAGGTCAACAGTCGACTATCAAGGGCAAAACAGTCATTTCAAGTCAAAATACAGTCAAAGTTCAAGATACTTGGTCAACAACATCCTCATAACCCTAAAATCATCATTTGATCAAGGGTTGATCATGATCATGCAAGGAAAGATCAGAGAAGTCAAAAGTCAAGAGTTACTATTTTAGGCATGAACTGAAAAAGTCAACCAAACTTTGAAAATTCACCAAATATTCATACTTCATCAGAAAAATTCCCAACAAAGCTCATTTTGAAGAGAATTCATTCCTCTATCCAATGGTTCAAGAATCAAAGCTCACAGGTCAATGGTTTAAGAATTATGGCCTCATACATTACAGGTCCTTTTCAAAGGTCAACAAAAAGACACTTTTTTTTAAAAAAAGCTCATAAAATGAGAATGAAAAATGATTTCGATATGAGACCAAAGACATTGGTTAGAGGACTCTCTAAGGTTTCCAAAAAGTCCAAGAACATTTCCATACCTCAAGAATTGAGGGAGATACACCTTGTCAAAGTTGGGTTATTTTGTGAGGGAAATGTGAAGAGAAAAGTCCCAAAATCTAAAATCTTCCAAATGGGCCTATGTTCTACTAATCCAATCTTCACTTTGAGTCCATGCACGCCCCAAAACAAGTTACCTTTTATTTTTATTTGTTTTATTATTTATTTTTTATGATTTTATCAATAAAATTAAGTATATAAAACAATAAAATTAAAAGGAGATTATATTTGTTTTATTTCCAATCAAATATAATCTCATAAAGGGTAAATAAACAAATGCAAAATCAGTGACAAAGAATGGAGTTGAGAAAGATTGAAATTGGCCCATAATAGAAAGATTTAAATCAAATTTTCCAAACAACAATTATCAAGATTTGATTGGATTTTATTCAGTATGGTTAACCTAAAGTAGTCTCCTATAAGTACCCAAGCATTGCAGATCCCTAGGGTTACGAATTTGGCAGCACAAGAACCCTTGGCCGGAACTTAAAAATTGAAGAAAAATTCAAATCCTAATTCTAAATTATAGGGCGATTCAAGGTCATTCATCCATTGCAATACATTTCTGGATCTTAAGGGAAACTTTTACAACCAATAGCAGGAGCCAGAACCTCAAGAATACGAAGGTATACCCCTCGGTTTGTCACTTTCTATTTCCTTTCGATTCGCCTAATACATGCATCATTCTTGGATTTAAGTTGTGTATTTGTGTTTATCTTGATGTTATGACTGTTTCTGGAGATTTAATCATGTTCTTATGCCGTATAGAGTGATATGCCATAATAGGGTTTCGAAGCTTTTTTTTAGGGCTTTTTGATACAGGTGTTATTTGATCAAATCGAGGCCATAATCAGATTCGTGAGGGTTATACGAGTGTAATGGTACCCTCGCGAACGATTTCTGTAGGCTCTAGGTACTATTCGCTATTTTTGCAGGTGTGGTATATAAGGGCCTTTTACAGCGTTTTTGCCACAAGCGGTGTAAAAGGCGTTTGCAGGTTTCTTCAACGAAGAAGATGACGTCGTGTCATCTCGTGAATGGTTGGTTCAAACCAAGAAAAGGCGCGCGCGCGTTTCTGAGGAGTCCAAGGATCCAGTGCATCAAGACGCATGGCTTACCATGCACGCGCGTTCTCCAGGCCATCTGATCTCTCCAATCTCACATCCAACGTATCAAAGCCCGCAGGCGTACCATGGTCCCTACGCGCGCGTCCACACCGGATTATTCAGCTAAGTTTCCAAATTTTTTTGTTTTTAATTATACAATCCTTTTATTTATATTTATATATGTATGTATTTATTTATTCCTTTCCCTTTTATTTATAAAAAACTATACATAGTTTTCAAAACTTTTTTTTTTCTCTAATAATAATAATGATATTTATTTTCTTTAATATATTTATCCATTTAAATTAGTACATTTATTTATTTATTTATAACAATTAATGTTTATTTATTTAAATTATATTATTATTATATTATTTTCTTAATATTATATTTATTCAAAAATTCATATATATTTTATCTTAATTCATAAAAAATATTTCTTTGCATTCGATTTTATTTTCTTATCTTGATTTAATTAATTAGGTCGCGAGACCAATAATTAATTAAATAATTTCTATTTTCTTATTCATACCCTAATCAGGGTTTACGAACATTCCAATACACTGAATATTTCTTTTGTGCCTTTTCAGGGTTATCAACATGGTTCACTCCGATGACACGCCCGATCAAAATACAAAAGCTAAGTATTTTATTTATTCGATGTCTATTCTGTTTCCTTTTTAATTTTAGGGTTTGTCCTTATATTTCTGAACTGTGCATACATTCACTCCCTCTCTTTCTGCCTTGTCTTTTCAGGGTTACCCCCGAGGTTTCCTCCGACTCTAACCAACCATATCAGATCAAATCCAAATCAAAGCTAAGTATTATTTATCATTCATTATTAATTTATTTATCTTTTATTTTATTAAGGTTAACCTCATTTGCCTCCGAACCGATAATGCACTCACCCCTCTGTTTATTCTTTCTTTTCCAATTTTCAGGGTTTGTCAACTGCCAAAGCTACGAGTATTGGTAACCCTAAACCCTATTCACAAATTATTACTTGTGTTAAACCTTTTGCCTTTTATTTTTATACCCCGCTGGTTTCAATTCCCCTCTCCTCCGCTGGTTACAATTTCCCTTCCCCATTATTATTGTTATATTATTGTGTGGTTAGTAATTCTAGGGAGTGCAAGCCTGTTAATTGAATTAGAATAACTAATTATAAGATAATTTGATTGAATTAACCACGTGATTGTTGCACCCACGCACACTTTTGGGGTAACCTCCCTGTTGCCTTGTTGCCTGTTGCCTTGTGTTTTTTGCAGAATAAGCCATGTCCCTCGAATTCGAGGATACCTCAGCCATGTTGCCTAAATAAAAAGGTCACGACCCTAATGATGCTGCCTTCGATACACAAATGACCTCGACCCTCGGATGTTGCCTACGGAATAAGGCTGAGGTATCTTCTGGTTGCCTAACGAAAATGGCTTATTCTGATCCTTGCCTCAGACTACCTGCCCTTCTATGGCATGGGACAGTCTAATGGCAAAGGATGCTTCGATGACCCTTCAACCTCCAAACGAAAGGCTTCCTGCCCTCTTATGGCAAGGATAGACCCTTTCATTCTGAAAGGCAAAAAGAGACCTATCATCTGAGTTTAAGGTAATTGCCCCTAATTGCCTTGCAATGCTCAAACCTTTTATTATATTCTTTCTCATAATTTTTCAAAAGGGCAACGCTCATTTACGAGCTAAAGTCCCTATCTCTTTCATCTACATTTTCTAAACAAACGAGCAAGCAAAGCAATTAAGAGCCCATGGAAAACCATGGATGCAAAGGGTGCCTTACACCTTCCCTTTGCATAAATTACCCCCCGAACTCAGATTTCTTTAAAAGGTTTTTTTCTGTTTCTTTTAGCCTTTCCGATTTAGTTTGGATAAAATAAAAGTCGGTGGCGACTCATGCTTAACCGCAACATTTTTCGATCTATAAAAAGTCAGTTCACCGTATTACAGAGACGCACGTCTCCACCTCCCTAAATTCTCTCCACTTGAGACGCACGTCTCAAGTCTCCCTGAAGAATAGGAGACGCACGTCTCCACGTCCCGGTCTGCAGAAGTTCCTCTTTTCACGCAAAGCAACTGCAAGCCCCTCCTATAAATAGGACCAGTCACTTCACTTCAACGAGTCCGATTTCCTGCCAACGAAGTGCTGCCGAAATTGTACCGCGAACTGCTTTTCCTTATTCTGCTTTCATTTAACCGTTTATTTTCTCACAACGATTTCTACACTGGAAATTGTTGTGAACTTTTCGTAGATCTAGCCTTACGTTAGATTTATCGTTTTATTTCATTGTTTTTATTTTCTGCCATTTAAATTCCGAAGAACGATCCAGCCAACCTGTGGTGGAAGTTCGAGTACTTCAAGATTCAATTCAATTCAGATTTATTTTAATTCAGGTTTTTTTTATTTACCGCCTTATTTATATTTGTTTGCATGATATATTATATGCCATCTAATATGCTTATTATTATGAACCGAACCGATTTATGCATGTTTAATCATATTAATATGTCTGGCTAAATTACTAAAGGTGTCGGTATGTAAAGTAAGTTAACCGTAGGGATCCGAAATAAATTGGCTTAAATTATGTTTTATTAATTATCACTTATTTTTGGTTTATATGTCTAGTTTAATTAGTAAGTCTTAAAACCAATAGAGCGAAAGTTTGAGGGCTTAGGACGGTCAAAGGTTAAAACCAATAGAGCGAAAGTTTGAGGACTTTAACTGGATAGTAGACATAGGTGTAGCGGTAAAAATGTGACTCGACGCGTTTTCACGCGTTCGAAGTACAACAGAGTCGCCACCGAACTTTATTTATTCCAAAAGGAAAGGGAAAATATCGATAAAACCCACGAATTAAGAAAAGAAAGGATAAGATGGTCATCGCAACCAAATTTGGGTTCGGGAGTCGGTTAAGCAAGGGGAAGGTATTAGCACCCCTCACCTCCATCGTACTCGATGGGACCCATTTAGTTATTCTTGTGATTTATTGTTAGCTTATTATCTACTTGCGTTATTTATTAGGTTGGAAAAAAGAAAGGGACAAAAAAAGGTTTTTTTATTATTGTGCTCGCCAAGACATTTGTATCTTGTGCCTACGTATTCCCTCGTGCAATGGGAAAGTCAGAGCAATCGTAGTTCGGGCTAAAACTACGAAATGTTTTGTTGATTGATTTTGGCGAGAGGTACTCGATCGCTTTCAAATGGAATTACTACGCGCACATGGATATGATATCACTACAAGAATGGATAACTAAATCAAGATAAGACATGATTTTGGCCATCATCGCATTCGAGTGGAAGATGTTAGATCTTCACATGTGGAAGTATATTCGTATTGAAATTGAATAAGTGTCTCGTTTTATGAAAAAGAGAGTTTTAAAATTAAAAGGTGTGAATAAATTAAAGTTGGTTTGTTAAGAGAAATCAAACATTTAAACAAAAGCTTAACGGCCATCGTCTAAATGCTTGAAAGAGAAAATTGTACAAGTACGTACAACCTCCTCGTAGGTGATGAAGATGATTCGATGAGTTGAAAGACATTTAATTGGATCCAAGTATTTAAACAAAGGCTTAACGGCCATCGCTTAGGATACTCGAAAGAAGAACTCGCTAAAACAAGTTTTTTATGAAGTCTTTTAATGGAGTCTACGCGCTCAAACAATGGCTTAACAACGGCCATCGCTTAAACACTTGAAGAACAACTTGTACAAGTACGTACAAACCCTTCTTCATTATCCATTATAGACTAAATTTGGTTTGATTAAAAGAATAGCGTTTTTGTAAAAAAGAGTAAGTTAAATAAATTTTTCAGAAGTCTTTAATGGAGTTTAAACATCCAAACAAAGGCTTAACGGCCATCGCTTAAATGCTTAAAGAACAAATTGTACAAGTACGTACAAACTCTTCTTTCCATTATAGATAAAATGATTTGATTAAATGAAAGTGTTTTTTTGTAAAGAAAATGGTGAATTAAATCGAGTTTTATGGAGCGTTTAATGGAATCCAAATATTTGAATAAAAGCTTAACGGCCATCACCCAAATACTTTTAGGACAAATCGTACAAGTACGTACGAACTCTCCTTATCCATTCAAACTCAAAACACGATTCGATTGCAAAGAACTTTGTTTGTATCATTTTGAAATATTTTTTCGATAAATTCTAAACAAACATCTAAAGAATAATTTTTTTGTCTTTTTATAAAATCTAGTAAATAAAATAAATAATAAACATGTTTTGTGATTTTAGACGGAAAAGAAATTTAACTCTTATATAAATAAATAAAAGAATGTTTAATTGTATTCTTTATAAGAAAGAAATGAGATATTAAATTATGGTAAAGAAAAACATTGGGCCATGGGGATGCATCACTCAATAGGGATGTTTGGCCCAAGCAAAACAAAAAAAGAAAAAAAAAAACTCAATAAAATGAACACACAAAAACGTTGTTGGGCCGGATCCGAACCGGGTTAGAAAACCCTAGAGCCATCCTTTCCTGAGAAGAACAAACGAGTTCTTCTTCTTCTCCTTGTCGCTCTCGACTCTCTCTACTCTCTCTATTTCAAAACAAAAACAAAACCACACAACAACTCTCTTGCTCGCGTATCCTCTCTCTCTCTTGCGGTTCTCACTCTCTCTCTCGATCAATCGATTACGATTCAACAACAACAACAACGAAATTCTCGCTTTCGTTATCGATTAACACAAACAAGAATGGACACAGCAACAACATCACAAAAAGAAGCATAAACCTTATCCCCAAATCAAAACCCTAAACCCCATGATTTCATTATGATTTTGCAGATTTACACATTGATAAAATACAAATTGAAATGGGAATCGCAACAACAAAATGGAAAAAATGAATCAGGTATAACCTTTACTCTATTGTTGTTATTCACTTTCTTCCTCTTCTTCGACTTTGAGTCTGCACTGTGATTTTCCTCTCTGCTGTGAAGTGTTGTGTTGTGTTACGTTGTGTTGCGTATGATTGAGTTGAAGCTTATGAGCTTGTGTGGATATGAGTGTTGTTGAATGAGTTGCGGATTGAGTGAGTGAGAGGGTGATGATTCGCGAGGTTTTTGTGTTTTGGTTCTGTTGAGTGTAAGGATTATAGAGTGTATTGAGCAGAGGTGAGGGAAGGGTGGTTTCGGTGGATGTGTGTAATGTGAAAGTGAGGTCGGTGAGAATGAAGTTATGTGTGTGGTTGTATAGATAGGTGGGTTAAGGTATGAAGTTGTATGTTGGGTCGAGTGAAGGAATATGAAGAGGTTGTGAGTTTGGCAGAGATTGAGTTTTTGTCTGGATTTTTTCGTGTGGCTCCCCCCTATCCTTGTGCTGAATCCCTCATTTTATAGGCTCATATTAGGGTTTTAGAGAGGAATTTGAAGAGGGTTTTGGGGGGAAAAGTTTGAGAAATTTGAACAATTTGATGGACTGTTTTTTTTGCTTTTTCTTGATGCAGGTTGTAGGAACAATTTGATGAAATTTTTGGCTTGTTTTGAAGCTGACTTTGGACAGACATGTAGCATTGTATTGTGCAGCAGGGATTTTGGAGTGTAGCATTTGTTTTGCAGGAAAGATGATGGTGATAGTGCATAGTCACGTGAAGGCAAGGAGCAAGAATGTTTGTCAATTTTTTTTTGTTTTTGTTTAGTATACAAAAAATGTAAATGGACTTTTAATGTGAAATGGGCTTAACCCAAATTCTCACTCTTTTTATTATACATTTTTTGACTAAATGATAAATAAAACTAAGATAAATCTAAACTAAAAAGATAAAAAAATATAATACTAATTCTAATGAAAAATACAATGAACTAAAATTAAATTAAAATATCAAAAACTAATGAAACAAAACATGTAAAAATGCAAATGAAGGCTATTTTTATTGACTTTAATTAAATGTCAAAATTTTCAAAATATGCCATGATGCGATGCATGAACGATGAATGAAATACGAATTCGACATGACTATAAAAAAGACTAGGTCAAAAATTGGGGTGCGACAGATGCCCCTATTTAAGTTTCTTCTATCGAAGATGTGAAGAGACTTAAATACAAAGTACACAATTTTTGTCCTTCATATGCAAATGGAATGCAATGCATGGACTCCTTTTTGTTATTTCGAATGCAATATGATATGAGACATTCTGAATTCTGTGGGGAATAAAATTTGAAACAAACAATCAACAAAGGTAATCAAGATAAAGCGTGATTGAACTTCGGAAAAAGAATATATGAGATGCCCAAGATAAAACATGAACGAGGCTGTATTAAATGACAATCAAGGTAACACATGATCGGGGAATATCAACGGACAATCAAGGTAAAACATGATTGAGTTTTGAAAAGGGAATACCAGACACATTCAAGATAAATCATGGATGAGACAACATAGAAGGACAATCAAGGTAAAACATGATCGAGGAACAACAAGATAAAACATGACTGAAGATCATCAAGATAAAACATGAACGAAGAACATCAAGATAAAACATGACTGAGGAACATCAAGATAAAACATGATCGAAGACAACCAAGATAAAACATGATCGAAGATCATCAAGATAAAACATGATTGAAGCAACAAAGACAATCAAGGTAAAACATGATTGGACTTGGAAAGAAAATATTAGAGACATTCAAGATAAAACATGATTGAAACAACACCAAAGACAATCACGATAAAACATGATTGGACTTCGAGAACAAAGTATCAGGGACACTCAAGGTAAAACATGAATGAAGATAAATATGACTAATGTCAAGTAAGTTGGATTTAGATTATACGGTAAGATTTTTTTAAAAAAAACAGCAAGATTCGGGAAGATACACATGAATATGCATGATATATGAATTTTTTGTGCATGCTACATGAATGATTAATGAGATGTAATTGGTTATGACAGCTGAGATAGACTCTTTTGTGAGGGTAGATCAAAACTTTGATTCCTCAACACAAGCACATCGCCAACTCGGTCATGTCACATTGATGATACTTTTGGGAAGGACTGATAAACTGTTTGGGGATTATTGAAAAAAACTACCCCTGATTGACTGATTGTTACCTGATCGTTGCTTCAGTTCTTGAAATGAATGTCGGGAATACTTGCCCCAGCATAAGTCTTGAATAAAGGCCCTTGAAGTAACGTGCCCCTGATAGGATCACTGATCAAGTCTCTCAACTGTTTGAACTTCCCTGAAGGATGAGTACTTGCATGCAAATAAAATGTTCATTCAAAAATGGTAATTTTAATTCAATGCTCAAAGCATATTTTGAAATCAAAGTCATTTATTGGAATGATACTATTGATGTAAACAAAATGAATGAAAGATCCAAACACAGTTGTCTAGACATTCAAAGTGATGGATAAAGCAAAGGTATGGTAAAACAAACAGTTCGCAAAAATCTTTAGGAGTCAGGTTAACGCAACCTTGTTGTAGTATGCTTTCAAAATAACCTTGCTTCAATTAGGTCTTTTAAATGTTGTAACGTGGCTTGGTTCACGGTTTCTGAAACAAAAGGAAATAGGCTCAAAGTAAATTTGTACCCACCCCATTCTTCGTGATGAACTTCAGTCCTACATTCAGTTAATTCAAATTACACATTCAGGTTCCAAAAGGCTTTTGGATTGCACCTATTTAAGCGATGATGACTCGTAAGTAAAGGGAATCTTTGTGATGGCAGTCACTTCTTCCTTTTGATAGTCACAACATTTTATGGTTGTTCAAGGAACTTATTGACTTCTCTTTTTTGCTTTATATCCCTAACTTTTGCCTGAACTGTTTCTTTTTGAGATTACAGTCAGCGGGATGCCCCAATTTTGCCTAAGTCTCCTTCATAGGTTTTGACTTAGCGGGCTTTTTCTTTGAATTTTTTTGTATTGGAAAGATAGTGACTGCCTTGAGAATGATTAATGATAACCATCTTGGTCACTTTTGATTGAAACCCTTATTGAAAGGCGTACTTAATGATTATCTTGAAATTGAATGCACAAACAAATTAACTGAGAACTACCCTGCCCCAGGTTAAAATTGCGGGTTTTTTCGTTTAAAAGAAACTCCAACTTCGAAGGCTCAGAGGGGTTGACAAGGGATTAACTTCCTTATTTCTCCAGTGTTTGGGAATTGAAACAATGCCTGTACATCATCAGCAAAGTTTTATTTGAAAGCATATAATTCAACAACCTTGGTATTTCGCTGTCATCATTCTCCCTTCAATCTTTGCATAAAACACAAGTTTGATAAAGAAAGTGAAAAAGAGATTTTTTTTTTTTTTTAAGATAAAGCATAAAGATAAACACAATGGGTTGAATCAAAATACGCAATGCTTATTTCATTAAAATTAAACACTCAGGAACAAACAAAGTTTAAATGCAGTACATGAAACAAAACAAGGAAATTGCAAACATAAAGAAACAAGGCCTAATGACTAATCAGTGACGAGGAGGAGCTATCCTGTCTGAAACACTTGGCTTTAGGAAACAACTTGTCATTCTCAACTTCAGCCACTCTTGTCATGCTCGGGTAAAGGATTGTTGACAACATTGGGATAAGTCTCTTCGAAAGAGAGAATCTTTGCATTGATCAACCCTTTCACTATAGTCTTTAGCGCATAGCAACCTTCCAAGTCATGGCCTACAACACCTTGATGAAATTCACAGCGAAGGTCGGATCGGAATCCTTTTGGAGGAGGGTCTCGAAGAGGAGGTGGAACCCTAGTTGTAATCAAGCCTCTCTGGACCAACACGAGATACAATTCAGTGTATGATATCGGAATAGGATCAAAGCGAGTCCTATCGCGATTTGGATTTTGGTTAGCAGCTTGAGGTTGAGGAGCTTCAACATTCAACATTGAAATTGGACCAGAGTTGTGAGGCCTCTTTTGTTGTTTCCTCAATGTTTTGTTCAGATTCTTGCCTTGCACCTGATTTCCTTGATTTTGTCGAGGAGTAGACAGAGATTGTTGATCAGGAAGTTTTGAGAAGGAAGGTTGAGGAAGATCCTTGGGAGATGGGCCATAGGCTTCCACTTGAGCGATCACTAGATGATACTGCTTTTGGGCTATAGGAGCATGCACTTCAGGTGCAATGATCGGTGGAGAGATTTTTCCCCCTTTCAGTAAGGCTTCCAGAATTCCCATGATATGATTCATCTGGCTCTTCAACTGACCGACTTCCATTCTAAGCAACTCTTGATCTTGTTGAAGTTCTTCCACGGTCTTTGGATACATGCTTATAGTTCAATGTGTCGAGGAATCAACTTGACGGTGAACAAAAGACTGTTGAAGATGAATACAGACGGTATGAGTTGACAACTCGAATGAATGAATATGGATGCATGCAATTTTTGTTATTTTTTATGCAAAGATGTATGCCATGTTATGTCATGTATGGTTTATACGTAATGGATTTCAAATCATATGGAACAGAAACATTCTGATTTCTCAGCACAAAGTGGCACACAATAGGATAGTTCTAAGGTTTTTTTTTTTGACAAGGTTCTAGACACGGTTCTCAGAGTTACGAGCTCCTTTTGAAAACTTGGTCATCTAGCAAATAACTTCCCATACAAGCATGTTTTCAAATGAAGCCTATTCTGAGTGTGGTTTTCGCACTTACCCACGGTAATAGTTACGTTACGCAAGTTGGGCGCGAAACCACCATTTCCTATAAAGTCATGGTTTAAGGGTTTTTCTAAAGGTCCCTAGAGTTAACGATCCAAATTGAAAACATCATCGCTCAAGTAAATAACTTACTTAACCAAAGACATCTTCTCAAAGGACCTACTCTAGGCGGGGTATTAGTATCTCCCACTTGACTCTACGTCAAGCAAGTTTAATACTAAACCACCATCTTATCTTATGTGTTTCTTGAGCTCGGGTGTAGAGCTTTGTCCATAAAGTGCCAAAAATCAAGATATTCCAATCATAAAATAAGAAATCAAATAATAAAGGAAATAAATAAGCAAATAAATAAAGCTAACAATAAAACAAGAAAAAAAAACTAAACTAGGGTTGACTCTCTAAAGTAGTCCCCAGCAGAGTCGCCACTTTCTGTAGCGGTAAAAAATGTGACTCGACGCGTTTTCACGCGTTCGAAGTACAACAGAGTCGCCACCGAACTTTATTTATTCCAAAAGGAAAGGGAAAATATCGATAAAACCCACGAATTAAGAAAAGAAAGGATAAGATGGTCATCGCAACCAAATTTGGGTTCGGGAGTCGGTTAAGCAAGGGGAAGGTATTAGCACCCCTCACCTCCATCGTACTCGATGGGACCCATTTAGTTATTCTTGTGATTTATTGTTAGCTTATTATCTACTTGCGTTATTTATTAGGTTGGAAAAAAGAAAGGGACAAAAAAAGGTTTTTTTATTATTGTGCTCGCCAAGACATTTGTATCTTGTGCCTACGTATTCCCTCGTGCAATGGGAAAGTCAGAGCAATCGTAGTTCGGGCTAAAACTACGAAATGTTTTGTTGATTGATTTTGGCGAGAGGTACTCGATCGCTTTCAAATGGAAATACTACGCGCACATGGATATGATATCACTACAAGAATGGATAACTAAATCAAGATAAGACATGATTTTGGCCATCATCGCATTCGAGTGGAAGATGTTAGATCTTCACATGTGGAAGTATATTCGTATTGAAATTGAATAAGTGTCTCGTTTTATGAAAAAGAGAGTTTTAAAATTAAAAGGTGTGAATAAATTAAAGTTGGTTTGTTAAGAGAAATCAAACATTTAAACAAAAGCTTAACGGCCATCGTCTAAATGCTTGAAAGAGAAAATTGTACAAGTACGTACAACCTCCTCGTAGGTGATGAAGATGATTCGATGAGTTGAAAGACATTTAATTGGATCCAAGTATTTAAACAAAGGCTTAACGGCCATCGCTTAGGATACTCGAAAGAAGAACTCGCTAAAACAAGTTTTTTATGAAGTCTTTTAATGGAGTCTACGCGCTCAAACAATGGCTTAACAACGGCCATCGCTTAAACACTTGAAGAACAACTTGTACAAGTACGTACAAACCCTTCTTCATTATCCATTATAGACTAAATTTGGTTTGATTAAAAGAATAGCGTTTTTGTAAAAAAGAGTAAGTTAAATAAATTTTTCAGAAGTCTTTAATGGAGTTTAAACATCCAAACAAAGGCTTAACGGCCATCGCTTAAATGCTTAAAGAACAAATTGTACAAGTACGTACAAACTCTTCTTTCCATTATAGATAAAATGATTTGATTAAATGAAAGTGTTTTTTTGTAAAGAAAATGGTGAATTAAATCGAGTTTTATGGAGCGTTTAATGGAATCCAAATATTTGAATAAAAGCTTAACGGCCATCACCCAAATACTTTTAGGACAAATCGTACAAGTACGTACGAACTCTCCTTATCCATTCAAACTCAAAACACGATTCGATTGCAAAGAACTTTGTTTGTATCATTTTGAAATATTTTTTCGATAAATTCTAAACAAACATCTAAAGAATAATTTTTTTGTCTTTTTATAAAATCTAGTAAATAAAATAAATAATAAACATGTTTTGTGATTTTAGATGGAAAAGAAATTTAACTCTTATATAAATAAATAAAAGAATGTTTAATTGTATTCTTTATAAGAAAGAAATGAGATATTAAATTATGGTAAAGAAAAACATTGGGCCATGGGGATGCATCACTCAATAGGGATGTTTGGCCCAAGCAAAACAAAAAAAGAAAAAAAAAACTCAATAAAATGAACACACAAAAACGTTGTTGGGCCGGATCCGAACCGGGTTAGAAAACCCTAGAGCCATCCTTTCCTGAGAAGAACAAACGAGTTCTTCTTCTTCTCCTTGTCGCTCTCGACTCTCTCTACTCTCTCTATTTCAAAACAAAAACAAAACCACACAACAACTCTCTTGCTCGCGTATCCTCTCTCTCTCTCTTGCGGTTCTCACTCTCTCTCTCGATCAATCGATTACGATTCAACAACAACAACAACGAAATTCTCGCTTTCGTTATCGATTAACACAAACAAGAATGGACACAGCAACAACATCACAAAAAGAAGCATAAACCTTATCCCCAAATCAAAACCCTAAACCCCATGATTTCATTATGATTTTGCAGATTTACACATTGATAAAATACAAATTGAAATGGGAATCGCAACAACAAAATGGAAAAAATGAATCAGGTATAACCTTTACTCTATTGTTGTTATTCACTTTCTTCCTCTTCTTCGACTTTGAGTCTGCACTGTGATTTTCCTCTCTGCTGTGAAGTGTTGTGTTGTGTTACGTTGTGTTGCGTATGATTGAGTTGAAGCTTATGAGCTTGTGTGGATATGAGTGTTGTTGAATGAGTTGCGGATTGAGTGAGTGAGAGGGTGATGATTCGCGAGGTTTTTGTGTTTTGGTTCTGTTGAGTGTAAGGATTATAGAGTGTATTGAGCAGAGGTGAGGGAAGGGTGGTTTCGGTGGATGTGTGTAATGTGAAAGTGAGGTCGGTGAGAATGAAGTTATGTGTGTGGTTGTATAGATAGGTGGGTTAAGGTATGAAGTTGTATGTTGGGTCGAGTGAAGGAATATGAAGAGGTTGTGAGTTTGGCAGAGATTGAGTTTTTGTCTGGATTTTTTCGTGTGGCTCCCCCCTATCCTTGTGCTGAATCCCTCATTTTATAGGCTCATATTAGGGTTTTAGAGAGGAATTTGAAGAGGGTTTTGGGGGGAAAAGTTTGAGAAATTTGAACAATTTGATGGACTGTTTTTTTTGCTTTTTCTTGATGCAGGTTGTAGGAACAATTTGATGAAATTTTTGGCTTGTTTTGAAGCTGACTTTGGACAGACATGTAGCATTGTATTGTGCAGCAGGGATTTTGGAGTGTAGCATTTGTTTTGCAGGAAAGATGATGGTGATAGTGCATAGTCACGTGAAGGCAAGGAGCAAGAATGTTTGTCAATTTTTTTTTGTTTTTGTTTAGTATACAAAAAATGTAAATGGACTTTTAATGTGAAATGGGCTTAACCCAAATTCTCACTCTTTTTATTATACATTTTTTGACTAAATGATAAATAAAACTAAGATAAATCTAAACTAAAAAGATAAAAAAATATAATACTAATTCTAATGAAAAATACAATGAACTAAAATTAAATTAAAATATCAAAAACTAATGAAACAAAACATGTAAAAATGCAAATGAAGGCTATTTTTATTGACTTTAATTAAATGTCAAAATTTTCAAAATATGCCATGATGCGATGCATGAACGATGAATGAAATACGAATTCGACATGACTATAAAAAAGACTACGTCAAAAATTGGGGTGCGACAATAGGACATTAGTTTTAAGGATGGCGAAAGCGTATTAAAACTAATTGGAACTTATTTATTTTCAAAAATTGTTTTTACACTCGAGCGGGATGGCGAAAGCGTACGTTAGGGTTATTAGCTTGCTCCGAGTCAACAGAGCGAAAGTTTGAGATTAGGAGATTTAAATAGATAACAACCTCGTAAAATAGGCATTTTATTAATTACATTGTTTCCAAAAAGCTCTTCTAAAATCTAATGGGATGGCGAAAGCGTACATTAGGATTAGGATAGTAGTCTGAATCAACAGAGCGAAAGTTTGAGACGAGGATTTTTAATCAATTGGAATTAGTAAAGATTTTTAATTTAATTATGCAAAAGCCAATGGACCTTCGGATTACCTTTAGTTAAACGAAATACATACTGATACCTGTCTTTTATTATTATTCTTTATTTTCTCACAATCACTTTCCCTTAGGAACAATCGAAATTTTAGTACTCCTAGCTTTACATAGTAACCTTAGATAACGGTAGATCGATTCATAGTCCCTGTGGATTCGATATCTTTTAAAACTACACGACACGACTGTGCACTTGCAGTTATCAGATTTATAGACACGTAAAGTCGCGATCAAGTTTTTGGCGCCGTTGCCGGGGACTATTTAAGTCGATATCGTAACTCACTGTTACACCGTAGAGACTAGGACAATTCTTCCCTTTCTTTTTGAACGATTGTATGCCAAATACTCGTTCAGAAGGAGGAGACTTAATACAACGAATTAAAAAGATCGAACGTTTCATTAACGTTAAACGTCGAGCTCGCAATCTTCCCGAAGTAGCAGAAATTCCGATTAATCAGGAATTGATTTTTACTGATCAAATCAATCAAATCACCCCGAAGTTAGAGATGGCTGCTATTCGTCCTCTTAGAGACTATGCCGCTCCTTCGCGCGCTGAACCGCATTCAAGTATCGCACCACCTGCGATTGAGGCGAACAATTTCGAACTGAAACCTTCACTGGTCCAAGCTGTTCAACAGAATCAATTCTCTGGAAGCCCTGTAGACGACCCCAATCTCCATTTATCCGTGTTCGTGCAATACGCCGACACTATCAAAGCCAATAACGTTAGTTCCGAAGCTATTCGATTACGCCTTTTCCCTTTCTCCTTGAGAGATAGAGCGAGAGCGTGGCTTCAATCCCTGCCTTCCAATTCCATAACTACGTGGGACGAATTGAAGAGAGTATTCTTAGCGAGATACTTTCCGCCTAGCAAAACTGCTATGCTTAGAGGTCAAATCAACGGATTTACCCAGAAAGATAACGAATCGCTCTTCGAAGCTTGGGAACGTTACAAGGACATGCTTAGAATATGCCCTCATCATGGACTCGAACCATGGCTGATCATCCATACTTTCTATGGTGGTCTCTTATATAACACTAAAATGACTATAGATGCCGCTGCTGGCGGAGCATTAATGGACAAACCCCATGATGAAGCATACAAACTCATAGAGAACATGGCACAAAACCATTACCAATGGGGAGGAGAACGAGCCGCTCTAGAGAAAGCCCAAACCAAAGGAGGAATGTACGAAATAAGTGGTATAGACCGCGTTAACGCTAAAGTAGACGCTTTAACTCAAAAGATCGAGAATTTAACCATCACTCCTTCAGCCACCGCTGCCGCTGTAGCACCTAACTGCGAGATTTGTGGATTGACTGGGCATGTAGTTGCTGAATGCCAACTCTTGACTGGAGTCCCATCTGATCAAGTAAATTACGCTCAAGGAAACCCTTATTCTAACACGTACAACCCTGGATGGAAAAACCACCCGAACTTTTCTTATAAGAACAACAATGCGTTGTACGCGCCTGGACAAGCACCTGCTGTACCACCTGGCTACCAAAAAGCGCCTGTAGCTGCTCAAAACACCCCTAGGAAGTCAAATCTAGAAATCATGATGGAGAACTTCATAGCTTCCCAACAACAAACCAATAAAGACTTCCTGAATCAAAACATCCACAATAGCGAGCAACTAAAACAACTATCGAACAAAGTAGATGCTTTAGCTACGCATAACAAAATGTTAGAAACTCAAATCTCACAAGTAGCTCAACAACAAGCACCTACTGCTGCCCCCGCTGGCACGTTTCCTGCTCAACCTCAACCCAATCCTAAAGGACATGCGAACGCGATAACACTACGAAGTGGAACTAATTACGATGGACCCATAGATCCTAGAACCCAAAACGTACCCATGTCACAACAAGAGCCAAAGGAAACCCAAAAGAAAACAACTGACGAACAAACTGCTAAGACTGATGAGAACAATAACGAAGTGGAACCCGAAAAAGAGAAACCTTATGTTCCACCACCACCTTATAAGCCACCAATTCCTTACCCTCAGAGATTAGCTAAATCAAAAACCGAAGCGCAATTTAAAAGATTTGTAGAACTTCTGAAGCAATTAAACATAACCATACCATTCACAGAAGCCATAACTGAGATGCCTTCGTACGCTAAGTTCTTAAAAGAAATCTTATCAAACAAAAAGAAACTCGAGGATAACGAAACTATAACGCTTACCGCTGAATGTAGCGCTATCATCCAAAATAACATGCCTCCAAAACTGAAAGACCCTGGTAGTTTCTCTATACCCTGCGTAATTGGAAAAACCATCATAGAGAAAGCCTTGTGCGATCTAGGAGCTAGTGTTAGTTTGATGCCTCTTTCAACCTGTAAGAAACTCAATCTAGGTGAGCTTAAAGCAACAAGAATGTCTCTTCAACTAGCAGACCGTTCAGTTAAATACCCTGTAGGAATGTTAGAGAATATCCCTGTTCGTGTAGGTCAATTCTACATCCCAACTGACTTCATCATTATGGATATCCAAGAAGATTCTAACATCCCGATCATATTAGGAAGACCATTTTTAGCAACCGCTGGTGCAATTATAGATGTAAAGCGAGGAAAGCTTACTTTCGAAGTAGGAGAAGAGAAAATAGAATTTATCCTTTCCCAATTCCTAAAAGCACCTTCTATAATTGACACATGCTGTTCTGCTGACATAATCGACGAGTGTGTCAAGGAAATAGAATCCGAACCAAATAAGGAAACCGAAACCCTAAGAATTCCTATGCCGCCAATTTTTGAAGATGACAACTGGCGTGAGGAATATCAAGATAACCACCTGAGTGAATGCTTAGCTTTAACTCCAGATCCTATACCTGGACCTAAGAAACCTGGTATAGAGCTGAAAACACTTCCTACCGATCTTAGATACGAATTTCTAGACGAAGAACTAAACCGACCAGTTATAGTGAACGCCAACTTAGGACGAACCGAGACTGAAAAATTACTTAATGTCCTAAGAAAATACCCTACCGCTTTAGGATACAACATATCAGATCTGAAAGGTATAAGCCCTTCTCTGTGTATGCACCGCATTATGCTCGAAGACGATAGTAAAACCTCTAGGGAACATCAAAGGCGAATAAACCCTATTATGAGCGATGTGGTTAAAAAGGAAATCCAAAAACTGCTAGAAGCTGGAATAATATATCCTATATCCGATAGTAAATGGGTTAGCCCTGTTCACGTCGTACCAAAGAAAGGAGGAGTCACTGTAATCACTAATGCAAAAGGAGAATCTGTAGCACAACGTACCCAAACTGGATGGAGAATGTGCATTGACTATAGGAAGCTAAATAAAGCTACCCGAAAAGACCATTTCCCTTTACCTTTCATAGATCAAATGCTCGAACGCCTAGCTAAACACTCACATTTTTGTTATCTGGATGGATACTCCGGATTTTTCCAAATTCCTATCCACCCTGACGACCAAGAGAAGACCACATTCACATGTCCTTATGGTACATTCGCTTATAGACGAATGCCTTTTGGGCTCTGCAATGCACCCGCGACCTTCCAAAGATGCATGATGGCAATATTTGCCGACTTCCTAGATGGAATAATGGAGGTCTTTATGGACGACTTCTCTGTCTGTGGAGGAAGTTTTGAAACATGTTTAGAAAACCTTGAAATGGTGCTTAAACGATGCGTAAGCGTAAACCTAGTCCTTAATTGGGAAAAATGCCATTTCATGGTTCGACAAGGAATTGTACTTGGACACATCGTATCCGATAGAGGAATCGAAGTTGATAAAGCAAAAATCGAAATTATCGAAAACCTTCAACCTCCCAAAACCGTTAGAGAAATAAGAAGTTTTCTGGGACATGCTGGTTTTTACCGACGCTTCATTAAGGATTTCTCTAAAATAACCAAACCCTTAACTGAACTACTCATGAAAGACGCCGAATTTATTTTCACCGATAAATGCACTGAAGCATTTCAAACGCTTAAACAAGCATTGATCTCTGCGCCAATTATGCAACCTCCCGACTGGAATGAACCTTTCGAAATAATGTGTGACGCAAGTGATTATGCTGTAGGAGCCGTTCTAGGACAAAGAAAGGATAAGAAACTACATGTCATATATTATGCGAGTAGAACCCTAGACGAAGCTCAGATGAATTATGCCACGACAGAAAAAGAATTATTAGCTGTCGTATTCGCATTAGACAAATTCCGTTCTTACCTGGTAGGAGCCAAAATAATCATATACACTGACCACGCTGCCATTAGGTACCTCCTAACCAAAAAGGACGCCAAACCAAGACTTTTGAGATGGATCTTGTTACTGCAAGAGTTCGACCTGGAAATTAAAGATAAGAAAGGCACTGAAAATGTCGTAGCAGATCACCTCTCTCGATTAGAAAATCTGAAACCCGAACAAGTACCAATTGACGATGATTTCCCTTATGAAAGACTCATCGCCCAATTAGAGGCAAATGAATTCGAACCATACCATCCAAACTCTGAAACCAACAAATTAGAAGACATAGCTTTAGCCCGATCTGACGCACCTTGGTATGCAGATTTCGTAAATTACCTAGCTGCTGGTGTGCTTCCTCCTGATCTAAGTTACCAACAGAAGAAGAAATTCTTCCACGACCTAAAACATTACTATTGGGACGACCCACTCCTGTTCAAAAGAGGCCCCGATGGAATCTTTAGACGTTGTGTACCCGAGGAGGAAATAAGAAGCATAATAACACATTGCCATTCTGCACCGTGTGGAGGACACCATAGCACATCTAGAACCTGCGCCAAAATCCTTCAATCTGGACTTTTCTGGCCCAACTTGTGGAAAGACGTCTATTTTGCTGTACTAAGCTGTGATAGATGCCAACGAACTGGAAACATTTCAAGACGCGATGAAATGCCTCAAAAAGGCATTCTTGAAGTAGAAATATTTGACGTCTGGGGAATAGACTTCATGGGACCGTTTCCGTCATCGTTTGGAAATCAATATATACTCGTAGCCGTCGATTACGTTTCAAAATGGATAGAAGCTATTGCTTCTCCTACAAACGATACACGAGTAGTTATCAAACTTTTCAAAAACGTCATCTTTCCTAGGTTCGGTGTGCCAAGATTGGTAATTAGCGATGGTGGTTCCCATTTCATTTCAAGAATACTTGAGAAACTCCTTCGAAAATATGGAGTGAATCATCGAATAGCCACACCATACCATCCACAAACAAGCGGACAAGTAGAAGTATCTAACCGCGAAATAAAACAAATATTAGAGAAAACTGTTGCTATATCTAGGAAAGATTGGTCAACCAAGCTAAATGAAGCTTTATGGGCTTATAGAACAGCTTTCAAAACTCCAATAGGGACTACCCCATTCAAACTCGTTTATGGAAAATCATGCCACCTACCAGTAGAGTTAGAACATAAAGCCTATTGGGCCATCAAGAACTTAAACCTAAACTACACCGCCGCTGGTGAGAAACGACTTCTAGACATAAACGAATTAGAAGAACTTAGACAAGACGCTTACGAAAACGCCAAAATCTATAAAGAGCGAACGAAAAAATGGCACGACAAGCGTATATCTAGGAAAAATTTTAGCATAGGCGATAAAGTGCTTTTATTTAATTCTAGACTAAAATTATTTCCTGGTAAGTTACGATCTAGATGGTCTGGCCCTTTCGAAATAACTAACATATTTCCGAGTGGAGCGATAGAAATCAAAGGGGAAACCGTCAAACCTTTTGTCGTAAATGGGCAACGTCTTAAGTATTACCATCATCTCGAATACAATGAAAACATCGAAGTTTTTAAACTAGACGAACTGCCCGCTCTTTCGAAAAAATAGTTTTCTATTTTAAAATCGTCGAGCTTACGACATTAAACAAAGCGCTTGGTGGGAGACAACCCACATTTATTTATTCTTTTTATTTTCATTTTATTTTTAAAATTTTAACCTTTAATTTTCATTTAATTATTCTATTTTTAATTATTCTAGATTTTAATTTTCTTATTATTTTTCATACATCTTATAATATTTATTATAATTATAACTGCTATCTTAACTCGAGAAAATACTTCCTTTTTATAATTATAATTATTATTATAACTTGTTTTATTTAATTTTATTTTTAAAATTAACACTAGCCTAGTTCTAACTTAATCTCAATATTTTCAACTTCTAGGTTTTTCATTTAACTACTAACTACGATGCAAGAAGTTGATAACATGGAAGTTGTGTTCCGTGGTAGAGGACAAGAAGCAAGATTTAACAAGCTGGCTGGAAGACACATGGATTTGACTTGCTATCCTCACCAACCAACTATGGTGAAACTTGGTATCGAAGAAAGCATCCTACACCTGCTTAACCAAATTGGTTGGACTGGTTCTCACTTGTTCCGCAAGTTTAGCACTTACCGGAAGCTCACTCTGGAATTCTTGAGCTCCCTGACCTATCTTCCAAACTGTGGACAAGGACTGAAAAAAGGAGTTATTCTCTTTAGACTCTTTGGTATGGAGTTTAATTTCTGCATCCGAGATTTTGCTGAAATGTTAGAACTACCTCATGGACCTGATGCATACGCCCAAGTAGCTGAAGAAAACCTTCCATACTGGGAGTTGGAAAAATACTGGGGCAAGATCACTGGAAACGACAACCCTGAAGAGAATGAGTTTCAATCTGAGAACATCCACAATCCTGCTTTCCGCTACTTTCACAAGATCCTTGCTCACTATATTTTTGGAAAGCCCGATAATGTCACTGAAGTTACTAGAGAAGAGTTGTTCATCATGTTTTGTACATCTCAGAATCGCCCGGTCAATGCCATCGCATTCATGCTAACAAACTTCGAGCGCATCACGCAAGACGAAGTTTCACCCATTAGGATCGGCGGATTCGTCACTATGATTGCTAATGCCATAGGAATGAGAGTGCCTTTGCTTAGATTGACACCTTTTGGTACCCATACCTCTATGGACATCAATTTCTGCTTTAATCGAGGTATCATCGGTAATCTTGGACCTGATCGTTTTGAATTGCTCATTGATAACAAAGTTTGGTATCAGTTCACCTTACCGAATCCTAGGACGAGTGTGCACAACCCTGCCAACTGGCTTTACTATGGTCAGATTCCTGAGAGAGAGCCATCACCTGAAACTCCTCAAGCTTATGAACATTTTGATGAGGAAATGCCTGCATCTGAATCTGAACCTGAAACACCTCCTGGTTACTATGAACCTCTTCCTGTTGATGAACCCATTCCTGATTACGAACCTCTTCCCATTGATGAACCTGTATCTGAGTATGAGCCTGAAACTCGTTCTGAAGATTCCGTTGATGATCACACTGTTGATATGACTGATGTCGAGGTCGAGCAACAACAACCCGCTACATCTACTGCATCGGTGAATCAAAGAATGCCTAATCTGAATACGCACGAACAAGCCATCACTGCGCTACAACAAGATGTACAACATGTGCGCAACGAGCTACACACTTTGCAAATGCATTTCTTCGATTTTATCGACACCGTAAATGCTCAGTTCGACGAAGTTTTCAAACACATTCAGTCTAATCAGAACAACAATAGACGTGGCTAGATGTTACCGTATTAGACTATTAGATTTTATTCTAGTTTTAGTAATTTCTATTCCTAGTTTAGATTTACATTTTTCTGCACTTTTGCTTTCTACTTCTGTTAACACTCAGTACTGGTTTATTATTAAATGCAAAATTCTTTTGATTACTGCTACTGTGTTATGTTACACTGCTATTGACTGCTATATATATACTTCCCTATAATTTTTTGCTGTTAATAGTATTTAAATCCGACACTGTTATGAACTGATGGACAATATTAATGGTATCTGTCAGCACTGTCTGGTCACTTGCATGCGTGACCCACCTGCCTACAACAGGAGACGCACGTCTCCATCTGTGTGGGGCCAGCTGACACGAACCAAAGGAACAGGAGACGCACGTCTCCATGCTCTGCCCCAGCAGACTGGCTGCCTGAGACGCACGTCTCCCAAGGCCAGCAGTCTGTTTGACCACGCAGACCACTCTCTTTCCCTCTTGAATTTTGAATTTGAATTTCAAAATTCATCTTTCAATCTTCTTCATTCTTCCCCTATTTATTCCATTTAAACTCCATTAACCTCATTCATCCTCCATCATTCACCTCTTAAACTCCATTCATTTCCCATTTCTCTATTCTATTCAAACTTCAAACACCACCATTAATCCATTTTAATTTTCCATTAACCACACCATTTTCAAACCTCACTATAAAACCACACCACCACCACTCTTCTTCTTCACAACTATCATACCATTCTCTACTTTTCTACACTACATTTCTATTTTTCATTTCCATACTCACCATGCCTCCACGTTCATTAATCCGTAGTGAGCGTCCCGAGAGACCACCTCCCGACCTTTCAAACATTATCTTCCGAGATGACGACAATGATGCTCAACGAACAAAATATGTTGCTTTCTACGAACGTTCGGTTGTTCCCACAAAATTTGTGAACACCGAGTGTCTAGAAACTTTGGGTCTCATTGATGGTGTTACCCGTCTGCTCACCAAATCTAGCCTCCACCATCTTTGTACCGAACCCGTACCTACTTATGAGCCGCTCGTCTTAGAATTTTTGAGTTCTTTCAACTACGACACTCCCTCTAATCAACCACTCTCAACCGGTAGCATCCAATTTCGGATGTTCAACCGTGAATATGCTCTCGAACAAGATGTCGTAGCTTCATATTTGCATTTTAATCATGCACCAATTGCTCACCGCTCAATCTTTCAAGAACTCAATGGTCGATCCTGGGAGGATCTCGCTTTTGAATTTTGGTTCCATCTCACTGGAGAAAATCCTACCGGTTGGAGAGCTCTCCATGCTTCTCACATTCAAAACCCCGCTATACGTTATTTTCAACGTGTCTTGGGGCATACTATTTTTGCGAGATCTAACAACCACAAGGTAAACCAAAATGAATTATTTTTCCTTTACTGTGCGCTTAACAATATCCGTTTCAATGCCGCACCGTTTATGTTCCAACACATCCAAGGTTTAGTTAACGCCCCCGCTACAAATCCATTCTTGCTTGGAGGCATTATTACTACCTTGGCCTGTGCTTTAGGTCTTGGTGACGAGCTCCTCTCACTCTCACATCTCATGAAGCCTGCTCAGTCACTCGATCTCACCTACTGCCGCGATTCCCACTTGGTTTCACCCCGCCATGATGGCCGATACACTTTGGTCGTCAACAAAGTTCCTATTCCTTATGTCATCCTTCCATGCCCTGAAAGAATCAACATCCGTTATGTTCAACGTTGGAGGCTTATTGAAGACAACCCTCAAGATGACCAACAAGAACATCCTAATGAACCTATGGATGCCAATGAAGAAGAACTCAACCAAGGGCAAGCTGATGTCAACCAACCTCCTCCAAACAACCCTCCGCCTATCACTCTTGAAGCCATGTATGCTGCTATTCAACGCCAAGATCAACTCGTTCAAGCTATGCAGACAAACCAAACTGAAACAATTAGGCTCATCCGAGAGATGCAACAGGAGCACCGTGACTATGCTATTAGGAACGAAAGTCAATACGCTGAAATTGCTACATATTTGCATGATCTTGACATTCGTGTGAATGACTCTCCTGATAGACGTCGCCGTGTTCGTACAAGAGGCGCGAGCAGTTCTCGAAACCGCAACAATGAGGAGTAGTTCTTATGCACTGAGGACATTGCATCATCTAAGTCTGGGGGAGTCGTATTATTTCTATTTCCTTTAGTTTTATTTTTCCCTTCAGTTATTTCCCTTCCTTGTAATGTTTTTCAAATTCAATAAAGAATATTTATGGAATTTAAGTCTTATATGTATAATTCCGTAGTTATTTCAATTTCTTCCATTTTCTTGAGCCATAACAAAAATTTTACGATAAACGCAAACCCCACACGTTCGAGAAATACAAAGCTACTCAAACACTCAACGCACTGAAACTGAATATAGTCAATATCCTTATTGTCCCAACACTCTAAAACCCCCGAGTATGCGTAACCGATTTGAATACCCGTTATACCAAAACCACCGACTTTAAGTTTTGAAATAACCCTTAGTAGTTTATTCTAGCAGTCGGCACCGTCTTAGATACAAACTACGCAGAGAGCCGATGAATATAAGTGTATGATCCTCATAATAATTATGTGTTCAACCATAAGAAGAAATGTGCCTACTAAGTAAGGTGATCCTCACAAGATCATTTAACCTAACGGTCGCAAATCTCAAATACAAAGAATTTAAGAAACTCACTGTCGATTGGTTCAGAAGTCATCTGGTAATGAACTTGGTAGGAAGGACTATTGTCCGATTCCCCACAATCTACAAGTGAATGCTAAGGAGTATACCACATATTGTGCCAGAACTCCATGAGAAGGATCATAGTCACTAACCGACTACTCTGCTATGTGCGTGTCAAGATAATGGGCTTAATGTGATTGCGCGCGAATGAAAAGGGTGAAACATGATGACAAGTCAAAAAGGTCGAGCTATAATGGCATGATTCGGATTGGTATGCATACTGGGAGTTGTTTAGTGTTGTTACTATAGGTTTATTGCTAGATTCATTATCATTATTTCCGAATAAGAACACTATGTAGCTAAGTATGACTGAACGACGTGGTGGAAGTGTGTTTCATTTATCTTTATCTTCTTATTTTGCTTGAGGACAAGCAAAGGTTCAAGTCTGGGGGAATTTGATAACACGATTTTATATCGTATATTTAGCTTACAATCCATAGATATTTATAGCATTTTCCGTTTATTATTTTAATTTATTACGATATTACGCGTGTTTTTGCTTTGTTTCAAGAAATATGAACATATTTTAGACTTAATTTTTAGGTTTAAATTTTATTTCTACCTTTTTTCTCATTTAATTAAATTAATTATGCATTAATTCTAATTAAAATCAACCATCTAAAAAATCCAAAAATACTTCCTTTTATCTTATTGCAATTTAAATTCCTAGATAAAGTGTATAGGTTGTCAAAATCATGTAAATAGCGTAGTTTACATTTCCCGCACAATCGATGTAATAGCGTAGATTTATTTTCTGCATTTTACATTCCTGCACTTTAAATTCTGTACATATAAAACTGCGTGTATGTCAAAGATAATAACTGAAGCGTTAGGTCACTAACTTCAAAGATAAAAATATCTGAATCAAAACACAATCACACTTGCACCTCTTAGGGTAATCCCTCTGTTACTCTTTTCAAAAATCAAATTCTACTATTTCAAATGCAAATCTAAACTTTTGTTTACATCCGGTCAAAAGAGAATTTTCTAAAAGAAATGGGAAAGGACCCTATAAACTTAGGGTATATCTCCTAATTGCTTGCTCAAATCAAAACAACAAATGTCTCACATATTCATTGCTTTTCAAAACAAAACTTTCAAAAAAGACAACATTTTGTATATATCCAAACAAGGATCATTACGAAATTAAAGATCTTTTTTTCAAAACATCTTTTCGAAAGATAAAACACTTTGTATACATCCGCACAAGGATCATTACAAAGTTAATTTACAAAGGTATTTTAAAACCACATACAAGCATTTCAAGGCAAGACAAATGATTCAAACAAGTGAGCTAAGCAATTAAGAGCCCATGGATAACCATGGATACAAAGGGGTGCTTGATAACACGATTTTATATCGTATATTTAGCTTACAATCCATAGATATTTATAGCATTTTCCGTTTATTATTTTAATTTATTACGATATTACGCGTGTTTTTGCTTTGTTTCAGGTTTTACACTCTTACTATGCCGAATTGTGAAAAAGAGAAGAAATGGAGCCAAAACGACCCTTTTCTATGCCTAAAAGACGTAAATTGGGTGCTGAAGTAAAAAGGGAGTGCAATTAAAGGCCAAGTGTGCTGAAAGAGGCCCAAAGACTCAATGAAGCAATCCAGCCCGCGAAGGAGAACAGCCCAAGCCACACAAGTAAGCAGAGATGCACGTCTCTGCCACCTCAGCAAAAGGGAGACGCACGTCTCCACCTCCCTAAATTCTCTCCACTTGAGACGCATGTCTCAAGTCTCCCTGAAGAATAGGAGACGCACGTCTCCACGTCCCGGTCTGCAGAAGTTCCTCTTTTCACGCAAAGAAACTGCAAGCCCCTCCTATAAATAGGACCAGTCACTTCACTTCAACGAGTCCGATTTCCTGCCAACGAAGTGCTGCCGAAATTGTACCGCGAACTGCTTTTCCTTATTCTGCTTTCATTTAACCGTTTATTTTCTCACAACGATTTCTACACTGGAAATTGTTGTGAACTTTTCGTAGATCTAGCCTTACGTTAGATTTATCGTTTTATTTCATTATTTTTATTTTCTGCCATTTAAATTCCGAAGAACGATCCAGCCAACCTGTGGTGGAAGTTCGAGTACTTCAAGATTCAATTCAATTCAGATTTATTTTAATTCAGGTTTTTTTTATTTACCGCCTTATTTATATTTGTTTGCATGATATATTATATGCCATCTAATATGCTTATTATTATGAACCGAACCGATTTATGCATGTTTAATCATATTAATATGTCTGGCTAAATTACTAAAGGTGTCGGTATGTAAAGTAAGTTAACCATAGGGATCCGAAATAAATTGGCTTAAATTATGTTTTATTAATTATCACTTATTTTTGGTTTATATGTCTAGTTTAATTAGTAAGTCTTAAAACCAATAGAGCGAAAGTTTGAGGGCTTAGGACGGTCAAAGGTTAAAACCAATAGAGCGAAAGTTTGAGGACTTTAACTGGATAGTAGACATAGGACATTAGTTTTAAGGATGGCGAAAGCGTATTAAAACTAATTGGAACTTATTTATTTTCAAAAATTGTTTTTACACTCGAGCGGGATGGCGAAAGCGTACGTTAGGGTTATTAGCTTGCTCCGAGTCAACAGAGCGAAAGTTTGAGATTAGGAGATTTAAATAGATAACAACCTCGTAAAATAGGCATTTTATTAATTACATTGTTTCCAAAAAGCTCTTCTAAAATCTAATGGGATGGCGAAAGCGTACATTAGGATTAGGATAGTAGTCTGAATCAACAGAGCAAAAGTTTGAGACGAGGATTTTTAATCAATTGGAATTAGTAAAGATTTTTAATTTAATTATGCAAAAGCCAATGGACCTTCGGATTACCTTTAGTTAAACGAAATACATACTGATACCTGTCTTTTATTATTATTCTTTATTTTCTCACAATCACTTTCCCTTAGGAACAATCGAAATTTTAGTACTCCTAGCTTTACATAGTAACCTTAGATAACGGTAGATCGATTCATAGTCCCTGTGGATTCAATATCTTTTAAAACTACACGACACGACTGTGCACTTGCAGTTATCAGATTTATAGACACGTAAGTGCTAATACCTTCCCTTAAAGGTATTTTTCTGTTTCTTTTATAAACCTTTCCTTAATTGGATAAAATAAAAGTCGGTGGCGACTCTCTGATTTTCAAAACTCAAAAAAAAAAAAGAGTCAGGTCGTATCTCACGCGAGATATAAAAAACCGAGGGCGACAGAACTGGCGACTCTGCTGGGGAATTCAAAAACAAACTGTTTTCAAAAGGGGTTACCTTAGAGTATAGATCACTTCGATGTTTTCAATTGCTTGTCTTGTTTGCTCTATTTTTCAAAAGGTTTGTTTGGGTATTTACTTATGTGAAAGATTCTAACCCGAATCTCAAGATACCTTAAGTATGTGACAATAGACCAAGGAAACTGTACAGCATGTACCGATATGGTTGATCTGGTAGTCACCGTTAGTGCGACACTTTGGTTTATACTGATATCCCTTGAAAACGATCAAGGAGTATGTTAGGCTTCCGAAATGTCATTAAACACTAATTTGTCTTAGAACCTTTAGTTGAATTTGACTTGTGGCCTATTAAGTGACTAGCTTTGAAATTGATCGAAGTTAGTTATCCTCGAGGAATATTTTGATCGGCCGTCCGAGCGCCGTATTGAGATGTTGTCTCCAAGGATCATAGAACCCGAATACTATTTTAAGACAGGTTTTAACCAACTCAACTTCAGTGGGGAGGGTATCACCAATAAACCTCATGCAAGCCTTTAAACCTAAGGCTATTTGTTTGATTTGTTTGTGTGTGCCACATGTTTGACATCATGACATCATAAGCATCATAAACATATCATTTTTTCACTAATCATTTCAAGGATCGAAGAGTTTACCTTTGTTCTGTTGTTGCAGGTAATGGCTCCCGCTACCAGAGATTATGTCCGGATCAACATTTCAACAGTACCATCTGAACTTAAGGACTTAATATCAGAATTTCCCAGAAATGCTCAATTCACTGAAAAGCACGGTCACCTACTCCATTTGGTTACCTCAAAATTTGTAGAAGACATGATACGGGTCCTGTTCCAGTTCTTTGACCCCGAACATCATTGTTTTACATTCCCTGATTACCAGTTAGTACCCACTTTGGAAGAGTTCTCTGAACTGATTGGGTTACCTGTTCGAGATCAATTACCTTTCACTGGTTTAGAAAAGATTCCAAAACCAGAAATCATTGTTGCTGCCTTACATTTACGAAAGTCAGAAATCGAGTCCAATTGGGAAACAAAGAGTGGAGTCAAGGGTTTGCTCGCTAAGTTCTTAATGGAAAAAGCTCGATTACTACTAAAAAACAGAAGTTACCTAGCTTTTGAAGAAGTTGTGGCTCTTTTGATTTATGGGTTGGTTTTATTCCCTAATCCCGACCAGTTCATAAGTGTACACATTATCAACATTTTCTTAACCCGCAACCCGGTACCTACCTTGCTGGGAGACATTCTACATTCTCTACACACTCGTACCATGAAGAAACGAGGAACTCTTATGTGTTGTGTACCACTACTGGCTAGATGGTTTACATTACACCTTCCCCGATCAGTGTTGAGAAACGAACAAAGGATGCAATGGTCTCGCAGGATTATGTCTTTGTTTCATTCAGATATCCGGTGGAACAACTTCTTTCAAAGAGACATCACTCTTATTGACCATTGTGGAGAGTACCCTAATGTGCCACTCCTTGGCATCAAGGGAGGCATCACTTACAACCCCTCTTTAGCTTTGCGCCAATTTGGATATGCACGAAGAAACGGTCCTCATGACATGATTATCCGTGGCATTGTGTTCGACTACGAAGATGATTCCCAAAGAAATCGACGAAGGTTTATACATGCGTGGGGCAGCGTCTACAAAGTAGAAAGCAAGACTTTAGGACAATGGAACTCTATTCCCATGGAGCCTTACCTCAAATGGGTGCGGGCTCGTGCTCAGAAGCTCATCATGCCATATCCCGCTATTCTACCTGTGATTATTGAGCCAGAAGTCGAAGGGGACGAACCTCGAGTTGTTTTACATCCGGGCATGCCGACTGACCTGGAAGAGCTGCAGAAATCTTAGGTTCAACTAAGAGAAGAAAGAGACGCCTTCAAAGCACACTGTCAAGATTATGAGAGGAAAGTGTTGGAGCTCACCAAACAACTCCAGGAAGAACAGCAGATCAACACATTCCTGGGTGCAAAGAGAAAGCATCCATGGGAGGCTTGAGGAATCCTTTATTTTCTTTATTTTATTTTGTAAAGCCCGAAAGAGGCAAAGAAAAAAAAAAAAGAAAAAAGAAAAAAGAAAAAAAGAAATAAATTGTTTGACTAATAAATGTTTGTTTCTCTTTTAAACAAATCTAAATTCTAAGATCCTTGAAAACATTGCATATGCATTTCATTCATAAACATTGCATAACAGGTTCACATAACAGGTGTCTCATCTCCTTGCTGTTTATTTCAGTTAGAAGGGATGGATTCCGAAACTAGCGTCAAGAATCTCGAAGCACAGAACGCCCAAGTTCAGATAGCAATTCTGGAGCTAGCAAAGGGGCAACAAGAACTGAAAGCCTTGATAATCAAGAAGAAAAAGAAGCCCAAAGGATCTGTAGGCTTAAGTCACCTTGCAAGGAAGGTCAAAATCCCAGTCAAAAGGTCCAAAAAGGCGCCGATCCCTGAAATAGTCGGTGAAGGTGATCGAGAAGACAACCACAGCAACCAGGGTTCTGCCAAACACTCTCTCTCTTCTAACGAAGAAGATTATCATTCCGAAGACGAACAGGGTGATAACAAATACCAGCTGTTGGAAGAACGCATGAAAGCTATGGAGATACAAAAAATACCTGGTTTAGACTTCAATGATCTTGGACTCGTCTCAGATATTGTTATCCCTCCAAAATTCAAAGTTCCTGTCTTTGCAAAGTATGATGGAGTTTCTTGCCCAAAACTACATCTGAGGTCCTATGTAAGGAAGATACTACCTCATACAGCAGATAACAAATTGTGGATTCATTTCTTCCAGGAAAGTCTGTCGGGTACATAACTCGAGTGGTACTACCAACTGGAAAGTGCAAAAGTTCACACCTGGGAAGATCTGGCTGCTGCTTTCTACAAGCAGTATCAATACAACGCTGACCTTGCACTAACCCGTACTCAACTACGGGGCATGACTATGGCACCAAAAGAAAGTTTCAAAGAGTATGCACAAAAGTGGAGAGATCTAGCTGGAAGGGTTCAACCACCCTTATCTGATCGCGAGCTGGTCGACATGTTCATGGGTACTTTAACTAGCCCTTTCTACAGTCATTTGCTGGGAAGCTCGTCGTCAGGTTTCACTGACCTGATATTAACTGGAGAGCGTGTTGAAAGCGGTATTCAAAGTGGAAAAATTCAAATAGGCTCCTCCTCTGGTACTACAAAAAGGCCCATCGGTGGGAGAAAAGTGTTAGAACAAGATTTGTTCTTATCAATTATCTTAGTTTTAATGATAACAATAATATGAATTTTGCTTAAGATAATATGGTACTCTAATCCAATGCAATTTCCCTTTCAGGAAATATATATAAAGAGTACGCATAATTCAGCGCTCAGAAGTTGTATCTCAAATGGTTCAGCATGCAACATCAGAACATGGTCTGGCAAGACATCAGAAGATGGTCGAAGCAGAATCAGAACATGGGTCTATGGAAGCATCAGAAGAACATGAGATCAGAAGCACTGAAGATCAGAAGATGGTATCACGCTCAGAAGCACTTCAAGGTCAGAAGATCAGAAGATGCTATGCACCAAGCTGTTTTGACTCTGATGATATTCAAACGTCGTATTCACAAACATCAGATCAGAAGGAAGTACAGGTGGCAGACTACGCTGACTGACAAAAGGAACGTTAAAAGCTACTAAAGGCTACGTCAGTAGACACAGCGTGAACAAGGCTCGAGGTAGTTGACAAAAGCGTATAACATTAAGTGCAATGTTGTACGGAACACGCAAAGCATTAAATGCATTCAACGGTCATCTTCTCAACGCCTATAAATATGAAGTTCTGATGAGAAGCAAGGTTAATCAATTCTTAACAACTCTGAACGAAAATAAACCTGCTGAAACGCTGTTCAATCAAAGCTCAGAATCTTCATCAACTCACTACATTGCTGTTGTAATATTTTAGTGAGATTAAGCTTAAACGTTAAGAGAAATATCACAGTTGTGATTATCGCTTTTAAGAAGCATTTGTAAACTCTTGAATAGATTACATTAAGTTGTAAGGAACTAGAGTGATCAGTGTGATCAGTATACTCTAGAGAAGTCTTAGGAGTGAACTAAGCCTAGAGTGATCGTGTTGATCAGTAGACTCTAGAAAAGTCTTAGAGGGTATCTAAGCAGTTGTTCCTGGAGTGATCAGTGTGTGATCAGAAGACTCTGGAAGACTTAGTTGCGGACTAAGTGGAAAACCATTGTAATCCGTGCGATTAGTGGATTAAATCCTCAGTTGAGGTAAATCATCTCTGCGGGGGTGGACTGGAGTAGCTTAGTTAACAGCGAACCAGGATAAAAATAATTGTGCATTTTATTTTTATCGTCCAAGATTTAAAGTCACACTTATTCAATCCCCCCTTTCTAAGTGTTTTTCTATCCTTCAATTGGCATCAGAGCGCCGGTTCTAAGGTGCAAGCACTTAACCGTGTTTAGAAAAGATTCAGGAAGAGAAAAACGCTTCATTTAAAAGATGGCTGGTGAAACTCCGACAAATCCACCTGCATCTACATCTGGCTCTGCTGAGCAATACAACGGAAACAATGGTTATACTAGACCGCCGGTATTTGATGGTGAAAACTTTGAATACTGGAAAGATAAACTGGAAAGTTACTTTCTGGGTCTAGATGGTGATCTATGGGATCTTCTAATGGATGGTTACAAACATCCAGTAAATACCAGTGGCGTGAAGCTGTCAAGGCAAGAAATGAATGATGATCAAAAGAAGCTTTTCAGGAATCATCATAAATGTAGAACTGTTTTGCTGAATGCTATCTCTCATGCTGAGTATGAGAAGATATCTAACAGGGAAACGGCCTATGACATATATGAGTCCTTGAAAATGACTCATGAAGGAAATGCTCAAGTCAAGGAGACAAAAGCTCTTGCCTTAATCCAGAAGTATGAAGCCTTCAAGATGGAGGATGATGAAGACATTGAAAAGATGTTTTCAAGATTTCAAACTCTGACTGCTGGATTGAGAGTTCTTGACAAAGGATACACTAAGGCTGATCATGTGAAGAAGATCATCAGAAGCTTACCCAGAAGATGGGGTCCTATGGTGACTGCATTCAAGATTGCAAAGAATCTGAATGAAGTTTCTCTGGAAGAGCTGATCAGTGCCTTGAGAAGCCATGAAATTGAGCTGGACGCAAATGAGCCTCAAAAGAAAGGTAAGTCTATTGCATTAAAATCAAATATCAAGAAATGCACTAACGCTTTTCAGGCCAGAGAAGAAGATCCTGAAGAATCAGAATCTGAAGAAGAAGATGAACTGTCCATGATCTCCAGAAGGCTAAATCAACTCTGGAAGACCAAGCAAAGGAAGTTCAGAGGCTTCAGAAGTTCAAGGAAAGTTGAACGTGGAGAATCTTCTGATGAAAGAAGATTTGACAAGAAGAAGGTCATGTGCTATGAATGCAATGAGCCTGGACACTACAAGAATGAATGTCCAAATCTTCATAAGGAAAGTCCCAAGAAGAAGTTTCATAAGAAGAAAGGTCTTATGGCAACCTGGGATGAGTCAGAAGATGATTCAGAAGATGAGCAGGCCAACTGTGCGCTGATGGCGACAGAAGATGTTGGATCAGAATCTACATCAGAATCAGATTCTGAAGAGGTATTTTCTGAACTTACTAGAGATGAGTTAGTTTCCGGTCTAACTGAACTTCTGGAACTCAAGTCTCAAATTAGTCTCAAATACAAAAAGCTGAAAAAGCAATTTGAATTTGAAACAAAGAAGCTTGAGTTGGAAAATTCTGAATTAAAAGAAAAACTTTTAAAATTATCCAATAATGTTGGATCTCCTTCTGATTCAGAAAAATCCACTCCTAGTCTAAACCATATTCTGAAAGAATATGATTTAAGTTTCAGGAAGTTCTTGTCTAGAAGTATTGGCAGAAGTCAGCTAGCTTCTATGATATATGCCGTGTCTGGAAACAAAAGAGTTGGCATTGGTTATGAGGGTGAAACCCCATACAAACTTGAACCTGTTGATGAAATGAAACTCACATACAAGCCATTGTATGATCAGTTCAAGTATGGCCACTCTCATGATATTAGGCACACTTCACATGCTCAAAGTTTTCACATAACACACACCAAGAAGCATATGACACAACCTAGGAAATATCATGAAACTCACATTAAGAATTATCATACTGTTCCTCCTATTGCTTACAATGTTAAACCCAAGTTCAATCAGAACTTGAGGAGAACTAACAAGAAAGGACCCAAGAAAATGTGGGTACCTAAGGATAAGATTATTCCTATTGCAGATATCCTTGGCTGCAAGAAGGACAAAGCACAACATGTCATGGTACCTGGACTCTGGATGCTCACGACACATGACAGGAAGAAGGTCTATGTTCCAAGACCTGGTGCTTAAGTTTGGAGGAGATCAGAAGGGCAAGATAATTGGCTCTGGAACTATAAAGTCTGGTAACTCTCCTTCCATTTCTAATGTACTTCTTGTTGAAGGATTAACTCATAACCTCTTATCTATCAGTCAATTGAGTGACAATGGTTATGATATAATCTTTAATCAAAAGTCTTGCAAGGCTGTAAATCAGAAGGATGGCTCAATCCTATTTACAGGCAAGAGGAAGAACAACATTTATAAGACAGATCTGCAAGATCTTATGAGTCAGAAGGTGACCTGTCTTATGTCTGTTTCTGAAGAGCAGTGGGTCTGGCACAGAAGATTAGGTCATGCTAGTTTGAGAAAGATTTCTCAGATTAACAAACTGAATCTGGTCAGAGGACTCCCTAATCTGAAATTCAAATCAGATGCTCTTTGTGAAGCATGTCAGAAGGGCAAGTTCTCCAAACCTGCATTCAAGTCTAAGAATGTTGTTTCTACCTCAAGGCCATAAGAACTCTTGCACATTGATCTGTTTGGACCAGTCAAAACAGCATCCGTCAGAGGAAAGAAATATGGATTAGTCATCGTAGATGATTATAGCCGCTGGACTTGGGTAAAATTCTTAAAACACAAGGATGAGACTCATTCAGTGTTCTTTGATTTCTGCATTCAGATTCAATCTGAAAAAGAGTGTAAAATCATAAAGGTCAGAAGTGATCATGGTGGTGAATTTGAGAACGGATCCTTTGAAGAATTCTTCAAAGAGAATGGTATTGCCCATGATTTCTCTTGTCCTAGAACTCCACAGCAAAATGGGGTTGTAGAACGAAAGAATAGGACTCTGCAAGAAATGGCCAGAACCATGATCAATGAAACCAATATGGCTAAGCATTTCTGGGCAGAAGCAATAAACACTGCATGCTATATTCAGAATAGAATCTCTATCAGACCTATTCTAAATAAGACTCCTTATGAATTGTGGAAGAATAGAAAGCCCAACATTTCATATTTCCATCCTTTTGGATGTGTATGCTTTATTCTGAATACTAAAGATCATCTTGGTAAGTTTGATTCCAAAGCTCAAAAGTGTTTCCTTCTTGGATATTCTGAACGCTCAAAAGGCTACAGAGTATACAATACTGAAACATTGGTTGTAGAAGAATCAATCAATATCAGGTTTGATGATAAGCTTGGTTCTGAAAAACCAAAGCAGTTTGATAATTTTGCAGATTGTGATATTGATATATCAGAAGTTGTTGAGCCAAGAAGCAACGCATCAGAAGCAGAGCTCCTCAGAAGCAAAGAACCAGAAGATCAAGTATCAGCTTCTCTGGAGGATCTAAGTATTTCTGAAGAACCATCTGTCAGAAGATCATCCAGACTCATCTCTGGTCATTCAGAAGATGTCATTCTTGGAAAGAAGGATGATCCAATCAGAACAAGAGCATTCCTTAAGAACAATGCAGACTGTCAATTAGGTCTTGTATCTTTGATCGAGCCAACTTCTGTTGATCATGCTCTAGAAGATCCAGACTGGATAATTGCTATGCAAGAAGAACTGAATCAGTTTACAAGGAATGATGTTTGGGATCTTGTTCCTAGACCAGATGGATTCAATATAATCGGCATAAATTGGGTCTTCAGAAACAAGCTCAGAATGAGAAGATGAGAAATTCTTACTGTCTAAGTTGATTCAGAATCTCTCTAAAAGCAAAACAGCTGTAACTGGCTATCCAGATGGTAAACACGTGTTCACTATTCCTGGACAAGCGTGCGTGCAGTTGAGGGGACGTCTAC
Organism: Vicia villosa; assembly: GCF_029867415.1. NCBI lineage: Eukaryota > Viridiplantae > Streptophyta > Magnoliopsida > Fabales > Fabaceae > Vicia > Vicia villosa. The sequence continues at coordinate 161,776 of NW_026706014.1, read as the reverse complement.
TTAGGTAACTGTGCAAATCACGTCTTTTGTCATTATTATCTCTCCTCATGTCACGTAACATTAAATGCTTTTCATCATTTACTCTCTTTCAGTTTTTTTTTATATATACTCTTCAAACGTTTCTTTTCCCTCTCATATTTCTCTCTCTCTGCATTCGGTTTCTTTTTCATCTCTTTTTTTTTCATATCATAAACCCTAGCAGTTTCCAATATCTGAAAGTTCATCATGAATCCATCGTCAAACTCTGGGAATCAAGACAATGATAGGAAACAAAAGAGAAAGGCATCTGCTGAACCAGAAACCAAACCTAAAAGAGTTAGGATCTCCTATGACCCTCTCAAAGTTTATCAACCCTTTGACGGTTCCCATCAATCACCTGCCTCTTCAAAGACCTCCACCACCTCTTCCTCCTCATTCATCCTCTCGGAACCACCTTCTTCACCATCTGATATCTCCTCTCCTTTAACCCCTCCATCAGATATTTCTTCATCCCTCTCATACCCTTTTCCCACCAGATCACCTAATCCCTATAGTGTTGTTCTTCCCGACTCAAGGTTCACTGTCATCCCTCCAACCCCTACCACTCAAACATATCTGGAGCTTTTACATGCTGATGTAAATGGCTGGTTGGAGATTCTAGGTGCTGCTCACCTTAATCATCTGGATGAGTATGCTTCAAACAACCTCTGGAATACCTTTCGTCAGGATTTTCTGGATAAGGCTACAGACACTCAGAGAAGGATTATGTCTGAAGCTCCTGGTGTTCGTGGTCTCCGGTTGGAAGTTGGTGAGAGCAGCCACCACTGTCTCATCAGGAACAGAGGCGTTCTTGAAGAGAAGATACCTGCAGATGAGTTGGAAGAAGAAAATCTCTGCAGAGATATCGTGGTGTGGAAACCCCGGTCTTCTGTGCTCTGGTTTCCTGTGCTGACTGGAGACTTTCAGTGGCTGTTCAACTGGTTCAGAATGAACCCTTCTGAAAAAGCACCTCTCATGGTCTTTCCAGTAGTGGTTTATCGTGCTGAAGTTGCTAGTCCTACTCCTCCAACAAACCTAGCAGCTATTCTTCAAGCATTGGAAGATGGAACTTCTGAGCTGCCTGAACCAGAATATGCCAAGGCTCCTTCTGAGTCAGACTCAGATGAGGAAATGGGAGATGCACAAGCTGAAGATCTTCCAGAAGATCACCCTGCTGAGATTGCTGTCCCTCTGGGCAGAAATACTGGTGCTTCTTCTTCTGGTGAAACCTCAGCTCTGATGGAGACCTTGGAAACTCTTCATCAGAATCAAGCTATGCTGGCTTCTCGATTGGACGCGCAAGAAGCAGCCAATGCTGAGTTTCGTTCCTTCATGACAAGGCAAGCTACAAGCACTGACGGGATTCATGATGTTCTGGCACGGATTTTGCGTAGGCTAGGGTCTTAGGATTTGGTCTTTGTAGTCTCCTTTCCTTGTTGCATCTGTTTTCCTGCATTCCTGTCTTGTAAATCTTTTTGATTATCAATGAAAAGTTTCTTTGTGTTTTACATTCCAGTAAATGTTTTCTTTTGTCGTTTTATGCATCTGAATATTTTTTTTTAATATTCTTTTTGATGTTATGACAAAAAGGGGGAGAAGATAAATGATAAATGATTTGATTAATCTATCAGTTGCTGGGTAAAGGCTCCCACACATTCACTAACAAGAACTGCAAGTTCTATATGGTTTGAGTGTTTTGCAGGTACAGAGAAGTGAAGTGAATCTTCAGAAGCAAACACAAGAAGCAAAACCATGGAAACTGAAGCAAGCTGAGTGCTGTCAAGCTTCAGAGATCAGAAGCAAGAAAGAAGAATGAATCAGAAGCACTGATAATAGAATTTGAATATCATTGTCTATCCTGTTCTGACAAAATTCTATTTGCTCTGATACATATAATGTTATGGCTCTGATACATTATTTGCTCTGATACATTATTTCAGCCTATATGGCTCTGATACATATAATGTGTTCAAACATACATTTTATGTTCTAACTCGTTCATGCTGACTTTTGTCGTTTAGTTTTTGTTCTGTAACATTTCAGGATGTAGAGATGCTCTGATGATGCTCTGGTACATTCAACAATGTTCTGATACAAATCTAGCATGAAGTGATGTTGGTAGACATTCAAAGTTCTGAAGCTATCCGAGGGAAGCAGAAATCAGAAGATGTGAATGTTCTAAAAGATCCAGAAAATTCAAGTTCTGAAGCTGTCCTGAATGGAAGCAGAAGTCAGAAGCTGTGAATGTTCTGAAGATCAAAGAAATTCAAGTTCTGAAGCTGTCCAATGGAAGCAGAAGTCAGAAGCTATGAATTCTCTGAAGGCAGAAGCTTATATGATCGTCTCTACCGAAATAATCAGGGAAGTCTTTTATCAAAGTTCTTCGAGTATTTATTTCAGGGGGAGATTATTTATCTCAGGGGGAGATTGTTAATCTCAGGGGGAGACATATTCATATGCTTATGCTATAGCTGTGTAATTTGTCTTTTGCCGTCTACTCTTTCTGATCGCAAATTCATATCATTTATATATGTTTTTGTCATCATCAAAAAGGGGGATATTGTTAGAACAAGATTTGTTCTTATCAATTATCTTAGTTTTGATGATAACAATAATATGAATTTTGCTTAAGATAATATGGTACTCTAATCCAATGCAATTTCCCTTTCAGGAAATATATATAAAGAGTACGCATAATTCAGCGCTCAGAAGTTGTATCTCAAATGGTTCAGCATGCAACATCAGAACATGGTCTGGCAAGACATCAGAAGATGGTCGAAGCAGAATCAGAACATGGGTCTATGGAAGCATCAGAAGAACATGAGATCAGAAGCACTGAAGATCAGAAGATGGTATCACGCTCAGAAGCACTTCAAGGTCAGAAGATCAGAAGATGCTATGCACCAAGCTGTTTTGACTCTGATGATATTCAAACGTCGTATTCACAAACATCAGATCAGAAGGAAGTACAGGTGGCAGACTACGCTGACTGACAAAAGGAACGTTAAAAGCTACTAAAGGCTACGTCAGTAGACACAGCGTGAACAAGGCTCGAGGTAGTTGACAAAAGCGTATAACATTAAGTGCAATGCTGTACGGAACACGCAAAGCATTAAATGCATTCAACGGTCATCTTCTCAACGCCTATAAATATGAAGTTCTGATGAGAAGCAAGGTTAATCAATTCTTAACAACTCTGAACGAAAATAAACCTGCTGAAACGCTGTTCAATCAAAGCTCAGAATCTTCATCAACTCACTACATTGCTGTTGTAATATTTTAGTGAGATTAAGCTTAAACGTTAAGAGAAATATCACAGTTGTGATTATCGCTTTTAAGAAGCATTTGTAAACTCTTGAATAGATTACATTAAGTTGTAAGGAACTAGAGTGATCAGTGTGATCAGTATACTCTAGGAAGTCTTAGCAGTTGGCTGAGCAGTTTGTAACTAGAGTGATCGTGTTGATCAGAATACTCTAGAGAAGTCTTAGGAGTGAACTAAGCCTAGAGTGATCGTGTTGATCAGTAGACTCTAGAAAAGTCTTAGAGGGTATCTAAGCAGTTGTTCCTGGAGTGATCAGTGTGTGATCAGAAGACTCTGGAAGACTTAGTTGCGGACTAAGTGGAAAACCATTGTAATCCGTGCGATTAGTGGATTAAATCCTCAGTTGAGGTAAATCATCTCTGCGGGGGTGGACTGGAGTAGCTTAGTTAACAGCGAACCAGGATAAAAATAATTGTGCATTTTATTTTTATCGTCCAAGATTTAAAGTCACACTTATTCAATCCCCCCCTTTCTAAGTGTTTTTCTATCCTTCAAAAAGAAGTCAATACAATGCACAGTCAGAAAAGTCGCAAAAGTGAGCATCACCAATCTGTAGGGGCTGTTCTGATCTCCGCATCTGCACCTCAAAAAGATCAACCGCCAAAGTATACGCGTCGACCAGATGCACCAAGAAGAAACTTCACCAGAATCAATATGCCAATCTCTCAAGCATTGCAGCACTTGTTAAAAGCATATCTGATCACATTGAAATACCCTCCAAAGAATGTCAACACTTCCTCTCCGAGTTATCGCCCCGATGCAACATGTGCATGCCATTTTAACTGTCCAGGACATGACGCAGATCAGTGTTGGGCCCTGGAAAATAAAATACAAGACATGATAGATGCTGGGGAAATTGAATTTGATCCTCCAGAGACTCCAAATGTCATCACTGCACCTATGCCAAAGCACGACAAGACCGTTAATGCTATCATAGACACAGTTTATATCTATGATGTGAGAGAATTATCAACTCCGCTCCTTGAAGTCAAAAGAAAGCTAATACGAGCTGGTTTCTTTCCAGGTTGTGACCCTGATTGCTTTTATTGTGCACACCTACCCAATGGTTGTGAGAATCTGAAAATAGGAATTCAAAAGTGGATGGATCGCCGTATCATTATGTTTGAAAGGCTCCCTTCTATGGACGATTTATGCGAAGTTTTTGCAAATGGGATGAGAATAGAGGACGTCTCAGTGGTTTCTAACATACCATTGAAAATCCCTACCAAAGCTCCTTTCAAAATTTCTGCTACACCTAAAGTGGCATCTGTAATCATCACCAGTCCGGCCCCATTTCCATACTCCTCAGACAAAGCTGTCCCGTGGAGTTATGACACTAATGTTTATGTCCATGGAGTTAAACAAGACACCTTGACTGAAGAGGCCATGAATTTTACTACTCCAACTGTTGATAATATTGTGGGTACTAGTAAGATTACGAGAAGTGGAAGGATATTTTCACCAGAAATTTCTCCAAATGTTGCTACTAATCCAGTCCAGGTCCCAGTTCCTAATCAAGATATCAACGCTCGAGGCAAAGAGCCACTAGTTGAACCAGTTCAAATACCGGTGGAAGTCACTGTTGAAGATCCATCGAGGCAAGAAATGGAGGAAATATTGAAAATCATCTGCAAAAGTGATTACAATATTGTCGAACAACTGGGGCACACTGCTTCAAAAATTTCAATGCTGTCTTTGCTAAAGTATTCAGAGGCTCATGCCAAGGCCCTGATGAAGTTCCTGAAAGCTGCACATGTACCACAGGAGATTTCAGTCGATCAATTTGAAAATTGTGTTGCCAATCTAACAGTGAATAACGGTCTCGGTTTCTCTGATGCTGATTTAACCCCTGCTGGGAAAAATCACAATAAAGCCCTGCACATCTCTATTGAATGTAACGGCACCACTCTGTCTCATGTGCTGGTGGACAACGGTTCCTCTTTGAACGTGTTACCAAAAGTAGTACTGGAAAAACTTGACTTCGAAGGAGTTGCGTTACAACCAAGCGATGTTGTGGTAAGAGCCTTCGACGGGTCAACAAGAACAGTATACGGAGAATATAGCTCCCAATCAGAGTGGGCTCTCAGATCTTTGATTCTACCTTTTACGTAATGGAAATTCACCCAGCATATTCCTGTTTACTAGGACGCCCTTGGATACATGGGGCAAACGCTGTAACTTCTACCCTGCATCAGAAGTTAAAGTATCCGGTAAAAGGCAAGGTCGTCACAGTTTATGGCGAAGAAGAATATGTGGTTAGCCACCTGAGTAACTCCAAGTATGTTGAGATGGATGGAATCGAAACTCCCTGCCAATCTTTTGAGGTGGTCCCTCCAGATGTCTCTACTGCCAAACACGTTTCTGTTACTCCTGCTACAAAAGTAACTCCAACTATGGCTTCTCTCAAAGATGCCAAAGATGTGATCAAAGAAGGTGGTTGCACAGTATGGGGACAACTCCTCGATGTACCTTACAAGTTCGATAAGCTAGGTCTGGGCTATGCTAATGGAACTCAAAAGAACGATCAAAGTCCTCGTTCTGGAGGATTAATGTCACATTTCATCAGCCAAGGAGTGAATTCTATTGAAGACGATGGAGTGATCTTGAACCATATTATTCAGCAATATCCAAATGAAGTTCCACCTGTTTCCATGGAAGTTTGGGATACTTTGGGAGAACCAAGCGGCGGGTATGATTTTCTAGTAAAGTACACTGCACTTCAGAGTTCTTTTATTGCCATTGAAGACATCGTCCCAACTGGATGGGGTGATCAGTTTGATGATTGCAAAAGTTTCACAAGTTCCATTACTGAGCAATACCAAAGTCCACCTAGTCCAAAAGAAGTCTGGGATACTTTAGGAGAACCAAGTGGTAAGTATGACTTTATGGTGAAGTATTCCACTCCCCTGAGCTCGCAGATCGCTATTGAAGACATCACCCCAACTGGATGGGACAACCATTTCGAAGACAATATGACATTCACAAGCCCTGTCGCTCCTGAAGAAGTCTGGGAAACACCAAATAACGAGAATGATTTCCTGACACAGTACACTGCTCCCCAGAATGCACAAGTCTCCCTCAAAGACATCATTCCAACTAGATGGGACGATCTTATCGGGTATCTCGCTCAGCCAACAGAGGTATCTCAGTCTGGGCTCTCATATCCAGCAGAGTATCTTGCTCACCCTGAAGGATCAACATCTCATTTCACCACCAAAGAAATCAATGTTGTGGAAGACGAAGAAGACAAGTGTAACTGGAGCAGCTGGATATTCCCTACTCATAACAATGGATTGAACAACTGGGAAGCTGAAGATGTGATCTCCCTTGATCAGGAGTAAATGCAATTTCCTGTTTTCGTTGTTTATATGTTCAAAGATAAAAATGGTTCCTGTACTATCGAACCATGAACTTAAAAGCCAGGTGCCTTGCCCGAAGCACACTGGTCCTTTTTATAAGGGTTTGTCATATCATGATCATGTTCATTCAATAAAATCATGGGACGTTTGCATATTCAAAATTTTGTGATCCTTTTTGCTTCTTTGCTTTATTCATTTTCAAATAGCTATGTGTTCTTACACACACCCACATAGTAAATGCAGATTCACATTCACTCTGGATCCTGTTGATAACGATTCTGCTATTGCCAGTCATGACTTTGAAAATCCGATCTACCAAACTGAGGATGAAAGTGAGGAAGATTGTGAAGTACCTAGGGAACTTGCAAAGCTACTAGAACAAGAGGAAAAGACTATACAACCGCATGAAGAACCAATTGAAGTTATCAACTTGGGCAGTGACGAAGAAAAGAAAGAAGTCAAGATAGGGGCTGATTTAGAATACAGTGTCAAGCAAAGACTGATTCAAATGTTACAAGACTACGTCGAGATATTCGCTTGGTCCTATGAAGATATGCCTGGTCTCGACACGGATATTGTGGTCCATCGCCTGCCAATCAAAGAAGGTAGCACTCCAGTTAAGCAGAAGCTGCGAAGAAGTAGGCCCAATATGTCCAAAAAAATCAAAGACGAGGTTGAGAAGCAATTCAATGCTGGCTTTCTGAAAGTTGTAAGTTATCCTCCTTGGATAGCTAACATCGTGCCTGTGCCTAAAAAAGACGGGAAGGTCAGAATGTGTGTAGACTACAGAGATCTGAATCGGGCAAGCCCCAAAGATGATTTCCCTTTACCTCACATCGATGTACTGGTTGACAATACTGCACAATGCAAGGTATTCTCCTTTATGGATGGATTCTCTGGGTACAATCAAATCAAAATGGCGCCCGAAGACATGGAAAAAACAACCTTCACAACACCCTGGGGAACCTTTTGTTACAAAGTAATGCCCTTTGGTTTAAAGAATGCAGGAGCAACATATCAGCGTGCAATGGTAGCTCTATTCCATGATATGATTCATCAGGAAATAGAGGTTTATGTGGATGATATGATTGCAAAGTCCGACACCAAAGAAGAACATCTGGGTCATCTGCACAAGCTATTTGAGAGACTCAAGAAGTACAGGTTGCGACTGAATACGAACAAGTGTACCTTTGGAGTAAGATCCGGTAAACTCTTAGGATTCATCGTCAGCAGCAAAGGTATTGAAGTTGATCCTGCCAAGGTCAAAGCCATTCAAGAAATGCCCATACCCCGTACCGAGAAACAAGTCAGAGGATTCTTGGGACGTCTGAACTACATAGCCAGATTTATTGCCCATATGACTACTACTTGTGTGCCAATCTTCAAATTGTTGAAGAAAGATCAAGTGGAAAGATGGAACGACAAATGCCAATTAGCCTTTGATAAAATCAAAGAATATCTTCAAAAACCACCAATCTTGTTACCTCCAGTGGAAGGAAGACCTCTGATAATGTACCTAACAGTGTTAGAAGATTCAATGGGGTGTGTACTGCGGCAACATGACGAGTCTGGCCGAAAAGAGCATGCATTCTACTATCTTAGCAAAAAGTTTACCGATTGTGAAACAAGATACTCACTACTCGAGAAAACTTGCTGTGCCTTAGCATGGGCGGCTCGCCGACTAAGACAATATATGCTAAACCATACCACTTTCTTGATCTCCAAAATGGATCCTATCAAGTATGTGTTCGAAAAACCTGCTCTCTCTGGAAGAATAGCAAGATGGAAAATGATCTTAACAGAGTATGACATCCAGTACACTTCACAAAAAGCGATCAAAGGAAGTGTGGTAGCTGATCATCTGGCTCATCAAGCAGTGGATGATTATCAAGCGTTGAACTTTGACTTCCCAGATGAAGACATTATGCTAGTTACTGACTACAAACAACCAGGACCAGAGGAAGGACCCGAGCCAGGATCCCGATGGACTATGGTTTTTGATGGAGCCTCTAATGCGCTTGGCAATGGCATCGGAGCTGTGATCATTTCTCCCACAGGAGGACATACACCATTCACTTCCAGATTATGCTTCAACTGCACTAACAATATAGCCGAGTATGAAGCATGTATTCTGGGTCTTAAAGCTGCAATCGATCTAAGAATCAAGTTCCTGGAGGTCTACGGGGACTCGGCCCTTATAATTTATCAAGTCAAAGAGGAATGGGACACGAAGCACCCGAATCTAATTCCATACAAAGAGTATGTGCTGAGTTTGATTCCTTATTTTGAAGAAATCACTTTTGAACATATCCCGCGCGAAGAAAATCAACTAGCTGATGCCTTAGCTACCATGTCATCTATGTTCAAAGTCAGGTGGGACAATGAGGCGCCAATGATCACCATTTACAGACTGGATGAACCAGCCTATTGCAATGAGATTGATACCGAATGAGTGGAAGAAAAACCATGGTTCCATGAAGTAAAAAGATATCTCGAAGTCCAAGAATACCCTGAAGGGGCATCCATTAACGATAGAAAGTTTCTAAGAAGATTTGCCGCCAAATTCTTTCTAAGTAATGGAATCCTGTACAAACGCAACCATGACTCGACTTTACTTCGTTGTGTAAACAAGAAGGAAGCAGAACAGATTATGGAAGACATACACGATGGTGCCTTTGGTACTCATTCAAGTGGACATACAATGGCTAAAAAGATTTTGAGAGCAGGTTATTACTGGTCTACCATGGAGACAGACTGCCATCGTCACTCCAGAACTTGTCACAAATGCCAGATATATGCCGACAAAGTACATGTACCTTCAGTTCCGTTAAACGTCCTGACGGCTCCTTGGCCTTTTGCAATGTGGGGTATTGATATGATTGGAGAAATCAAGCCTACTACCTCCAACGGACATCGTTTTATCCTAGTCGCTATTGACTACTTCACAAAGTGGGTAAAAGCAGCCTCGTTTGCTTCAGTTACCAAGAATGTTGTGGCCCGGTTTATCAAGCATAATCTCATTTGTCGGTATGGCATCCCTAAAAGGATCATCACAGACAATGGCACAAATTTAAACAACAGAATGATTAGTGAACTCTGCACGCAATTCCAGATCAAACATCATAATTCCTCTCCATATCGACCAAAGATGAATGGCGCGGTGGAAGCTGCCAACAAGAACATCAAGAAGATCATACAAAAGATGACAGTAACCTACAAAGACTGGCATGAGATGTTACCTTTTGCTCTTCATGGTTATCGCACGTCAGCGCGTACTTCAACAGGAGCAACTCCATTTTCCTTAGTCTATGGTATGGAGGCAGTTCTTCCAATTGAAATTCAGATTCCTTCCCTAAGGATTATGAAAGAAGCTGATCTAGATGAAGACGATTGGATTCAAACTCGGTTGGACCAGATAAACTTGATTAATGAGAAGAGGCTCGCAGCTATTTGTCATGGTCAATTGTACCCGAAGCGTATGATCAAAAGCCTTCAATAAGAAAGTCAAAAGTCAGGCGTATCAAACCGGTGATTTTGTTGTCAAACGCATCATTTTACCACAAGGTGACCCCAGGGGCAAATGGACTCCCACTTATGAGGGACCGTTTGTAATCAAGAAAGTATTCTCCGGCGGATCCATGTTGCTTACCACTATGGATGGCGAAGATTTCCCACACCCTGTAAATGCGGACATAGTCAAAAAGTATTTCGCTTAAAGAAAAGCTCGCTAAGTTGAAAACCTGAAAGGGCGACTTAGGCAAAAAATGAGCGTCTCAGTGGATTGAAAACCTGAAAGGGCGATCCAGGCAAAAAATAGAGACTAAATAAATAATAATTATCCCGGTAGGCTGAAAACCTGAAAAGGCAGCCTAGGCAAAAGTTAGGGAATAAAGTGTACGACTATGTCCCGTTTGGCTACCCACTCACCTTCAAGGTTCAACACATCAAAGGCACTAATCAGTCCAATCATTTTCTTCCCGCAAGTGAGGGATGAGATACTCAAAGACAGATTGGCAATAGCAGAGTTGAAACTTGACTGGATTGTTTTCACATAGCTATTTCTCTTTATAAGTACTTTTCAAAGTTTTATGACAATTTCTTACTACTAGGATTTTGTCTCCTTGTACTAATCCGCCTATTATGGCTCTCTTTCAAAATCAATACAGCTCATGCTCAAAATCAGTGTTTTCATTTTTTCTGTTTTGAACGCGTAAACGTCCCAATGATAATTTTGAATGAACATATGCATTTGAATATGATTGATGTTTATAAGAAAAACAGGAATAGCATTCAGATAATGTCCCAATCATCTGGACATCATCCCGAAACCAGCTTCAGAAGAAAAGTTCCCCAACAGAGATGCATTTCTCAGCAATTTCCTCAAATGAGATTTTTCTCTCCAACAAAGTGATTCGAGAAATCTTATTCCCCAGCAGGGCTGTTCAAGATCACTATCCCCAGAAGGTGTGATCATCCACACCAAGGTTTGATCAAATAGTGCATCGGAGGATTACGCATCTTTCTCATTCCCATTCAAAGGGCATCAAAATCAGAATTTTTAAATTACCTTCATCCCCAAGCAGTAGTCAAAGATCCCTCAACAGAGTACCCTGGTCCGCAAGGAAGTTCCCCAGCCGAGTATACTTGAACAAAAATCATCAACAATCACAATGCCTTCGTTTCCAAAATAGCAAGCAGGGATTTATTTTCCCAACCAGAAGTTTGATACGCTCTAAACTGGATAAGTCATGTCCATGCATCATACATCATATGCATATTCATACATAGCATATAATGTTTCATGACAAACACATAGATAATATGCACGATTCTCATTTAGTTTGAGAATCTCAACATATACATTACATGCATCATGACATTGCATGTCACTAACTTGATTTTTTTAGGTGGACGAATATCCTCAGAAAAGTTGTTCTCAATCACATGCAGTGTTCCCTTGGATTCTATTCAGACGAACATTCCTCTCAGATATAATCAAATCAAAGATTCATTCTGAAGAGATCTTTCTTTTCGAATCACCTATCAACTCAAAACAAGCAACACAGATCTAAGTCGATACCTTGGACGGTTCCTTCATGATCTACCTTCAGATCTAAGTCGATACCTTGGACGGTTCCTTCATGATCTACCTTTAGATCTAAGTCGATACCTTAGACGATTCCTTAAAGCAGTCAATCTTCAAGATCCAAAGCGGATACCTCAGACGGTTCCACAACGATCAACCTTCAAAGATCTAAAGCTGATACCTCAGACGGTTTTACGTAGATCAACTTTCAAAATCTAAAGCGGAAAAACTTTGGACAGTTCCGTAACGATCAGCCTCCAAGATTTAAAGCGGTAACCTCGGACGGTTCCGTAACGGTCAACGAAGAGGTTTTCAAATCCTTCATCAAGATATAATCAATGGATTCATTCTGATGAACAAACCATCAACACATTCGCTAGATGGCATCTGAAAGCCCATCTCAGAACATTTCTCAGACAATATTCAAATGCAATTTCCAACATCACTTCCGGTGGAGGTAAGTGCAAATTTTCAGGGCATCTAAATATTTAGTCATCTTCTATCTTCAGATTCCAATCAGGTTTAAGAAGATTGAATAGGGGCAACTGTTATACCCCAAAATTTGCCCGCATCTTTTTCAGAAAGAAGGCAACAGACTTCTGTCTAAAAATTGGGAGTTTCATATAATCTTGGATTTTATTTCATAAATATCCTGATTTTATGAATACTTGGTTTTTAGAATTTTTCTTATGCGGTATTTTGGTTCGCTGTTGAATTTATTCTTACACAAACGCCAACTACTGTTTATCACTTCAAATACGCTGTTTATTTGAGATTTATTTGCAGATAAATAGTACTGACGCAATTGGTACAGAATTAAATTTCTGCAGGCGCAGAGTCCGGGGATTCAGACTGTACTGGTAACGAGTAAATTATTATTAGTTTTTGTTTCCCACTAATTTTTGTACTATATTCTATTATTTTCAAAATCTTTTCCTTTCTTTTCAAATCTCTTTCTTTCAAAATCAAATCCTAACTTTATTCTATACATCTCTCTTTTCAAACCCTACCATACACTTTCTTTCAAATCCTACTACCACTCAAATTTTCCTTTTTTGTACGGAATCACTTCATTCCCCAACGTCTCTATCCTTCTTTTCACTCTATAAATGCCTCTCATTTTTTCCATAAATTCTCACATCAAATTTCAACTCATCTCTCAAATTTCTACCTCATATTTATTTTCTCTTCTTCCCCGGCAAAAATGGCGAAGTGGATGGATACGTGTTTTCTTATGGTCATCACCGTCTTGGTGGTGATCATGGCCTTTTTCTGTCTGCATAGTCCTGAAAAATGCGGACCTGGGTTGTTTACACTCCCAATCATCTATATGTTGTTATTTATAGCATGGGTTTTTAATCGTCATTTTTAAAGTTTGTCGTATCTTTTGTTTTCAAATAATGTACCGTTTATTTGTCGTACTGTTCATTATATTATGTAATATTTGTACTGTCAGTATTAAATGTCGTACTATCTGTCGTACTGTAGTTTAATTATCCAGATAATATTATGTGTGTTTTCTGCCAGTTAAATATATATTTTTCTGCGCATTAAATATTTTTCAAGGTTATTATCGGTAATTTCGTTCGCGTACAGTATATTTTATTTATTTATTATGTTTGTGTTTTTCTAACAACTCATGTAAATAAATTTTCACCATTAACATAACAAAAAACAAAAAGAAAAAAATTAACTTTAATTGTTGAATTTTCACTTTAACTGTTACGTTAATACCCGGACAGCCAGTTGACAGTCAAACCCGCTGACAGTGCAATTCTCCGTGTTTTATACCATCAATCAAATCAATCTTTTGCATTTCAAAATTCCAAGATTTTTGTTCTAGAAGTCTTCTGATAATCACATGATCAGCAGAGACTCAGCACTGCACAAAAATCAGGTACGCTTAACTGTCTCCTACACAAACAGTCCCTAACTAGGGTTTTTGTTTTTTTTAGGAGAACAAGTTTTTTGAGACCTCAAATGGATTTCATGGACCTCCATATGTCTCAAAGTACCACCATACAAATTTTTAAACTTCAATTCGCTCAAACGCACAGTCAGCAGCTCAAACAGTCAACAGACGACCAGTTTGACCGAAAAGTCAACAGACAGTCGAAAATGAAATTTTTTGTCAACATCCATATTTTGTCAAAAGATTCATCATTTGATCATTGGTTGATCATTATTCATCAAGAAAAGATCAAAAATCAACAAAACCCTAAGTTTCAAAATTAGGGTTTTCTCCTAAAAAGTCAACTGAACTTTGACCGGCCATAACTCTCTCCTCGTTCATTCAAAAAATTCCAACCAAAGCTTGTTTTTAAGGAAATTCAATTATATTTCAAATGCAATTGATCCCATGGTCATAGGATTCACCATTTGAAAAATATGAGCTCAGACATTACAGGTCATTTTCAAAGTCAACAAAAAGTGGTTTTTTGTCAAAGGCCATAACATCAAGATAACTTCTCCAAATAAAAAAAAGTTTCCAAAGTAGCTTGTAGAGGACATCTTGAGGTTTCTAAAAAGTACAAGAACTCCTTCATATGATCAAAATTGAGGGATTTATGCCTTGTTGAAGTTGGCTATATTTTGGGAAAATGCATGAAACCAACATTGATAAAAAATGTTTTTTTTCCAAAAGGGGCCAAGTTTTCATGATCCAAACATGATTCTAATAATGTTAAGGGCCTCCCACGACCAACCTAAGGCCCATAACATTTTTATTTCTTTTTTGGTTTAATTTTATTACATTTAAAGTTAAATTGAAAAAGAAATGGTGAAGGATAATGATACCATGCTCTGTTCTTAAGCTAAAGCCATCAAAGTTGATCAATACTCTGCAGCATGAAGGTAGAAAGCAGGCCTAGAGCAAGAGAAGTGAAGAAAATCAAGCCATGGTCAAAAATTCAAAGATTTTTAATATTAAAAAATCTAAAGTTCAACAAAGCAATCAATGCTTCTTAGCTTCAATTTGCAACACTTCTTTGCTTATAAATGAAGTAGGTTGCTTCATCAACACAGGACACACGAAAATCTACCAAGAGAATAGCTAAGAAATTCATAAAATTGTCAAAAAATATCAAATACTTGTAATTTTCGTTTTCATATTTCCAGCCACTATCAATACAAAATAATCATTCTATCACTCTTGTATAACATCATAGGTAAGGATTGAACTATAGCATGTGATAGAAATAACCTCAAACACATGCATAATCATCTTCCTACTTATCACCATGTAGCTTTCGTTTTCCTATGTATACTTAACTATAGTACAAACTAATCATTTGAATGGACTCGTGGCATGATATAGAGTAGATTTGAGTGATTACATGCAAGCTCTAACGTGGTTTTGAGGCTCTACCATTTTTGAGCTTCAAAGATGTAAAGGTTTCGTTCTCCATGATGCGAGCTCCAAATGACAAAACTAACACCGCTATCATGTTTAGAAGGGTCAAATTAGGTGATCTGGTTGGCCCTTGTTCTTTTTTATTTTCGTTTTGTAGGTCGTTCAAAAGATTGAAGATTTGAAGCAAAATCCGCAGGAAAATCCGCAGGTAAATCTGCAGCAAAATCCGCAGGTAAAAGGAAGAAGATGATGAATAGTAAGTTTGAAATCTTGACCAGCACGCGTGGCACTTCCTCTTCATCCTATTCGCTGGTCAGCAAGCATGGACCCCACCTGGAACTTTTAAATGCTGAATGATCCAATGATTCTCTCTTTCCATGTGCATCATGTGACTTACAATCTGAGCCACTGGATTAATCTGACAACACATCCAATGCACCAAAACACACAACCTCACCATGGACACTCAGTCCTCTACCACACAGGATCACAGATTTAAATATTTTCTATTTTTATTTGATTTAACTTCTAAAATTATTTAAAAATAGTTTTAAAAATCAAAAAAATATAATAAAAATATTTTTAGGTTTATAAAATAATATATTATTTTTTGATACAAAAATATTTTATTTTTCTTAATAATTAAAATATTTTGTTTAATTAATTAGTATATATTTATATATTTGCTTTTTAATTATTTCAACCTATTAAAAAATCAGAAAAAAATATGTTCTTTTTAGTAAATTTAGTTTATATATTATAGACTAATTTTGTACATAATTAGAATATTTTTCTCATTAAGTTTAACTTATGTGTATAATTATTTATATAATCATATGTTAATTAGCTTAATAAATTTCTAAAACAACTTCAAAAAATAAAAAAAAATTAGTTTTTATTTTAAAATTAATTAATAAGAAATATGAACATATTTTAGACTTAATTTTTAGGTTTAAATTTTATTTCTACCTTTTTTCTCATTTAATTAAATTAATTATGCATTAATTCTAATTAAAATCAACCATCTAAAAAATCCAAAAATACTTCCTTTTATCTTATTGCAATTTAAATTCCTAGATAAAGTGTATAGGTTGTCAAAATCATGTAAATAGCGTAGTTTACATTTCCCGCACAATCGATGTAATAGCGTAGATTTATTTTCAGCATGTAACATTCCTGCACTTTAAATTCTGTACATATAAAACTGCGTGTATGTCAAAGATAATAACTGAAGCGTTAGGTCACTAACTTTAAAGATAAAAATATCTGAATCAAAACACAATCACACTTGCACCTCTTAGGGTAATCCCTCTGTTACTCTTTTCAAAAATCAAATTCTACTGTTTCAAATGCAAATCTAAACTTTTGTTTACATCCGGTCAAAAGAGAATTTTCTAAAAGAAATGGGAAAGGACCTTATAAACTTAGGGTAGATCTCCTAATTGCTTGCTCAAATCAAAACAACAAATGTCTCACATATTCATTGCTTTTCAAAACAAAACTTTCAAAAAAGACAACATTTTGTATATATCCAAACAAGGATCATTACGAAATTAAAGATCTTTTTTTCAAAACATTTTTTCGAAAGATAAAACACTTTGTATACATCCGCACAAGGATCATTACAAAGTTAATTTACAAAGGTATTTTAAAACCACATACAAGCATTTCAAGGCAAGACAAATGATTCAAACAAGTGAGCTAAGCAATTAAGAGCCCATGGATAACCATGGATACAAAGGGGTGCTAATACCTTCCCTTTGTATAACCTACCCCCGAACCCAAAATCTCTTAAAGGTCTTTTTCTGTTTATTTTATAAACCTTTCCTTAATTGGATAAAATAAAAGTCGGTGGCGACTCTCTGATTTTCAAAACTCTAAAAAAAAATAAAAGAAGAGTCAATTCGTATCTCACGTGAGATATAAAAAACCGAGGGCGACAATATCAAACGCATGTTTCCTGCGCTCTAATTATTCTAAGCATTCTACTTCAAGTAATCAAACAAAGTGAAACAAAACTAGTCTTTGTTACCCGAGAAGTAGTATATTATAGGTTTTTTTAGGCCAATATACTTCAATGGAAGTCTACTTTCTCATGCACATATTTCAGTCTAAGTTACGCATAAATAAGTGTTTTAAACAATCTGTTCAAAAGTATTTCTAGACAAATTCCATTATGAAATACACTTCTAGAGAGGGATAATTTTGTCAAAGATAAAAAAGAGCTTTTTAAGAACTTAAGAGAGTGGGTAAAGAAGCTTCTAATTAAGTTTTGTTGATGTTGGATAGTCTGTAATATGCCATTGTTAATTTTTATAGGGAATTCTCAATCCACTCTAAATTAATGATAATCAATGGTTAAGATTTGAAGTAAGTGTTCAACATTTACTCTTTGAGTAAATATATATATATATATATATATATATATATATATATATATATATATATATATATATGCCACCAAACACCCTAAAATACCCTTAATGAAAAAAATAATTGTTCTTAAAAAAGCCCTTTCTTGTAATTTGCTAAATCAATTTTTTCCCCACCAATCACATTTAACCAATCCTCCAAGTGGCACACATCTCCCTCCATCTCATTTGAAAAGACCCATTTTCCCTCACTTTTCTCTTTCGTCCTCCTCCTCTCTCCCGAAACCCTAGCAGTTCAGAACAACATCTTCTCCCTTCAACATCCTCCTTTCTCTCACACCGGCTTCATTCCCCTCGTCAGAGGTGTTGTTTTGCGTCGTCTTTCCCCTTGCTGTTCAATTTCTCCCATTCGAAGTGCCCGTGCCTTCCACAGGTAAGAGATTAAGGTTTCTCCCTTCTCTCTTCTTCATCATTGAGATTTTAAAGTTTTTATTTTTATAAATCAGTTTCTCTCCCTTTTCACTTTCTCAAGCTCCAACACAAGTTTCATTTCCTTCTTCTTCTTCCTTTTTCAACTGAGGTATTCTTGTCTACTCACATCGACCGAAACATTTGTTCCATATTAATGTTCATTTCATTTTCTGCTTTAACTTCTAAGTTGTCACAAAGCACTTTTACAATGTTATCGTTCTTCGATTTTGGGGTTTGCTTTTTCTGTGTATTATGTTTTTTACAGTGTTATTGTTCTTCGATTTTGTGGTTTGGTTTGCTTTTTTACAATGTTTCACTCTTTATCCATTTCGTGGATTTTTTTTTACATGGCCGAAAGTTTTGAATTTTTTATACAAGATGCAAAGGTTTGATTTTTTATAATGTTCAACGCTATTCTTTGTATGCAATCACCATTTTCATGTTCATGTACATATTATGTTATTACTCTGTTATGACTTGGATAGTGAGTGTTTTTCTTTCCTGCTTTGACTGTTTATAACTTAGATTTCAACTTTCGTCTTTGTAACTATGTTATGACTTGGAGAATCAACATTACAAAGCCACTTACTTTATTTTTCATATATTTACATTTTGATGATATCATTTTTCACTATTTTAACTCTTACAAAGTTTTTTTATATATTGTATTTATCACTTCTTTGTGTCAAATATCGGTTTTCATTTACCATTTTCATGTTAATAATCATTTCATGTTGTTACTCCTTTAATAATAATGGATTTGGTTATTTTGTGCTTTGTACTTCACTTAATGTTCATTTTTAATAATCATGTTTTGTTGTTCTCCTGTTTCATGATTTCAGTTGTGCAGTTAGTCATGACCATCAGTTGTCATACTCTTTTACAGAAGAATTTCTGGTTACCCTTTTTAAATTTTAGTGTTTTTAAATGTCACCTTTGTTCTTCCTAGGAAACTTACTGCAATACCTATGATATGACTAAGAGGTTCAACCAAAATCATTTATGTTGGTATTATGAGATTTGTCCAACTTGTAAGAAGACTAACAAATCACCTAGAAACCCATTTGAATGCAACTGCTATGACATCAAGTCTCTGCCAATAACCAAGTAAAAGAGCCTTTATTACTTGATACGATTCTTATTATGCATTCATCTCAAATATTTGACATTCAATGCATTCCTGGATTAAATATCTATTGCTTTATATTAGGTTTAAAATTGAGATCGACGTTGAACATGAAAATAAGGTTGGTACTTTTGTCTTCTGGGACAAGGAATGCATACCAATTGTTGGTATCACTGCTCATGATTTAAGAATACTAATGAAGCAGGTTTGTATTTCACAAAACAGTTATATTAATAACATTACTATGTTTGATGCCAAGTTTGTTATTATTCAAATATTTAAAGTTGTCTTCACATTCCAAAGAGCATGTTTTGTATCATATTTTCATATACCTTCTTCATACTTTAATGTCAAATATTAACATATTTTCATATACCTTCTCCCTTCACGGAATTTTATGAAACTTGGAAAAATAAAACACGCTGGAGTTTACGTATCGGCGTTGACTATTAAATGAAACAAGATGATTTACTGCTTGGTAGTTGGAGCGAAGGTATAGAAAGTGGTGGTTTGATCTTTTTCAGTGACATAACACTTCTTCTAATCGATGAGGTTCACCTGCTAAATGATCCCTGTGGAGCTGTCCTGGAAGCAATTGTTAGCAGGATAAAAATTGTGTCTCGCAATCCAAAAATGACATTAAATCCTCTGTCTTAGGTACGCTTCCTCGCTTTATCTGCAACAATTCCAAATATTCAGGATCTAGGTATTTTTTTTCTATTTTACTTGATGTTGTCACAAGATTTAAGTATCATGTAAGCAAGCATGGGATGAACTTCATCCAGTATACATACTTTTGCAGCTAAATGGATCTTAGTTCTTGACCAAGGCATCAAAAGGTAGTTTTCCAACTACACATTCATTTTTGGCTTTGTGCTATAATGCTGCAAGTCAATATCCAAAAATTTATTTCCTTTTGAATGTTCACAGGTTTGGAGAAGAAATGAGGCCAGTAAAGGTGACAACCAAGGCTTTGAAACTGTTCCATTCTTATGTCGCTTTTTCTTCGCTGAACTCACTGGTCGATCAATGATGATTCGGAAAAGATTGTTGAGGTAAATGCTTAGATATGCTTATCTTATGGTATCAACTACCATTCTATCAAATCTTAAGCTATGATTTTGAAAGAAACTGAATCGTGATTTTTTGTTTGGTTTTGGCTTTTTTTTCTTTCTAATATCAATTTGATTATGTAGTTTGATTTTTTGTTTTGGTTATGGTGTTGTTTGGCTGTAGTGAAAGAGAGTATCAGAGAGGAGACGAGATCACATGGTATGCTGATGGTTATGGTGTTGTTTGGCTGTAACTTCAGTAAGAACAATTGTGGCACAAGTGAGTAATTTTCTTACTAACCATGTCTCTATACTTTTAAAGGTTATTCTTATAAATATTGACTATGAAATTATGTTGCACTATTGAAGGTTGCATTAAGATTTAACAGTAACAAAGCCAGTCAATGTAGAATTTGCTCCTGCAATGTGTCCAACTGAGTCAAAAGAATGTAATGAAAAAACTGTTGATAGCTCATATGTTATACCAAAAGATATCTACTCTAAGTTACAATTTCTTTATTGCCTTGAAATGGAGGTTAGGGAGATCAACCTCACTGTGGATTTCTAGAGGAAATTTTCTCGGTAAATGTAGAGAAACTAGCTAGAAAGGTTTGTCACGTAAATGCCTTTTTTTCTTCTTATTTTACTTCTGCCACTAACCTTATTAATATGTCCCACAAGCCAACTTTTAAGTGGGAAGAAACTTATTGAATTGCAGTGGTTTCAAAACTCTTTAAAAGTTTTTAATTCTTAGGTTTTGTTTAAGTTGCTTAAATAAAAACATATTGATTGTTAATTTTACATAAACGAGAGATGTCTTATCATGTGAATCTTTATTTATGGTGATGAAATATTGCTAGCTGGTATTTCGACTCAGAGTTTTGGAACAACTTCTTTTTTCTTTTATGCAAATGGTTCGAAATCCAATTGCATAAAAACAATCAGAAGACAAGTTTGCAAGCAGTCGTCCGTTGTTGATAGTTTGTGCTGACAGGCTCTTTGCTGGTGGGGGAAATGTTAAGGATGGGTCGACTGGTCCTAATGGAACCACTTCAAACTCCCATGACCAAATGAATGGCCACTATATTCCAACTACCATTCAGTTTTATTCAATGAAATCTCACTCATATTTTCATGTAATGAAGTTTAGATCTGTTGTTTATTCTGTACGGTGCAATTATTCTCAATCCACTCAGGTACATACTCTAATATATTTGACTGCAATATTTACGGTTCTATTCTATGAAGTAACTAAACCACATTTTTACTACATAGTTTTTGAAATGTTGAATGAAGTTGTGGTTTATTTTGCTAATACATTGTTTTAATGCTACAAGGTTAGAAAGGGAATATACTTTACTTACCAATCCAATAGTGATTTGTTCTCTTGGATATGTTGGCATAGGCTATGGACCACTTGCGGTGGGTCCAAGATGGTTGGATTATAGTGGAAGCCAAGTTGCAGTATCCACTTCCAGCCATGTAAGCCCGCAACATTTAACACCTTCAGCAAACTTTCTTGGTTTTTCTTTAAATGGGAGCTTGATTGCACACTATGCCAAAGAGTCAAGCAAGCATCTTGCTACTGGGATTGTGACCTTTGGAGATTTGGGATATAAGAAACTTCCCAGATACTATTATGAAAACAATGGCGACCCTTGGAGATTTGGGATATAAGAAACTTCCTATATACTATTATGAAAACAATGGTTCTCTATAATTTGTGAATTCTGGAGCAAAGGTCAATGGTAAATACTATTCTTTTTTTTAGTGTTAATTTATCAATGGAGTTGTAATGTATATATCACCCTTTGGAGTATTTATACTGTTGCTAAATTTTTTTATTACTAAAGTGAAAATTCGTCAGCATTTGATGCCGGTCCTTCTTACGTTCATTTATACAAGCTGCAACACGGTTTAACTAATGTGGTGAATGCACATTCATTCTCATTTATCCTATAATTTAATGTATAATCATTTTCTTTTTATAAATCTGTATTTGAATTCCCAAGTTATACAAGATATCAGTTTTAATGACGACAACAAGTAGTGGATTATGATTAGTTCCTCAAGGGACCTAGCCATGTATTTTCCATAAATCCTCCATGAGGATATGTAAATATTCTATTGATGTGTATTATACATGATACAATAACTATATTTTATTCTCTCTCAGTATAATCTTTGGTGAAATAATATATGATAAATTATTTTTAAATTATATCACTTCTACATGAGTGAAAATTTTGAAAATTTGGAATATATTATTGTTCAAATTAAAATTAGAGAGGGACTGTGTGATATATTTTATAATATGGGGGATTGAACATACATTGTTGGAAAAGATTGATTTTCCTTAAATCTTAATCCTTTGGATAGAAACCCATATAAATTTGGGTAGAAACTTGTGAATATATAAATACTGTTTTGATGACAATGTAGTTTTTTCAGTTTCAATTTTGCAATTTGTTCCAATCAACTATACATGTTTCATACAAATTTTCACATCAACTTTTGTAAATTCAAGTGATTAAATAATTATGATATTTTGGTCAAAAAAAATTATGATATTTGTAAATTTAAAGTTTTGGAGTCATTTTGAAGAATTTTTTTTTATCATTGTTGTTGTATTTTCTTTAAAGTTAAATTCTTGGTTGTTGTTGTATTTTTATACTACTGCTCTCTAAAACAAGTTTACTTAATATTGACTTCATATCTATTTTTTTAATCTTAATTTGATATTTCATTCTAAATGTTTAAAGTTTTAAATTTTATTTGTACTATATTACTCACATTAAGATATGAATTACCCATGTGTACGCACGAGTCTTCTACTAGTGCGTGCGTGCGTGTGTGTGTGTGTATATATATATATATATATATATATATATATATATATATATATATATATATATATATATATATATGATTTTTTTGTTTTGGTAATGTTGATATCATCTTGAAGGATCATTTTAGAGCTTTTGAAATCTTGTCTGGATGGATCCTTCTAAAAAATGTGAATTTTTGTTTGATTATGTTTCTTGTACATGCAACCACTATAGATATGATTGCTATGATGTTGTCAATCTAGTTTTTGAGAAACATGATCTTAGTGTTGGGGGAGAATATGTGTTGAATAAAACTTTCCCCTATATATATTTTTGAAAATTAGAGTTTTACAAACAGATGCACAAATAATAAACGAAAGAAAAAAAATAGTGGATGTTTTATAAAAGGTATGATTGAATGAATATCACACTTAACTTAGATCATCAAAAATTACAACAACTGAGAAAGATGAAGTTGCTTGAATAAGCAATACAACTATTAACACAATCCAATTTTTACACAATGTTCAAATTGAATTTGATTAATCGAATAATTAATTTAACAAGAGTTTATGCAATCATAATTGCCAAAGGTCATATTCAAATGACTAGATCTATCATAAAGCTACAGTTTCATAATAAATCATTATAAGCAGATAAACCCTAACAACATGTTATTCTACGAAAACAATGCAAACCTAATCATGCAAAAATATACAGAAAATTAAAGAGGGATAAAGAAAAGTGCATCAATATTTTGACAATTTTGATAATGTGTGTTTCATACAATCAATGAAGCAGATAATGCTGAAATTAAGACACAATTAAAAATCTCCAATCCAAATCTTTCCTTTCTTCTTTTGTATATAGCCTACGCAACTTAAATACCTAAGACCTTGCTCAATCTTGAATGTCCACTTAAATCCAAAATCTATTCCAAATATCCGTTTCGCAACGGCCTTCACTCAACCCCACTGGTCTTTTGTCTGAACTCTTAGTTTATGTGAAAGATCAGAAACTCCTAACTTTGTTCCGTAGTAGTCTATTCTTGATAAAATATTATTTGAATAATCTCCCCAACATGAATCAGGCGAGACCACAAACGTTGGAATTAGATATGACTTTTAGAATTAGATAAGTTCAATGTGGAAATACGTAAGAATCAGAGGTCGGTTCCCACAGACAATCTCACTGTTGTGAGGTGGAACAAGAAATACTTAATGCCGAAGGAATGATCTCTTCTGGTGCTGCGACGAGAGCTGCTAGTATGGAAGAGCGGAGAAGATCTGCGAGGTTAGCACTCTAACGTCAAGTTAGTGAGTCGTAGAGAATTAGTTTGAGAGTGAGAATGAGATAATACCTGAAATAACGTGTCATTGGGCTTATATATGGTAAACGGTTAAAACTGTTTTCGTCTAACCCCATTTAAGATGCGCGGAGTCATTTGATCATATCTAATGACATATAACAACTAGTAGATGAGTTCAAATATCCAGCTTTTGATGAGACCTCACATGTTTCTTTGTCACTGAATGGATATTACAAATTAGACTCTTTTCTCTATTTGTTTCCGCCTCGAAAGGATAGTGCAAGCTATCATTTTTAGTTATTATGTGGCAGTTAACACTACCGATACAAGCATGGAGAGCAAAAACATTAAATTTTGGTTGATTAACTTGAATTGTCGACATGATTGGTGAATATTAATTCTAACGTGGTGTGTTAAGGAAAAAATAATTAAGTCACTTGTAAATTTGGTGATTTTGGTAATTTGGTTATCATCCACATATTTTATTTTAATCTTTCACATATCTTTCAATTACACTAAACTCACAAAAATTCAAAAATCACCCAATTTTTTCATGTGCCAAGGAGATATGTGAGCATGTTGCAACATTTTGATTAGAGGTGGTGCATGGTATCCATTGTATGGTTTTTTCCTTTAAATTTTTAGGCAAATTTAAAAAAAAAAAAGAAGACCAAATTTTTATCTATTTATAATTTTAGACAATTACCAAAAAATTTAAAAGAGAAGAAAATTATCCATTATTACAATTTCAAGAACTAACTTGGTAGTAATTTACTTATAACTAGTACTTAGACCCGTGCGAGGCACGGGTTAAATATTTTATAATATTTAAAAAACACTTATAATTTAAATTTATTATTCATTATAAATTTATTGAACTGATATAAAATTTATAATAAACAAATATTTAGAAAATCATAATAATGATTATATATTAGAAATATTAATACATTATATCTTAAACGGAAATTCAAATTTTGAAAGTAAAAAAGACGATAGAAAATTAGTAAAAAAGACGATAGAAAATTAATAAGATAGAATTTATATGTGTTAAATGAAGTATTTTATACAAAACCAAAAATTTATGTTATTAATTGAATCATAATTGATATTAGTATAAAACCAAATTTATATGGTAATAATTGGTATAAAATTAAAAATCAAGTATTTTATACAAAACCAAAAATTTATATCATTAATTGAATCATAATTGATAGGGTATAAAAACAAATTTATATGATAATAATTGGTATAAAACCAAAAAATTAATATTCAATCCTAATTGATATCGGTTATAATTGATATAAAACCAAAAATTTATATAATGAAACAAAAATAAATATCTTTTGGAATATTTTTATGATAGGTTAAAACAAATTTTATAAAATAAAATAAATTAAAATAAAGGGCATAAAAATAATTGTAAAATTAGATTAATTGGAACATAATAAAAATAAATATTAATATTTATTTTTATTATGTTCCAATTAATCTAATTTAACAATTATTTTTATGGGAAATTGTCCATTATCAACCTAACGGGAAATTTATAGAATATAAGTTTTATTATATTTCAATTTGTTATTTAAAATAAGTTATAAAAATTAAAAGAAAGATAAATAGAATAAGGGTAATATAATAAAAACAAAGTTCTCTTTCTTCTCTTTATCACATTTTCTTAATCTGTATGAAAAACTCAATTGCGACAAATAATATGAAACAGGGGGATAATAAATAATATTAATAATTAATTTTAATATTGAAGCAGCATAATAATTATTCATTTAGTAAAATATTTTTCTATGATTTATTATTTACAATAAAAAATCATAAAATAATTTAATTTCGAATTTATATAACTTATTAATAAAATGTCTTAAAATGTGATTTGTCATATTCTGAATTTAAATTTAAATTCAATTAATAAGGAAACATTTAATAAAAAAATGGATGAGGTTGAAAAACCAATATAATTTTCCACTTTTAAGAACAATAATGAACGACAAAAATAGGAAAAAATATTTAGAGTTGATGCATATGCATCGGTAAGAAAAAGTTTTTGCATTGGTAATAGAAGAAATAAACTATTTTTTTTGGTTAACTATTTTTTTTTTGAGTAAAAGTCATAATTATTTGCCGAATCATATAAAAAAACGTGTAAGGCAATAATAATGATGAAGTCAATTTTATTTTTTTTAAATTTAAATAGTAGATAATAGTAGAATCAAAAACATCAAAATAAATCAATATAGATTAAAAACAAATAATGCACTTATTTAAGGAAATATATTATTAATTTTAATGTTAATATTGTATTAATATTGTATCTTTTACTCTATTGTGAATTTTGTTGTTGGATATACACTCCATATGGTTGATATTTTTATTGTGGATGATTTGAATTGTTTGTATTGGTAATCAAAGTGGCTTTACGTTTTTCACTTGGCAAGAATGCATGCATTTTATGTTGGAAAATGGAAAGGAATCAAATTGATCATTTACATTGACAAAGCGTGTAAATTGGTCTTCCAATGCATAATTAAAATTTGAAATTAATTGTGTTACCCATAATATTAATTAGACAACAACTAATAATGATTACATTTGCAAATTGACATATTAGTCCATAAAAACTCCATTAAATTAGTTTTAAGTGGATATTAAAGAAAAATAATAAGTATTAATTTTCTTCATATTATATTAGATTATTATATTAATAATAGATTTAATATAATAAATATATTTATATTAAATGAAGTTTTTGAAGAATAAATTTATCATTAAAGAAAAACTTATATATTTTAAGCAAACAAAATATATATTGAAGGTTAAATTAATTATCAATAATTAAAAAAATATTAGTCTTTTAAATAATGGTTTTGATTTTTGCTAACTGTAGTATATAAATAGATTTTAAAATTATTTTCTTTATTAATTATTTTAAAAGATAGCCATTTATTATTGATTAACTTGATTTTCCATTTTTAAAATTGATTTTCCACAAACAATTATAATATTTATTATTAATTAATTTGATTTTACATCTTTTTAATGATATGATTATGACTATAATCTTTGAAATGTTACAATCAAGATAAATTATTTCTATATTTGGTGAGTTTTTTTATTTTTTTTTAAATTAAATTAAGTTTAAAATTGTAGTGAATTTTCATGACTAAATATAAATATTATTAGTAACCAAAACTAAGAATAAAAAATAAATAAAAATGGAAGTACAATATTAAGAAGAAGTTGAAGATTTTGTTTAAAATTTTAAAAAAATAAATTGAATATTTTGTTTTAAATTTTAAAACAATAAAATAAATTTGTTCTAATTAGAATTACAATAATCATAATTTGGATATGCATATTATGTTTACTTAGCATAAAAAACACATCCATATTATTAAAAGATGAACACCTACGGGCATGCATTTACCTAAGGTTAAAGAGTACATCTTGAATTTTGATTTAGAGATGTATTGAAACAATGAGTATTGAAGAATTTTGATATATGCAACTGCTTTCATTTGAATTGAATTATAATTGACTATTTTTCTAAACACACTCCTAATTTTTTCTTCTATTTACCTAAAAACAAACTCCTTATATTATTTTCTTCTATTTTTCTATCTACTAATTGTTCAAACTCAAACTTATTTTATTGAATTATTCAATCTAAGGGATGCACCGATCAAATCAATTAGTGTTGGAGTTTAAAGATGCATCGACTTTGAGAACAACTGATATTGAAAGCTTCACTGAGAGTTCTTCCTTTTTCTGCTTATTCTGGAGTTTAAAGATTCATTCATTTTGAGAACAACTCATATTGAAAACTGATCGTACCTGATCAGAAGAATCGTCGCTGGCTGCTCGGACTGGATCTTCTAGGAAGGAGGAGGGGGTGTACCTGCAAGGTACTCCGATGCCAAAGTGAGTAGACGAGCAAAGGAGTGCAAGTACGAGCTAAAGGTTAGAAAGAAGTGAATACCTGACCCTCTAGTGAAAGAGGGTATTTATAGCCCCCAACGCTGGGCCATGATCTCGCTACTGGGTTGGACCTCCAAGCCCAACTAGGAGACTGCCAGGTTTCCTGAGCGGAAATATCGGAGGTGCGTGAGTGCCCTCTGTCCTAGTTAACCGCTCCGAAGTTTAAGGGAGACGCGGTCTTTTAGGGGCCACGTTGGCTCCGTACTATTCGGAGGGTTGGATATGAAGGAGCCCTGCGAGGAGCAGGGTCCTCGGCGATGAAGGTGCTCGTGGGGAGCGCATGTGCGGGGCACAAGCCAGCTCGCGGGGAGCGTGATGCCGAGGGTTGACTGACTCGGGATCCAGACCGACCGGGAGCTCGTTGGTCCGCGAAGATGGTCTTGTCGAGCACATCTAAGATGGGTGCTTTTAGACCCAGAGGTGAGCCACCGAGGAGCTTGGGCCTCTGAGGTCTATTGGGCCGAAACTAAGTTGGGCCTACCCTTGGCCCAGTCCAGAGCAGGAGCCCTCCAAGTCGGAGCTTTCTGGTCAAGGAGCTGTGACTTTGACAATGTCAGGACTTCAAGACCTTGGTAATGCTCGGCGAGGTGAATCCTCGTCTAGTGGTTGTGCTCGAAAGGTATGCGTGCTCGGAAGGCACGCTCTGTGGGTTGGAACGAAAGGTCGCGCGTGGGCGACACGCGCTGACGTGGCATAGGTAATGATTGCCTAGGGGTAGGTGGCGGCGCCTAGGGAATCTGTGTCAGCCGAGGCGTCGTTTCGTATTCCGGGCAAACCCCTTATAAAAAGGGACGAAACTCCTCACTTAAGAACTTTCTGCTCCCCGCTTGCGTGCTCGGCGTTTCAGATCAAATCCCAGGCCTTGCTTTTTGCAGTGTTCTTTCATCAATCAAGTTCAACGAAATCATGTCTGAATCAGGTACGTCTGGGATTCTTTTTGATTTTACACGCTTTTCTTTAGAGTTATGACGGGTTTATGAGGTGATTCGCCGTTTTTTGTCATCTAACTCGGCAAATAGGCATGAAACTGGGCCTTCTCCCCGAGTTATTCATGCGATGCCCGGGAAAGGTCAATATAGATTTAAATTTTTCTCACATCTGCTCGGCTTCCTCGAGTTTTCGCCCGCCAAATTCATAGAGCGGCCGGTGTCTTTAAGTCATATGTCGGCTTATTCACGGTCATGCCCGGCGTATTCAAGGTTTCCGCCGGGGTGTTGGAGTTGGACCCGAGTATCTTCGTGTTTTTTATGTTAAGTTAACCTTCTCTCGGCGGATGGCCTTGGCCGTAGATCTAACTTATTTTTCGAAGGGGTTTGGTCGGTGGCACTATTGCTCGCCGTTCCACCCTTTCACTTGCATCGCGGTGGAAGGGTGGATTTGAGGATCGGTCGAATTCATTTTTTCCTTCTGCATGCAGGTGAATCAGGCTCGGGGTCTAGCTCGAGGTCCAGCTCGGAGTCTAGCTCTAGTTCCAGCTCGTGGGACGGTTCGCGGAGCACGAGTGCGAGTAGTTATGAAGTGGAGGAAGTGGAGGTTGAGAGCTCGCATCTTTCAGTGATTGAGGAAGGCGACGAGGAGGATGTGCCTTCGGAATCTGACGAGGAGGCTCCTCTAACTCCGCTCTTTGAATATGATTTCGAGGTAGACTTAGGCTGGGTGGCCGAAGAGCCTCAGCTCGAAGTGTCTCGGTATACTGACTCACTGGTCGGGGCTTTCCGTGAGGTCGAGGTTCGAGGGCCGAGTGACGAATTGAATTTCCAGGTGGTCTTCCCGACGACCGAGGAACGCATCTGTTCCCACTTCCGTGGGGACAGTTTTGCTATGTACGAGTATGTCTTCCGGGAGCTCGGGTTCCGCCTGCCTTTCACCAGCTTCCAAGTCTCACTATTGGCGCGTCTTGCGTTGGCTCCGTCTCAGTTGCATCCGAATGCCTTTGCTTTCATGCGAGCATTTGAGATCGTCTGTGACTATCTGGGCATTGGATCTACGACCGACTTGTTTTGCCGCTGCTTTAGAGTTCAACGGAAGATGGCTGACGGGCGCTTTAGTTGGGTTTCCTTCAGGAATGCCGATCGGAAGCTCTTCAAAATGTACGTTGATTCGGTCAAGGATTTTAAAGACCGTTTTTATGTTATCCGACTGCATAGCCGGGCGGCGTACACCTCGCTGTCAAAGATGATGACCGTGTGCGGCGAGAATGGTATCCCGGAACAGGACGAGGAGGGAAAAGTCAGGACCAAGCTCTGTAGCGTGTTTCCCTTTGTTTGGTGGAGAGGCCATTTTAACTTCCCCCCTAAGTACTATGCTCGGGAAGACGGGGATCTGGATGAGCAGGACTCGGCGTCGTATCTTCGTCTCTATCAATGGGTGGACAGCTTCAATCTCAGCCCGTGGGTGACGAGGACGGGGGAGCCCATTTATGACGAAGAGGGTGTGCCGAAGACTGAAGCTCGGGCCATAAACACTAAGGCTCTCCTGACGTGCCGGACTTCGGCGGAAACCAAGGCGTTGTTAGGTGGATTTTTTGTCGTTTTATCCTGCTTTTTCAGTTAATGCTTGTTACTAACTATTTGTTTTGTGTTTCAGATGCTATGCCAGCGAAGGAGGATAAGGTCCTGAAGGCGGCCCAGGATGGAAGAAGAATTCGGGCGTTAAAAAACAAGAATCGGGGGGGGGGGGGGGGGCTTCAGGTGAACATTCCGAATCTGCCGGCTCTCCTTTGGTGATCCCGGAAGGGGGGACGCCGAAGAGGCAGCGTCGGTCGGAGATGTCCCGAGAAGATCCACCGGTCACGGGAGCTGAGCGCGGGTTTGTACTCCCTCCTTGCTTCAAAGAGAGCCAGTTTTTCGAGAAGTTTCCCCTGTCCGTCTCTCCAGATGAGGCTCGCCGTGCTGAGGAGATGTCCTCTTCGGCCCGCCTAAAGCAGCTGGCCAGCGACAGCGGTGCTGTAATGAGGGTCGTTAGAATGGCGCAAATGTTCGCTCAGGGGGGTGTCGCATCTGCCGAGGCCCTGAAGAAGGCGGAAGACGACAAGAGGGTCGCCGAGGAGGAAGTCGCCCGGCTTAGAACTCTTCGGGAGAAGATGAAGAAGAAGATGGAGGACCTTGTGAAGCAAAAAGATGAGGAGGTAGAGGAGGAGAAAAAGAAGGTCGCTGAACTTGAACAAGCTTGGGAGCCGATGGCGGAGGAGTCTTCGGATGTGGCGGTGCTTAAGTCGAGGGCCGAGTTTGTCGAGAAGATCGACGACTTGAAAATCGAGCTTGCTGATATGGCCGAGGAGGGGTTTAAGTGTGCTGTCCAGCAGTTGAAGCTTCTGAATCCGGGCCTGAAGATGGATAACATTGGGGTTTCGAGCAGGATTGTGGACGGCCATCTGGTGCCCGGTACACCCGAAGATTGAGCTTTGTTTAGGGCCTGCGTGCCTCTGTTTTCCTGGCCTGCGTGCCGCCTTTTGACTTTTGGATTTATGGGGCTCGTGCCCGGGATATTTGGGGGCCTGCGCGCCCGACATTTTTGTTGTAATATTTGGACATCACCGGCCAATTTGGTCGGCTTTTGCTAATTTGTCCTTTACGTTTGATAATCGTCTTGTGTGCTTGAAATTTTATTGTTTATTGTTGCTCGTATATTCCGGGGAGTGATCCCAACACTTAGAATATTATTGATAATTATTGGTTATGCTCGGCCTAGGTTGATTGCCCGGACGTGTTGTGTACGGGCCGGGTGCGCAGAGCAGGTGTGCGCTGATAGCGAGCACGAGACCGCGGCTGCGGCCAAGTGCCCGCGGCGTGAACGATCCCACCGCGAGCTGGGGTTCTGCCTTGCAGGTACTTCCACGGACGGTCTAGGTGTAGAGTCTGCCGTGTGGTCGGCCCTTCCATTCGGTGGCTGGTTCCGACCGTTGCTGTCGTGGAGCACTCGCGTTCGTACCGGTGACGCGGGTCCATGCCTGGTTAACACCTGTGTTCGATACAGGTGTCTGGGGCGTTAGGTCGTGTTTAACTGTAATAACGTCTGAGTTTTTCGGCGTTCCAAGGTCGAGCAAGTTTTTCTCCGAGGAGATTCTCGAGGTAATAGGCGCCATTTTCGGTTTTATCGTAAACTCGGTATGGGCCTTCCCAGTTTGGGGCTAGTTTGCCCTCGCGCGAGTCTTTCATGTTTGTGCGGAGCACTAGGGCGCCGACTTCGAATTCGCGCTTGATAACTTTGGCGTTGTGGCGGAGGGCTATCTGTTGTTTTAATTTTGCTTCTCGGAGGGAGGATCCTGCTCGGATCTCTTCGACCATATCGAGCTCTTCCCTCATAGCCTCGTCATTGAGCTCTTCTTCGAGGGGCGATTCGGTGCGCCGAGAAGGTTCTCGGATTTCCACGGGGATCACGGCTTCGGTGCCGTAGGTTAGTCTGAACGGAGTCTCGCCCGTGCTCGAATGGGGGGTTGTCCTATAAGCCCAAAGTACACTATGTAATTCTTCGACCCAAGCCTTTTTGGCTTCGCCGAGTCTCCTCTTCAGTCCCTGGAGGATGACTCGGTTGGCTGCCTCGGCTTGCCCGTTCGTCTGGGGATGCTCGACTGAGGTGAAATGTTGTTTCGTGCCGAGCTTGGCCACAAACTCTTGGAACTTTCTGTCAGTGGATTGGGTGCCATTGTCGGTGACTATAGCCTGTGGTACCCCGAACCGAGCGAGAATGTTTCGTTTGTAGAAACGGAGCACGTTTTGAGACGTGATCTTGGCGAGCGCTTCGGCTTCTATCCATTTCGTGAAGTAATCCACAATGACCACTAGGTATTTATTCTGATACGAGCCAACCGGGAAGGGTCCGAGGAGGTCCATTCCCCAGGTGGAGAAGGGCCAAGGCGAGGAGAGCGATTTAAGTTCGTTCGGGGGAGCCAAGTGCATGTCGGCGTGACGCTGACACTTGTCGCATTTACGGACATGTTCTTTGGCGTCTTGCTGCATGGTCGGCCAATAGTACCCGGCTCTAAGAGCTTTCCTCGCTAGTGACCGGCCGCCGAGATGTTGGTCGTTGATCCCTTCGTGAAGTTCTTGGAGTATCTCAAGTGCTTGCGAGGCGTCGACGCATTTAAGGAGAGGAATGGAGAAGCCTCGTCGGTATAGTTTGTTTTCGATGACAGTGTACGAGCAGGCTCGCCTCTTAATAGCCGAGGCTTCCTTCGTGTCAGCGGGAAGCTCGTTTTTCGTGAGGAAGTTATATACCGGGGTCATCCAGCAATGGTCATCCCCGATAGCGTATACTTGTAGAGCTTGCGCGTTATTGCTTATGCTCGGCCTGGGCAGGATTTCCTGGATTACTGACTTGTTTCCTCCTTTCTTTCTTGTGCTCGCAAGTTTGGACAATATGTCGGCTCGTGAGTTATGCTCCCGGGGTATATGTGCGACGTCTGCCTTTAAGAATCTTTTCATTTTTTCTTTGACGAGCGTGAGATACTCGGCTAGTGTGTCGTTTTTGGCTTGGTAATCGCCGCTGACTTGGGATGCGACGAGCTGGGAGTCGGTGTAAATCATGACCTCCCGAGCAACCACGTCTTCGGCGAGACGTAGGTCTGCTAGGAGAGCCTCGTATTCGGCCTGGTTGTTCGACGTGGTGAAAGACAAAACCAAGGATACTTCGATGATGAGCCCCTCGTCGTTTTCTAGGATAATGCCGGCTCCGCTTCCCGAGTTGCTCGATGCGCCATCTACGTAGATGGTCCATTTATTTTCGGTGGGAGTCGGGCAGTTGGAAATTGAGGTCATTTCGGCCACGAAATCGGCGAGCGCCTAAGCTTTCAGTGCTTTCCTACCCTCGTATTGTATGTCGAACTCGGATAGCTCGAGGGACCATCTTAGCATTCTCCCGGCCATGTCTGGTCGGCTGAGAAGTTGTTTGATGGGTTGGTCTGTTCGGACGACAATGGCGTGGGCGAGGAAGTAGTACCTCAGCCTCCTGGCAGCTGTTATTAGGGCCAGTGCGACTTTCTCTATCTGTTGATATCGTACCTCGGGCCCTTGTAGGGCTTTGCTTGTGAAGTATACTGGCTTCTGTCCGTCTTCTGCTTCTCGGATTAAGGCCGCGCTGGCCGCTTTGTTTGAGATGGCCAGGTAGAGATATATAATCTCGTTGCTATCTGGTCGGGAGAGGACGAGCGGTTTGGAGAGCACTTGTTTGAGATGGGATAGTGCTTGCTCGCACTCCTCGGACCATTCGAAGGTCGCTTCTTTCCGGAGCAACTTGAAAAATGGGAGGGCATGCTGGGCGGATTTTGCGACGAAGCGGGATAGTGCCGTGAGCATTCCATTTAATACTTGGATAGATTTTTTATTGTTAGGGGTAGGAAGTTCTGAGAATGCTCGGCGTTTATCGGGGTTGGCTTCTATTCCTCGCTCGGTTAGGTAGAAACCGAGGAACTTGCCTGCCCGTACTCCGAAGGTGCACTTCTCTGGGTTGAAGCGCATCTTGCAGGATCTGGCCTGCTCGAACACTCGTTCAAGATGTGCTGTGTGATCGGAGTCTTCTCGAGATTTGACGATCATGCCGTCCATATATACCTCGAGGGTGTCGCCGATCTCTCCTCGGAAAACCTTGTTCATCATCCGCTGGTATGTGGCTCCGGCGTTCTTGAGTCCGAAGGGCATTACGTTGTAGTAATAGTTACCCGACTCGGTCATGAATGCCGTGCACTGCTTGTCGCACCTCGCCATGGGGATTTGATTGTAACCTGAATAAGCATCCATAAATGATAACAGTTTATTGTCGGCCGAGTTGTCGACCAGCCTATCAATATTAGGCAATGGATAAGCATCTTTGGGACATGCCCGGTTAACATCGGTATAATCAACGCACATTCTCCATTTTCCATTAGATTTTTTGACAAGTACAACGTTTGAGAGCCAAGTTGAATACTTGGCCTCGGAAATAAAATTTGCCTCTAGGAGGTCTTTTACAGCTTTCTCGGCAGCCTCCGCTTTCTCGGGAGACTGCCGACGCCTATGTTGAACTACTGCCTTCACGGCTGGATCGATGGAGAGGTGGTGACAGGCGACCTCAGGGTCGAGTCCGGGCATTTCCGCTGCGCTCCAGGCGAACAAGTCGGCGTTGGCTTGAAGACATGCTACGAGCTGCTTCCTCGGTAGATCTGGGATGTCCTTGCCGATCTTTATCGCTTTGTCAGGGTTGTCACCCAGCGGGATGAGGTCGAAGTCCCCGTCTGGGATAGGCCTGACGGGGTGAGTTACATTTGGCCTCCTCTCTTCGGCATTCTTCATCTCTTCGTCGGTGAACCGAGCATCCAAGTCGATTGAGCTGACGTTTGGCGGATGTTGATCTTCCCGAGGATGATCGTCTTCGGCCCTCGGCTTCTTGTTTGGGTCTGATGGAGGGGCGATCAGCTACAACCCTTTTACGGAGGCATCGAAGATCCTTCTGGCCGCTTCGATGTCTGCGTTGATAGTGGCCACTCGTCCCCGCTTCGTGTAGAACTTCATCTTGAGGTGCACGGTGGAAGGGACGGCAGTGAGCTCGGCCAGAGTAGGGCGTCCGATGATGCAGTTGTAGAGAGTCTTGCAGTCGATCACCAAGAATCTTGTCTTGACCTGCCTGGATGCTTCCTCTTCTCCGAAAGTGACGATCAGTTCGACGTAGCCCCACGGTTTAGTGGTAGCCCCGTTGAAGCCTTGGAGATCAGAACCCACATAAGGAGTGAGGTGCGAGTCGTCCAGCTGGAGTGTCCGGAAAAGGTGAGAATACATGATGTCGACCGAGCTGCCTTCGTCGACCAGGACTCGACGAACGTCGAAATTTGCCATTCTGGCTCGGACGAGCAAGGAAATTGTGGCGTTCGGAGCTCCGCTGGGCAACTCTTCCAAGTAGAAAGTGATCGGATCCGATTTTCCTTTGAACTTCCGCAGAGTAGGGGCGAGATCCGAATTGGCGCTGATCAGCTCATCGAACTTTCTCTTTACCGAGCTAATAGTGAGAGAGCCAGGGTCACCGCCGTTGGAGATGACCATTGCGGTCGGGAAGTTTTCCCATGTGCTGAAGGCGGTCGTCACGCCGACCGAAGGTATGAAATCTTCCGGTCGGGTTATGGACAACGCGACTTGGAGCGGTCGCTGTCTGGTGAATTGCCCTCGTCAGAGTTCCGAGGGGCTTCTCTTCGGGAAGGTTCTCCCTTCTTCGTGTACTTCGACAGGCGGCCCTCTTTGATCAGAGTCTCTATGGCATCTTTGAGATGTATGCATTCGTTGGTCAGATGCCCGTGGCTCTTGTGGTACTTGCAGTATTTGGATTTGTCCGTCCCTGGTCTGGTGAGATTTGACTTCGGGGGCCTGATGCTGGAGTTCTTGAACTCGGTATTTTGGCAGTCGGCCAGGATTTTTTCGCGCGAGACGTTCAAGGGAGTGTAATCGTTGAACCGTCCTGCCGGTCCTCGGCGCTCTTTGGTGTCTCGGGACCTATCGTCTCTCCTTTTATCCTGTCCCCGGCGCGATCCTGAGTCATCGAGGTTTGAGCTGCGAGCAGCGTCATTGCCCCTCGAAGCTTTGATCGCGGCTGCCTCGCCCTCCTTGAAATCGATGAATGCTTTTGCTTTGCGGAGGAGGGCGTTCATGGTGTGCACCTTCTCAATTTTTATGGCCTTCTTGAAGTCACTTCCGGGGAGAAGTCCTCGTTCTAAGAGGTATCTCTTCATGTAGTCGGCCGTCTGCACTTGGACGGCTTCCTTGTTGAACCTGTCGAGGTAGTCCCGAAGGGGTTCGTTGGGTCCTTGTATCACGGCCTCGAGATTGGCCTCCGATTTCAGTTGTCGTCGGGAGGCTGTGAAGTGGCTCAAGAAGAGTTCCTTGAGCTCGGTCCAGGAATGGATGGAGTTGGGACGGAGGTTTCTGTACCAAGTCATTGCTCCCTTCCTGAGGGTGGTCGGGAAGATGCGGCACTTGATAGAGCCCTTGACGACGTGGTAGTCCATGACCGCTTCGATGCTCCGAATATGGTCGTCGGGGTCAGTGGTTCCGTCGTATTGGTCCAACACTGGCGGTTTTCCCATCCCTCGAGGGAGGCGGGCTCTCCGGATGTTCTCGGACAAAGGGCTGCGGAAGTCCTCTTCGTCGCTCGGTCCTGGCGAAGTTGAGTGTCTGCCTCGCCGGGGTCTTCCCAGGTCATTGTCAGGACTGACGCGATTGTCCCGAGGAGGAGGACGCTCGCGGGGTTTCAGCACAGCTTTGGAAGGGCCCCGATGATCCTGTTCAGGGGAGAGGCTTCTTGCTTCAGTGACATCTGGTCTCTGATTCTTCCTGCTCTTTCTTGGTGGAGAGCGGGAATGTGATCTCCGGCGGCGATGTCTTCTAGGTGGAGAGCGTGAAGAAGATGGGGACCGCCGACGGTGTCTCCTCGGTGGTGAGCGCGAGGAGGAGTAGGAGCGCGACCGGTAGTGTCTCCGCGGAGGGGAGCGGTGTCGTCGCTTCCTTTCCAGCTCGTGGATACGGTCGTCCTGAATTCGGAGGAGGCTGTTCGTCTTTTGCAGTTCTTTGAGCAGACGGACGGTGATGGGGTCATCATCCTCGGGAATGTTGAGCGGCTCTTCCTCTTCTTCATGACGGGCTCTCTGCCTGTCGGAGGTGTGGGTGAATGAGGAAGCAGCATGCCCGTCTCTGGCGTCAGTCTCATTCTCATTTTGGGGATGTTCTGGCCCATTGTGGGTTCGGGCCTGCTCGTCTTCCCCGTTCTGAACGTGTCCCTCGGGAGGGACTTGTTCGACATTCTGAACCTGTTGGAGGCCTTGCAGCTGCTGGATGCTCTGGATCTGCTGCCTCCTAGGTTGCGAGGTCTCATGCCCGGGCCTTCTCTGCCCGGCGGGGGTATGCCGATTTCCTTCCTGCCTACGACGATTCGCCCCCTCGCGGGTGGACTCCTTGATCAGATTTTGCAGGAGGAAAGGATCAGCGCTTGGGATGTTGTTGTTGTTGTTGTCAGCCATGACGATCGGAAAAGGATTAGCTTTGATCTTTGTTTGTTAAAGATGGGGAAGCAAGTTTCCCACAGACGGCGCCACTGATCGTACCTGATCAGAAGAATCGTCGCTGGCTGCTCGGACTGGATCTTCTAGGAAGGAGGAGGGGGGTGTACCTGCAAGGTACTCCGATGCCAAAGTGAGTAGACGAGCAAAGGAGTGCAAGTACGAGCTAAAGGTTAGAAAGAAGTGAATACCTGACCCTCTAGTGAAAGAGGGTATTTATAGCCCCCAACGCTGGGCCATGATCTCGCTACTGGGTTGGACCTCCAAGCCCAACTAGGAGACTGCCAGGTTTCTTGAGCGGAAATATCGGAGGTGCGTGAGTGCCCTCTGTCCTGGTTAACCGCTCCGAAGTTTAAGGGAGACGCGGTCTTTTAGGGGCCACGTTGGCTCCATACTATTCAGAGGGTTGGATATGAACGAGCCCTGCGAGGAGCAGGGTCCTCGGCGATGAAGGTGCTCGCGGGGAGTGCATGTGCCGGGCACAAGCCAGCTCGCGGGGAGCGTGATGCCGAGGGTTGACTGACTCGGGGTCCAGACCGACCAGGAGCTCGTTGGTCCGCGAAGATGGTCTTGCCGAGCACATCTAAGATGGGTGCTTTTAGACCCAGAGGTGAGCCACCGAGGAGCTTGGGCCTCTGAGGTCTATTGGGCCGAAACTAAGTTGGGCCTACCTTTGGCCCAGTCCAGAACAAAAACTTTGAGAACAAAGCTTCACTGGCGGTTCTTCTTTCTTCTTAATAAAAATCATTTACCTAAAAGTATGTAAGAAATTAAAGGTGAAAAAACTTACATGGTACTTGAAGCGGCTGTAATTTTAGTGTATTTGTAACATATTGTAGATCAATTGAAAAGCAAAATACAAAAGTCTATTCATATTCATCGCTTTACAAAAGTGGGTTCATCTATATTTTCCATAACAACATCAGCACATAATGAATAATTAAAATTTTAGAGGCTGCATAATTAGAATTAGAAGAGTGAGATAAAAAATTTTAGTGGATATTACAAATTAGACTCTTTTCTCTATTTGTTGCCGCCTCGAAAGGATAGTGCAAGCTATCATTTTTAGTTATTATGTGGCAGTTAACACTACTGATACAAGCATGGAGAGCAAAAACATAAAATTTTGGTTGATTAACTTGAATTGTCGACATGATTGGTGAATATTAATTCTAACGTGGTGTGTTAAGGAAAAAATAATTAAGTCACTTGTAAATTTGGTAATTTTGGTAATTTGGTTATCATTCACATATTTTATTTTAATCTTTCACATATCTTTCAATTACACTAAACTCACAAAAATTCAAAAATCACCCAATTTTTTCATGTGCCAAGGAGATATGTGAGCATGTTGCAACATTTTGATTAGAGGTGGTGCATGGTAACCATTGTATGGTTTTTTCCTTTAAATTTTTAGGCAAATTTAAAAAAAAAGAAGACCAAATTTTTATCTATTTATAAATTTGTTAAATTTTAGACAATTACCAAAAAAATTTAAAGGAGAAGAAAATTATCCATTATTACAAATTCAAGAACTAACTTGGTAGTAATTTACTTATAATTTAATAACTTGACAAGTTGTTTTGTCTCTTTAATGCTTTTCCTGTTCTATGTTCATTTCAGAGTATTAGAAACGGCATCGTTTGATCAAACATTGCACTCACTTCCAACTTTCAACCCACAGCAGAAGAAGAATTATAACAAAATAAAAAATAAAATAAAAAAAATACGAAGCTCCAATCTGAAAACTGCAAAACCAGAAACTGAATAATCATCAACATGATTCATCTTCAACCATTGCCCAAACCCTAACTTTTTCCCACTGATCAAATCCCGATCCATCTCCGATCCGATCCGATCCGATCCAGGCTCGGTATCACTCTCCAATGTCAGGCGCCGCCTCCGCTCTATTCCTCCTCGACATCAAAGGCCGCGTTCTCATTTGGCGCGATTACCGCGGCGATGTCACCGCCGTTGAAGCCGAACGCTTCTTCACCAAGCTCATCGAGAAAGAGGTTCATTTCACTCACGCCTTGATTATTATAATTTTGTGCTAATTATGATGGAATTTGGAATCGATGATTTTGATTGCTGTTTTTTTGTTAGTATGAATGGTGT
Source organism: Vicia villosa (assembly GCF_029867415.1). Taxonomy (NCBI): domain Eukaryota; kingdom Viridiplantae; phylum Streptophyta; class Magnoliopsida; order Fabales; family Fabaceae; genus Vicia; species Vicia villosa. The sequence goes on along the minus strand of NW_026706014.1, from coordinate 121,358 downwards.
GAAGTTTGTTTTGGAATTGTGACAGGGTGATCCACAGTCTCAAGATCCAGTTGTATATGATAATGGTGTGAGCTATATGTTTGTACAGCATAGCAATGTTTACCTCATGACAGCAACTAGACAAAACTGTAATGCCGCTAGCCTCATTTTCTTCCTTCATCGTATAGTTGATGTAAGCACGCACGCAGTATTAGTTTCGAATCATTTGGATTGAAAATTTGTGTAGTTTAGTTATGTGATAATAACTATGGATTGGAATGTGTTTTGAGGCAGGTGTTCAAGCATTATTTTGAGGAATTGGAAGAGGAATCTCTTAGGGATAACTTTGTCGTTGTGGTAAAGTGCTTGTGTATTAATATTATGGACTTAGTTTTTTTTTTATTAGTTGGATTAATTCATTTGGGTAAAACGGTGAATTCTTTCTTTGGTTGACAGTATGAACTACTTGATGAAATAATGGACTTTGGTTATCCACAATATACTGAGGCGAAAATTCTTAGTGAATTTATTAAGACAGATGCTTATAGAATGGAGGTTAATCAGAGACCTCCCATGGCTGTAACAAATGCTGTATCGTGGCGCAGTGAAGGGATAAACTACAAGAAAAATGAGGTAACTGTTGTAAAAGTGAAGATGTTTTGTTTGGATGTGTGGTTTTATGGTCTAAGGAACCAATTAATATATCTTGTTTTCAGGTTTTCTTGGATGTGGTGGAGAGTGTTAACATACTTGTCAATAGCAATGGGCAAATAATTAGATCTGATGTTGTTGGTGCACTGAAGATGAGAACATATTTGAGGTTTGCTTTATGCTTTCTTTGAGAACTGCCGAATTTCAACCTCTTAAGATGCGCTACTAGTTATTTGGGTTTAGTAATATGGCTTACATAGGTTTTTTGTTGGGGAGATTTGTCAGAAATCATTTAGGTGTCCCTTCCGAGTCGAAGGGTGTCTGTCGTGTAAGTGTGTGTCGGAGCCATTTGGAGTGAAAAAACTATATTTTCTATTTGTACACCTAAGTGAAGTGTCTGACACATGTCATATGAGTGTCGTTGTTCGAAACTTGTCAGACACAAGACGTGCTTAAAACCAGTGGGGCCCATGCTTCATAGATTCATTATTCATATAGATCCTAAACCCCCTGCTTTTGCTTTTGGCTGTTCCATAGTCACTTGCTAGTCTATTGCCTTGTTAACATTTTATTTTTACATTCCTTTTTAGCCTTTGCCTGTAGTTTTAACATAAAATAAATTGATGAATTATGAGCAGTATAGTGAAGTCATGATTTGTGTTCTTTAGATTATTATTTTCAGTAGTAGCTATTTCCATGCATAGAATGATTAAAATAAATTTTACGCAGCCAAATTACCAAACACCTGTTTATACATGTTTTTGTCTCCCCTATCTAGGTTGTATTAACCGCTGTTGCTGAGATAGGTTTGCCAAACAAAATTCTATTGTTTCATGTTTTAAAATTCATACTCTATATATTATAACATATAACTTAAATGATGTCATTAAGAAAACTAGTATTTAGGTACTATTCAATGTTAAATAACATTAAATAACATTATTTGACTTCCCTCTATATAGGTTAGTTGTAATTATTTCTAAATAAATAAGTGATTTTTAAAATCAAGTATTTATCCTGTTTATGACATGGTTATCTACACTAGTTTCAAATTAATGATGTGTTTTCTCCAATATGGTGAAAATAATGCTGCCACAGCCATAATTCATGGATGTGCTTGAGCAAGGTACTCAAAATCCTCGAAGCCTCAATATATTTTTTTGAACTTACTACATTGTACAAAGTTAAGTAATTTACGTCAATTAAAAACAATTACATAAAATTCTTGAGAAAGTGTTCCTAAGATCCAATGATAAGCTATTTCCCATTATTCAATTTGACATGAAGGTGTTGTTAAAATAACTCACACAGGTAGTTTAGGTTTCATCATTTTAGCAGGGTCTTTGAAAGAGCTTATTTGTAGTTTATTCTTACTTCTCATGACATCAGTAGCTGTGTAGTGTTTGAAAGATACATATGAAAATATCTTATATCTTCCCTATAAGCTGTTTTCAGCTTATTTTAATTAACTCCTAGGATTAGCTTCTAAAAGCAGCTAATGGGGATTTTACCCGTCCCTAATTTGATTCCCATCGACCCCAAGTTCTATTTATGTAATTTAGATAAAGTATGTCTACCTCTATCTAAGTTGAACAGTTCTTGTCCTATGTCTGTAAATCCATATCCATTTCCATACCCATATCCATTCCATGTCTTTAAATAATCCCTGAAGAAACCTATCTTACTTGATAAGCAAGTCAATTCTTTACATTGGAGTTGTTGTCTAATCAAGCCATGGAAAATAAAGGGTGTGAGTTGTGCAACACATTAGCATTAGGGGACACAGGAAAAACAACAATAATGGCGAACAGAGCCTTTTTCAATTAGGTGGGTTGGTTACATTACATAAATTAAATTACACCTTTGCATTTTATCCAAAACCAATTCTATAGTGGCACTGTAGCTATTTAATTATTGGTCCTTTTTTTTAATAGTTTCACTCAATATTTTATTAGGCTACCCGTTTTCTATCCAACTCTTCTGACTCGAGCTTCTATTGATCTTCTTTTCACATATTTAAATCATTCGTGCCTCTACTGGTCTTCTACGATTTACATTTTCCTCAACTCTTCCATTTTTTTGGATGAGACTTTTGCATGGAATTGGCTGCGTAAGACTCTCAAGTATTTGGTTGGTATACAAGCTAGTCTTCTTGACATTAGGGATGGGATTTTTGTGTGGAACTGACAGCATAAAGGTCTCTGAAATATTTTATAATTGAAACTGCTGGTGCTAGGGACTTAAGATAGTAAGATTATGGTGGGATTGTTATTTACTTGTCCATGCTATTCAGCTTGAGGATAAGGGGAATATGAGGTAATTTTCTCTATTTTGTTCTATTAAATTACAAGTGCCTATAACACAGGGTCTTGGATATGTTTTGTAAGAATATAAGTATGGTAGAAGATTAAGGCTTGGCTGTGAAGTGCATAGAGATATGAAGAAGGGATTTTAAGGCCTTTGGTAAATTGTGATGTTGGAAGAACCTCAATTTAAGTGTTCTAGTTCTGTATGTATTCAAGGGAATTATTCCTATGGTCTCCTAATAAAATGCAGGTTTGCATGACTTGCGGTCTTGGATATGTTTTGTAAGAATGTAAGTATGGTAAAAAAATTAAGGCTAGGCTGTGATGTGTAAAGATATACGAGGAAGGCCTTACAGGAAGGGAGACATCCGGGATAGACTTAGGTCCTTTGGGCAATTTAGAAATCTGCAATCCTTGAAGTTTTAGTGTTCTAGCTCTGTATCTCAATTTCCTTCTAATGAAATGCATGGTGGTATGACATTGGGTTTTACTTGGATGTATAAGTACAAGTATGGTACTTGTATTGGGTATGAGTAGTACAAGATAAACATTTTTTCAAAAGCCAAGACACTGGTGTGTCAATATAAAATATAAAAGATATTTTCTTAAAATTATAATATAACATGAAACAACTAAATTTCAAACAGACAAAACATCAAAATAAAAATATATATTGGTTCCCCAACTCAAGAATTAAGCTTGATGATATAACACGACTATATAAATTCTGTCAAAAAAACATATACAAATCATATTAAAAATATATTTGTCGTAGAAAAAATAGTTATAGGAGGAGAAGATAATGACTTAGAAGACAAAAAAGACCCTCTAGCAGTTGAGAAAAACACACCAGTCAAGAATTATAATAAAAGAAAAGAGAGAGAATGATAGAACTCGTACAATCAAGATAACAAAACCATATATCATTGATTGGAAAAGATGAGCTCAAGAGCTCTACAATGGTAGAAAACAGAAATTGAAAAGGGTAAACCAGAGTTGTTAAACTCCTAGCCATAGCATGAAGTTCCTAGACCAAAGAATCATAATGGTAACTACTTTTCTGAATGCCCTACACACTATCCTCTCTTTTATAACAGAAAATTCCCTAAGATTCAGGGAATATCCCAACTAACTACAGCTTCTACAACCTTCTAGAAGTTGTGCTTGTATGATTTGGGCCCATTGGTTGGGTTATCAAAGGGGAGGGAAAACCTTATTTATAGACTTCCTTTACATAGGGATAAGGTTAAGGATCTTAGAGCTCTATCCTAACAGAAAAAACCGCTAAACAACAAACATAACAGATTGCTAAACGAATAAAAAACCGAATAAAACTAACACTAGAGACTAACTAACACTTAGGAACTAACTAACTGTGATTATGATCTAACACTTAGGAACTAACTAACTGAGGCTACTAACTAACACTTAAGCCTTAATCTTATGTTTCCTCCTGTAATACACCAATAGGGGTTTATTTACATTATTTTCCTTCTTTCTAATGAAAGTAGCAATTGAAGTATGTTTCTCTTGAGTAGCTGGGACTAAACATTGCATCATTAGATATATTGGAGATATGTTCTACTACTTGACTCATATTACACCCTTGTTTTGCTATTAATATTGGTTTAAAACACACTGCTTTTGTTTTGTTTTTGAAGTATATTTTATTCTAAGCAACTTCTGTGATTGTGTATTTATTTGAAAACTTATATCCCATCCATGCCTTGTTGTGTAATACAGTGGTATGCCAGAGTGTAAACTTGGCTTAAATGATAGAGTGTTATTAGAGGCACAAGGTAGAGCGACTAAGGGAAAAGCGATCGACTTGGAGGACATCAAGTTTCATCAGTACGTATACTTGATTTTCTTCTTATATTAACTGAATAAATAGTTATGTTGTATATTTTATATGCTCTCTTCAAGCATGTTTATATTATTCGTGATCCTAGTTCTCAAACTGTGTGATGCTTGATGAAGGTGTGTACGGTTAGCCCGATTTGAGAATGATCGAACAATATCCTTCATCCCACCCGATGGAGCATTTGATTTGATGACATATAGGCTCAGCACACAGGTTCGTCTCCTCTAGATATGAAATCATTTTCTGTTTGAGCCGTGGTGGTAACATACAAATATATTTTCAGTGTTTGCTGATCATATGATCTCTATTTCCAGGTTAAGCCTTTATTTTGGGTGGAAGCACAAGTTGAAAAGCATTCAAAAAGTCGGATTGAGATTACGGTAAAAGCTAGGAGTCAATTTAAGGAACGTAGGTACTGATATGTTTTTTTAATGTATATACACGTTCCTCTTTCCTTGGTTTTCCTTCATGGAGGATTTAACAACTACTTACCTTGAATTTATGAATTAATTCGGTTCTTTGATCTAGATTTTATTTTTGGCCGCCCTACACTTATTTACTTCTCCATCTATTCATATAATTTAATTTTACAGCACTGCTACAAATGTTGAGATTGAGTTACCTGTGCCTGCTGATGCAACCACTCCAAATGTGCGGACATCAATGGGTTCTGCCGCATATGCACCTGAGAAAGATGCATTAATTTGGAAAATAAGATCTTTTCCTGGAGGGAAGGTATTAGTTGACTTGGAAATTGTGTATTTTCCATGAATAACACCCATGATTGATTATCATTTTTATTGTGAAATAACAAATTCGGTTCTCTTGTTCAACACCGTCAGGAGTACATGCTAAGGGCAGAGTTTCGTCTTCCCAGTATAACAGACGAGGAAGCAGCTCCAGAGAGAAAAGCTCCTATACGTGTAAAGTTTGAGATACCATATTTTACTGTGTCAGGAATACAGGTATTGCTAAATGTACCCACTTTTTTAATTTTATTTTTTTATTTTTCTGAATATTTGTTATTTCCATTTCTAGTATTATGTATCTTTTGTGCCTTCATGCATTATTTGTCTGCTGGTTCTCAGTTCTCACCTGTCATTTTCATTATTTCCATGTGGATGAAAATCTTTTGTAGTTCAACTTTGTTTTAACTGAGTTTATATTCGGTTCAGTGTGTTGATAATTCCTAATGGGAAAAAAGAACTTGACATAATAATTGGATTAGAAACTAATGTACATCATTTTTTACCTTTCCATGATTAACAGTTTTGTTGTGTACTAGATATGATTTTTATAAGATTACTAAATGCAGCATCATTATTCCCATACACATGATATAACATTGAAATCATGATAGGGACTTGGCTACTATAGGGTGCCCAAGTCCCACATTGAGTAGTATTGGATGCTCAGTTTAATATTTAAGTGTCTTGATTCTCTCCCCTGTAATAGTTAGCCTTTATGGGTGGTTTACTCGAGTGCTTTAGATACTTATAAGATGATATCAGAGCTGGTTGTTGGCCCTTGGAAAGAGCTACCAATGGAAATGTTGACCTAAAAGGTTGAATAAAATGTCGTAAAGCGCCCTGAATGTCGGGTAACTGGGGTGGTGCTATGGTAGGAACTTTGGAATTATGAGGTGTCCAGTGCCCAATTCTCACTTTGAGTATTTTAGTGGCTTGCTTCATTTCCCATAATAGCTAGCATTTGAGGGAGAGTTTTTCAATTGCTTGGATACTTATCAACCATTCATGACCATATATATAGAATCTGTGATATCCTATGTCAGTTAAACCAGCCTTTGATTAATTTAATCAAGATGCTAATCAAACATTTATGTTTTGATTTACAGGTAAGATATTTGAAGATTATTGAGAAAAGTGGGTATCAGGCTCTTCCATGGGTGAGATACATAACAACGGGTGGAGAGTATGAACTAAGGCTTATTTGAGATTTGTACCCTCGATTGGTGTTCGAATTTCACCAAATAACTGTATCATTCAATGAACAATGACTGAAGCTGGTGGACAGTGGAGGGAGTCTTAAGCAAAATTAATTAGAATATATATGGCCAACCACAACAGACTTGATGTCTTGAAAGTTACTGTCAACTGAAATTCATGAATTGAGTGTTGTCCAAAACTGTTACAATTCCCTTTTGTCAATTGTGAGTTGATTTATATATTTTAGACCCCTTTCTTTTTGTAATCAGAACGTCCATCATTGTAATTTGGTTTATGATGTCGAGTTGTAATTTGGTTTATATTTTTAAGAGAACTACTGGTTTTGTATTTGGAAGGAGACCAATTATAGGAAGATAGTTGATTGTGATACATCCCTCTATGAAGGATTAGTTATTTAATTGTGTATTTGCAAAGTTTAACATATCAATTGCAGAAAAGCATAGTTGTGACATCGGTTACCCGGATCAAATTATGCTATAATATTCTATTAAAGACTGTATTTCAACTTGTTAACCTTAATCTTTTTTAATCGTTTTTCTTATAATTTTTCAGTCTTTTGTTATCTCTAGTTGTTCGATTAGTTTCCGTCTAATCTACCTTTAATAGTATGATTACTCTATAATTTCAGTTAAGAATAACAGAACAAATGTTTTAGTTTAAAAATATGAGAGTCCTTATATCTAATATTCATAACGATAATTTAAGTGCTCTGTTATTGTTAACATATACTTCATACAAAAAATGGAACTAACAATGTCTAACTTTTATATTTATCAACTGAATCATTAATTAATGTTTCTAGCACTAGTCTTAGTAAGAATATCACTACAATCTGAAGCAAGAACAACATTACACAAGATAGAAAATATGTGACTTGCTTTGAATTGTTCATAAAAAAAACATTTCTAACTCTTTTTGAATTGTCGTTGACATGATAAGACAAACAAGCATGCCTTAATAATCAGAATTTTCTGGCTGATAGCCTCAGAAACACATGATAAGTTAATAATCTGCCTAATATTCCCGGAGTCTGTTTAAGAAAAAGAGATAAAGAATAACTTGATATATTATATAACAATTAAAGTACACTTATATATTTATAAAAACATCTTATACTTATAAAAAAAAAGCAATAACTACTCTTTTAAAATTTCCCTCTCAAACAAGATCGAGATTGATCTGCAAAATACTAAGTACTTATATGATAGAACAATACACGACAATTTTTTGTACTTCACTATATTTGATGGACAACACAATGAATAAATAATTTTACTATGCACATTGTTCTGTCTCGACCAAAATACCCCAACCGTGAATGGGAGATCAGATAAGATGACTACCTCCGATATGATTTTGGTCCAATTAGTTCTTTCTCGGTTTGGCGATGCTCGAGGGTGGGGTGGGGTGGGGTGTTGAGGTGTGGTACATGCAAAACACTCCATCTTTCTATGAAATCCTTGTGTATGAGTTTTGGTAGATTAGCCCAGATCTCTCCTCTTTCTTCTAGGTCTTTGGTGGTATAACTTCACCGTCTTTCTGAGCTTCATCTAGAAATATTTTTTTCTCGTAAAAAATTTAGATCTAGTGCTTCCTCGTGTTCCTTACCCAAATCTTGTGACTTCTTAATGCCTGTTTATTTTTTTAGGAGGGTTAAAAAACAAGTCTGTCATGATGACAAATGGACCTCTAACAATGCAATTTGGTTTTTCAAAGAGTTAAATTTGATTTTTCAGTGCACAATTGAAGAAACCGCCCCTAAAGTTTCCAAAGAAGTTTATTCGAGGATGTTGTTGTAAATAGATAAATTCTGCAATAAAAAACTTTATTTTGATTAATCTCATCTCGTAAAAGGTCCCAAATGCCACCAGAAGTTCCATGTGTCTCAAGGGACTCGTGATCGTCCCGTCGTAACCATGTAGGTTCCCACCCTACTATTGATGGAGGATGGAATAAAATTTTAGTCTTCGATATGCTTCAACATATGTAATATCACATGAACTTCACGGGTCTACCAATACGCATTGGACTTCTCAGACAACCATTGTTACCCTCATAATGATGTGTATTTGATGATTAAGGACATCGTTGACTAATTCTTTGTCAAAGAAAGAAAATATGGGTCTCTCGATGGTATGAGATAGATGATTCCTTTGGATTTTTCTTAGATAACTCAAACTCTTTATCTAATGTATTCATTCTAACCCTTTTGATCTTATTGTTTCCTTCATCATTTGCAATGCTACAATTTGACACACGACAATATTCTTTTGTACCTAAGGCACTAGTTATTAAGTACTTCACTTTCAAAATGAGTTGCACTTTTTTATTTTTTTATATGATCCAAAGAGTCATTAGTCTATTCACCACTTCATTATTTATAAAAGTGTAAATAAATGGACCTTTTTAATTGAATTTCACACCAAAATCAACAATTTTAAGAATACTTTTTTTATTCTTGCTTTCCAATGACTACACTCTTTACCTTTGAAAGGACAAAGTTTGTTTATGAAAAGTCCTGATTTAAAAGAGATGTATGAAGGCATCATACCTCTTGAGACAATTAGTCTTTAAACTAGAGTTGGACTCTGACGCCACTTACTACCTAAGTCACTTTAAACACAAGAGAGGATGGGCGAATTGCAATAAAAAGATTTTTTAAAACTTAAAGAAATTTAAATCAATTTTAAAATTGATTTTAAGAAAGAAGTAGAAGAAAAGAATAATAAGAAAAAGATAAAGGACAATAAAGTAAAAGATAAATAAAAATGAAAGAACACACCATAATTATACTAGTTCTATCCAAAACTACGAGACCTACTTCAGCCTCTAAGAATTAGAATTGCTCCTTGAGATTTCCACTGCCACAAAGTTTTTTAACACATGATCAATCCTCAACCTTCTTACACCACATTCTTACTTCATTTTTAACTTGTAACCTTTATAATTTATTAGAGTTTCAAGAGAATAACCTTCTCTTAATTTACAATTACAAACTAGAATAGTATAACATCAGTTACCTAAAAATTCTTTACATATGGTGGTTACTTTCTCAACATTAAAATTATATTTTAATTGAATATTAAAATTTGTAGCAAAGTGATAGTAAAGTACAAAGTGTCTTTCTTAAATCTCATATTTTTTTCAAATGACACAAGGCCAATTTTTATAGTATAAGATTAAAACAAAATTGGAAACTTAGGAAGGTTTAAATCCGGTCCATAATTAATTAGGAAACAACCATGATCGATTATTACTTAGCAAATTAGAAAAGATTTGGTGGGTCAGAAGTATAATCGATTACCAAGTGAATTTCATCTTATAATCGATTAGTCAAGTGCCATAATTAATTATAGGCCGAATTTTGCTACATAATCAATTATAAGTATTTCCTAATCGATTATGGTTCGACTTAAATTTTTTTGGCCAAGCAAGAAGGGAATCATTTATCCCACCCTAAGTGATGGAGAACATAAGGAAATCCAAAAATGCCCCTTAGAATCCGAAAGTTCATTTTTCAGACGCACCATTTTCACACCAAGACATGCCCTGAGTGAGTTTCACCCCCTTTTTTTCTCCAAAATTTAGTCTGGAGATGCACTTTCGGATTCACCCTATAGGTATCCCATGCATTCCTAACTGAGCTACATTCAGTTTGAGATAAATTGATCTCGGGATGCATCTACGTATTCACCCTAAATAGAATACAGAGATGCAATCATGTATTCACCCTCATACAATATATTTTCACTTTGTTTTAGAGATACATTGATGTAATTGACGGTGTATTATAACTACGCTATCATATTAAATTTTATATAAATAAAACCATACACTTTTCAAACAATATGAAAATTCCATGTATAAATGTATAAATTCAGAATCCATAATGAAGTCAAAATAAATCACAAACAATAATAGTGTTCCTAATGCAAATACTATATACTACTGCGTATACTGGACCTATATCCTATGTTCCTACGCTACCTTCTGTACTACAGTGCGGACCGTGCCTCCGTAAAGATGACATCTACAATGTCCTTCGCCTCAAAGCCTTGCGGAAAGACTCCTCTGTCCATACCTTCCTGTATAAGTACCATGATATGTCAACATCTAGACAATACATCAACAACATGATCAACCCTAACATTCTCCTCCTCTAGTATCTCTTAATAAGTTGGCCTAGGTGGATCACCCAGAGCATCCGATGTCATATAAAGACGTGACATCCTGAAATACCACTAGATGTAGCTGTATGAAGTGCTCTAGTTGCTAGGATACCATGTGCCTTGTCCGGTACCACATGATTAAGGCAATTATCATACATGACATCCATATCTCTATGTGCCATATCGGGATGAGCAAATTTAGAAGGGTCTCTAGAAACAACCTGTATGTAACTGAACTAGTGCATGACACGCTCAGAAAAATGTGAATACATCATATGTAACTTACAAGCCAACCGTTTAAAGTAGAAGACTATGTCGTCCAAGGGATGCGTCTGACGGTGATCGGTGTACGTTTGAAAGTGTATCCCTTTTACTACCAAGCAATTGAGATACACTTTAAAGGGCTCCGTTGCCTAATTCCTTGTGGGTGGGGCGAATGGAGAAGCACGTGGCATATCCTCAGTGTAGGTTGTAACACCTTGGATTTCCGCTTACCCCGCAGGGCTTCCGGCCTACCAAGCATGTCACCAGCTTAATCAATAATCCCCCTAGGTCCGTTTACCGGCTTCCCAAGAAATATTGTTTTTGCCTCCCGCAGGAATCGAACCACGTACCTAGGGGTTAAGTACGCATTCATAGCAATTCCTGCTACCAATTGAGCTAGTAGCTCAATTGGTAGCAGGAATTGCTCCGAATAGGTACTTAACCCCTAGGTACGTGGTTCGATTCCTGCGGGAGGCAAAAACAATATTTCCTGGGCAGCCGATAAGCGGGCCTAGGGGGGATTATTGATTAAGCTGGTGACATGCTTGGTAGGCCGGAAGCCCTGCGGGGTAAGCGGAAATCCAAGGTGTTACATAGGTCGGAACATATGACCAACCAGATATGCGTGGGAAATGCTAGAGGATCCAAGCCTAAAAATGGTACATATGAATTATTAGTAATGTCGTAGCATTAATATTATGAAAATGATACACAAGTAGAAAATGATGCAAATATATTACCGTCAACATCACGAGGCTAGGTGTCATTTGTTTGGTCTTTCACATACAACCTCTAGCTAACTTGGAGTATAGGTAAACCAAACAAGTGCCCCCTAGTTGTACTCATGGATCCGCTCCAAGTCAACAAAGTATCTCAAGTAAACCACATCCCCATAAGTGATACTCTTGTCCAGAAAAATGGATGTGTCAACCAAATACAACAGGTATGCTCAATGCTGCATAACCTGCTCATCATCACCATCGGGCTACTATGCCGATGTAAGTTATTATGCATACAACCTCTCAAAGAATCAGAACCTAGCATGACAACCTCAGGTATCTTCCATCTTCTCCATAGCAAGATCTAGGTTAGCTCCCACATATATCACCATCATCTCCGATGCCTCACCTCTGATAATCCTATTGTGGTCTAACAATCTTTGAAAGCACAAAGTATCTTATGGTATCTTTTACGTGATTTAAGTATTATTTGTGTTTTGATGCTTTTGTCAATTTATTATTGTTTGATATAAGTTGGATCGTGTATTTGTAATTTGGATACTATTTGTTCATTGTGCTTGTACGCTTTATCATTTTAATTTATATGTAATCACTTAGACTAATAGAAATTGTACCACTAATAACCCTCTACATTTCATGAAACAAACTTCTTTAACCATTGTTAGTATTCCTTTTTGAGCTTATGAGATTTCTCTCTCGTCATTTCCATAGGCGTAGCTTGAATCACAAGTTAAAGTTACTAAATTTGAAATATCAGTTATTTGATCCAAATCAAGTACAGCACATGATTCGAATCATAAGCCATGTGAAAAATGGAATTTGGCTCTGGTCAAATTGATTTGAATCAGAAAATAGGCAGTGATTCAAATCATAACCCCATGTGATCCGAATCAAGTATAAATATTGATTTGAATCAAATGTCCTTGTGAAGCTTTATTTTGCCTCTGTCCAAATTGATTTGAACCACATTTTTTCACTTGATTCAAATCAAATGTTCAAGAGTCCAAAACCTGATTTGAATCACAGTTTACAATTGATTTGAATCAATGCTTCAAGACCCATTCTTCATACTTTCATTTAAATAACTTTTTATTTGATAAAAGTAATAAGAGTGTGAAACCTATGAGGAGACCCATAGAGACAAGTAGTGTATTCTTTGTCTTCTCTTCTTAGTATGTTCATCTTTACACCATGGATCTTTCTCTTATTCTTTCTACAAACAACCTCTTGATTGTAAATTAATGTCAAATTCATTATCCTTTTTGTTGCATTTTTATTTTGTGCGATTGTGTTGTTGTGTTAAGTGAATTAGAGAGTGAATTGATTAATCTTGTTATGTTATTCACGATTAATCAATCTCAAGAATATCATCTTTGCCAAAACTAATTTATCTAGAAATTTGTTAAAACCTTATTTTGTGTTCTTATTTCACATTCATTTATACCCTGACTAACACATTGTGTTGTAGATTGGTTTGTGAGATTTCTGGGCATTGTTCATCATCTTCATGCTTAGTCATGATTCCATGTTTATGGTCATTCACCTCTAAAGATTGAGTATTTGAGGGAGACTAATGGTAAATTAGGGTATCTAATGTTTTTGTGTGAAGTTTGCTATTTGTAACAGATGGATGTATCATTTCTTGAATTCACTTTGGCATCCTTTGATATTCATCAAGAAGAGTGTTTCAATATACTCCAAGGAAGACTTTGGCGAGATAAAATATCAACGATCCATAAGGCGGGGATGAAAGTTTTCCATTCTTGGTGGAGTCGGAGAAAGATAGCTTACAAACAAAGTTGGAAGTTGTCCAATGAATCCTTAGCCATGACAGTCGCTTAGAACAAGAAATCGGTAGGATAGGGGTTTATAGTTACACAAGAATACTTGAAGTAGAATTATTGTGCAAGTTAAGAATCATTGGATCAAGGTCTTTTGAGATCTTGTTTTGTTAGCAGTTTAAAGTGTCTACATCAACGGTGTGGTTTATTATTTAATATTTCATTGTAACCAAAACTTTTGTATCAAACTTATCAAAATAGTGGAAGATCGTGATTATTTCCTGATGGTTTTAACACCATTGAAGAGTGGAGTAGGCAATGCGAGAACGACATTTGAACCACTATATATCATTTTGTATCTTTTCTTATTCTCTTACCTATTTTACTTTTCAAGCATTAAATACCATGTGATTGCATCGTTGCATGTTTGAGTTGATTGTATACCACATAAGTTAGAATTTGCTTATATCGATTTAATGTATAAGCGCAGGTCTGTGGTGTATCAATCTCATTGAAGTATCATGACTTAACTCCTATTTTGTTAGAATCTATAAACTATGTGTTTTGAAGTAACCTTATTGAAAAGTTACTTGTGTAGTCTTGTGATTGAATTGCATTCGAAGCAATCAAATGCATATAGAACATCATGTACCATTTCATATGGATTGTTTCATTGAGATGCTTCCATGCTCTCGTATTTTGTGTTTTGCTTTTTAAAATCTATGATTTCTTATATTGGGAAAGGGTTTATTCAGATCCCCTTCTAGACCTTTTAGTGTCCATATTCTCACACAACAATCTTTTCCTGATTGGAAGATGCAGCAGGCACGAGACATCATCCATGGGGATATACATCTCACCATGTGGAAGATGAAAAGATAATGTCTTAAAATGTCATCTCTCAATGAGCGCGAATAGAATACCATGGTTAATCGTAATATACCCATTCTTAAATATGTCTAGCAAACCAGATAACTGCAGCACATCCTAAAACCACTAGTCTTGAGGCTGCACAAAACCCATAATCTTCAGGCCATGGTTGATGCATTTTAAAGCATCATGATCCTGCACAAAAATAAATCATCGTTATAAACATAGAATATTATAACACATGTGTCCCACACATCCCTGTCAGCATGGTCCAAATATAGAGGGAGCAACGATGAGTCGGATGAGCCTCCTCCAAACCCCTAGGGTGCCTCAACATGTACCAGTGAGGCTTCCTGGGCATTAGGAAGTGACACCTGCTTCCTTCAGAAAGACGAAAGTGGAAATGCATGGGCCCTAGAAGTTGACTTCTTTGCATCAAACGAACTAGAATTGACAGGTGTCTGCGAGGCTCATGCTCATTCCTTCTAAATCAATGTATGTTGTGTAACTCTATCGTGTCTCAATCTATCTTGGTTATCAACCATTATGCCTATAATTAAACCACACAAGAATTATTCAAATGGAAAACGATGAAAATAAATCCAAACAATGCAAATTGACTAAATATAGAAATGCATTTTCGAATTTTGAAAATCTAAACGTTGAAAAAATTCAGAAGTGTATTGGCGAATTATTCTGCAACACAGAAGAACGAAAAATGACATAAATGGCTTTAAATCAAACATAAAAAATGCATTGATCATTTAAACGACTTATGAAACATATTGCCCAATTAAATAACATATCTAAAACACCTATTACATAACCTAATGCTTAATTTCTACAAATGTATAGAGAAATAAAAAATTCTCCAAATTTGAGTTTAATGTTGAGATCTTTGATCGATTTGATGTTGATGGTAGAAACTTGGATGTGAGTTGAATGAGTTTGAGAGTTTGTGAGTTGAGAGTTTAGAGTTTAGAGGTTTTAAGAGTTTGAAGTAGTAAAAGTGAAGTGAGGAAGGAGAAGAGACTCTGACACATATTTGATTAAAAAACGTCAAGAGATTCATCTCCAAAAGTAATACGGAGATGCGTTTCTAGATTATTTTTTGACATAACTTTAGGGTCCGACTCAAAAACAAATGAGTTGTGTGTGAATAAAGTGAATCCGGAGATGTATTTTCGAATTTTAAGAGTAACTTTGATTTTTCACTAAGATGGAGAAGCAATACTTAGATTGAGAAAAACAATCTCGTCAAGAAATCAATTAGATAAAATTCTACTTTTGGAAGTTAGGTACTATGAATGAAGAAGAACAAATTTAGAACCACATCTTCTAACTCATGTTTTTTTAATCTTTTTGTTATTAAATTTTTTGTGAATGACACAAATTAGAGAGTGTATTACTAAGCCTCATTTTCTTTGAAAGAGAACTAAAATCTCCTTATTGGAGGTGTGGATAGTAGCTTCTGAATGGGCAATACAACCCATTTTGGGCCTAAAAACAAACAACCCAGCCCAATATTTTTTCATCTTCTTCTCCATTTTGCTCTTCTGCAACAAAATAGGGTTTAACATTTCTGAACCCGAATCAGTGATCAACACCACCACCAAAAATGTCTCTGGCGCAACGTTACGGAAAATGCAAAAGCGTAGTGAAGCGATCGAAAAAGTACATAGACCAAGCGCTTTACCTAAAGCTCTTCAAAGACGGTGGTTCTGAGCTCAATGTTCGTCAGCAACTTAACCAGTTCATCAAGAGTGGAAAGCGCGTTTACAAATGGGAAGTCGGTGATACTCTCAAGAAGCTTCGCCAACGTAAACTCTATCAACCTGCTCTTAAGGTATTTTGCAATTAAGCAGGTTTTGTTAGATTTAATCATGTTTGTTTTCTAGATTGATATATTGCATTGGATCTAACAATAAACCTATATCTATATGTTTCTTAGGTCGTGTTTGTAAATATAGCTTAATTAAGTTCTTATCATAGAAGCGCTTATTATTTAAGTGTTTATGTGTATAAGCTGTTTCTATAACAAAAGCTGATAAAGTTAAACAGTCCAGCTGTTTTTTTGAATGAATTGATTTTAGCTAGAAGGGGCTTAAGGTAAAGTGATTTATGTTTGTATAAATTTGTAGAAGTGAGTTGAACACTGAATTTCGATATAAAAATCACATTTAAATTCGAAAGCTACAAATTTTAGCTTCAGGTGGAATAAATTATGGAAGGAGAATCAATTCTACTTTAGAAGAACCAAACTCCTCAAAATCATTCTAAAATCAATTCTAGACATGTATAATTGCTTTTGGCTCTTCCGAAAACTAAACCAACCATACACTAAGTGTGTGTTTGATTGGTGGTGGACAAAATTGATTTTGACGGAATTGAGTTTGGGAGAATTGATTCTAACAGAATTGAGTTTATCAAAATTGATTTATGTTTGAATACATTTATGTAAAAGTGAGTTGAATAAAAAATTTCATTGTAAAATTACGTTTAAACTCGGAAGCTATAAATTCTAGTTTCAAGTTGAATCAATTCTTGAGGTTGAATCAATTCTACTTTAGAAAAATTTAACACGTCAAAATCACTTTTGAATCAATTCTAAACCTCTAAAATTGCTTTTGCCTCGTCCAAAAGCCAAACCCAACATGCTTTAAGTGTTATTTTCAACTTTCTAACTGATTTATGTATACTTTCTAAATGTGAAATTGGGTAAACGGGATAATGTTGTGAATGTATTGTGTTGTAGTTTATTATATGTGATTGTTGATACTTCAAATGCAGTGGTATATGATGGATAACTTATAATAAAGATTGGGAGCCCTTATTTTTAATCAAAATAAAACTATATATCTATATGTTTTCTTAGGTCATGATTGTAAAAATGGCTTAGTTAATTGCTTATTGCAGAGGCGCTTATCAATTAAGTGTTTATCTGTATAAACTGGTTTTATCACAAAAGATAAAATAAAGTCAAACACTTCAACTGTTTTTTTCTTGTCAGTTATAAGTTGTGTGAAAAGCTTTTGAAAATAAGCTGAAAATAACTATATACATGTCATAGCCGTTTCTGTATGCTCTTTCGAAAAGTCCAAGTAAGTCAATCTAAACAAACCCTTAGTATTAATTCTTTACAATTTGAGTAATTACTTTTGTTATATGTTGTGTTGTTGTCTGTGTGGTGAGTGTGAAACAAAACCATGCAACTCTAAAATTATAGATTACTGGCAGGAGACTATGCTTTCCATAACTTATACTTATAAAAAAACTGCTCTTTTTCTTGTGTTACAGCTATCGGAAACCATGGCTAAGAGGAATATGATTAAGACCGTTAGTGACCAAGCTATACACATTGATTTGGTTGCCAAAGCTAGAGGTATTACTGCTGCTGAAAATTATTTTGTCAATCTTCCCGAGTCTACAAAAAATCATCTTTGTTATGGTGCCCTTCTTAACTGCTACTGCAAGGAATTGCTGACGGATAAAGCTGAAGGTGTTGTTGAAAAAATGAAGGATCTCGGCTTTCCTTTGAGCTCAATGTCGTACAATAGCCTCATGACTCTTTATACTAAAGTAGGTCAACCGGAGAAAATTCCTTCCATCATTCAAGAATTGAAGGCTAGCAATATCATGCCGGATTCTTACACGTATAATATCTGGATGAGAGCTCTTGCTGCTGTTAATGACATTTCTGGTGTTGAAAGGGTTATTGATGAGATGAAGAGGGACGGTCGAGTAACTGGAGATTGGACAACATATAGCAACCTTGCATCTATTTATGTTGATGCGGGCTTAGTTGAAAAAGCCGAAGGGGCACTTAAGGAATTGGAGAAGAGGAATGCTCACAAAGATCTTTCGGCTTACCAGTTTCTTATTACATTGTATGGGCGAATAGGCAAAGTGTACGAGGTTTATCGGGTCTGGCGTTCTCTTAGGTTGGCATTTCCCAAAACTGCAAACATAAGCTATTTGAATATGATTCAGGTTTTAGTTAACTTGAAAGATCTCCCGGGAGCTGAAAAATGTTTCCGTGAGTGGGAATCGAGCTGCACTACTTATGATATTCGAGTTGCGAATGCTCTGATAGGGGCATTCACAAAATTAGACATGTTGGAGAAGGCTGAAGAGCTAAAGGAACGCGCTAGGAGGAGGGGGGCCAAGCCTAATGCCAAAACATGGGAAATATTTTTGGACTACCATTTACGGAAAGGCGACTTTAAGTTGGCGGTGGATTGTTTATCTGAAGCAATATCAATTGGTAGAGGGAATGGTGAGAAGTGGGTTCCTTCGTCCGAGACAATTGTTATTACGATGAACCACTATGAACAAGAGAAGGATGTTGATGGTGCAGAAGAATATATAGAGATCTTGAAGAAATCTGTGGACTCTGTAGGGGCAGAGGTGTTTGAATCGTTGATTAGAACTTATGCAGCTGCTGGTAGGACTAGTTCTGCTATGCAACGTCGATTGAAGATGGAGAATGTGAATGTGAACGAAGACACCCAGAAGTTGCTCGAGGCTATCTTTGTGGAGTGATTCATGGTACTTTCATCCTTCAAGTTTTCATTGATGTAAATTGAGAGGTTGTGTCCTTTCTTGTCTGCAAAAAAAAAAAAGAAATTTCAATTTAAACATTTTGAAGTTGTGCATGCTGATAGACCATTAAAGATATCTTATTTTATTGTTGAAATACTTGAGGTGCTTGGTTGCATTACCAAGGGGATCTAACCAGTAACCTCTGAGCATAACTGTTTTTCTGCTATGAATCAATCTGCAAATAAAATCAGCTCCCTTATATCACTAACATGTTTCAAAAATACTGGATTGGAATGGATTTTTTGTTTCAATGTTGCTTTTTCTTCTTCTTCTTATAAATAGAAAATTGGAGTATGTAGTAATTCAATTTAATTTTGATAAATTCATTCACGTTTTGTTTTAACTTTATGTAATATTAAATGTCCTTTATAAGTATGTTTCTACATATTAAGAATCACATTTAACTACATTTTTTTATCCATTTTTTGTTATGCATTCTAATTATGTTTTATATTGTTTCAGTATGATGCGTTATTATATACGAAACTGAATCCCCTGCAAGCTGGATTTATTTTGTTTTGACAATTAATCTCAGATGAAAATTTTGCATGTCATTATTTCAATTATTTGTATTTTTGCATGTCATTATTTCAATTATTGGTATTGTATACCAAAGTATTTGACAGTAAACATTCTTTTTGTTTCATAATTATAAATCTCTTTTGTTTCCCACGCTACACCAATCTAATGCTATCTATATATATTAAAATCATTTTTTTCAAAATATAATTTTAAAAATAATTGGTTCTAAAAATCAGTTCAGAAATTACAACCAGTTTGAAAATCATTCAATTTGATAAAACTAGTTTATAAAAACAAACTGGTTATAAATTGAATTAAAACTGATTTAACAGTTAACCAAATTTTTATTAGTTAACCAAATTTTTATTAGTTAACCAAATTTTTATTGAAGTGGTTTTTTAAAATTGTGAACCAAACCACTATTATGATTCAGTGTGGTTCAGTTCATGAACCATGAACACCTCTAGTACACATACAAGGTCTCGAGTAAGCTACTTAAAGTCTCAATTCCACATATCCATAATGGAGAAATTAAGATGCAAGACTATCTTATCAAGGTGAAAAACCACATATCTATAATGGAGAAATTAAGATGCAAGACTATCTTATCAAGGTGAAAAACCTTGTTGCCAAACATAAACTTGATGGAAATTCAATCTCTACCACATATCTAATCATTCAAATCTAAAATGGTTTAGACCATGAGTATAATCATATGGTGGTTAAACTATCTGATGAAATCTCACTTAATTGGATTAACCTATAATCTCAATTGTTGAGCTTTGATTCCAAAATTAAAACTCAATAGCTTCAACAACCTCACTCGAAATCCCTCAGTAAATGTAGCTAACAAAACATATCATTGAAGAAATTAGAGAGGCGACAAATCTGGTTCAAATGGAAATTGAAAAGATTTCAACTTTAGAGGTTGGAAAGGTGGTCGAGGAAGAGGCAAAATTAGGGCAACATGTTATGTTTGCTATAAAGTTGGTCATACAACACTAAAACATATCTATAGGTTTGACAAAACCTACTCAGGGTCAAGCCAATCAGCAAATGGTGACAAAGAAGGTGAACACGATGCCTTACTATCATCACAAAGTTACGTTCAAGACAAAATTCACTAATTGTTGATAATATTGAGAAATTGAAAACCATGGATCTTCAAAACATAAGTCACTCAATTTACACGATTTCTTATATGTTCATAACATTACCAAAAACTTATTGTTTTTGACAATAACATATTTGACGAGTTTGATGAAAATTATTGCTTTATGAATGACAAGTTGACATGAAAGACAATATTAAGAGGGGAACTTAAAGATTACTTGTATCACCTCTCAGGAGTTGAAGATGATTCAAGTACTTATGTTATGTCAAAAAGAATTGGCATAGGGAACTTAGTCACCCAAACAATAAAATCTTAATGATTCAAGTACTTATGTTCTGTCAAAAAGAATTGGCATATGGAACTTAGTCACCCAAACAATAAAATCTTAGACATGTTTTAAAAACTTGTAATGTGAAATTATCACCTAATGATTATTTTAGCTTTTGCGAGGCATGTCTTAAAAAGTAGTAATATGAAATTATTACTTAATGATCATTTTCACTTTTGCGAGGCATGTCTGTATGGCAAACTGGATTTTCTACCCTTTAAAACCTCTTTTTCTTACGCGCTCAGAAAACCTTTGAGTTAATTCACTTTGATGTATGTGACCTTGCTCCAATAATATCAATTTGTGGCTTTAAATTTTATGTGCATTTTATTGACAATTTCAATAAATTTACATGGATTTATCCCCTGAAAAAAATTGAAATTGTGCAAGCATTCATCCTATTTAATAGCTTGCTAAAATTTAATTTAACAAAAAAATTTAGACAATTCAATGTGATGGTGGTGGCGAGTACAAACCTATATAGAAACTTGCAATGGATGCATACATACAAATTAGAATCTCATTTCCATATACAACTTAGCAAATAGGAAGGTGTTGCAGGATGCAGATACAAGTACAATATTTATCGTCGCCACAAGGATTGATTATGTTTCAAAGACCATTCAATAGTTTCTATGATTTTAAGGATGATTTATCAAATGTTGATAGCTTGTGAGTGATAGAAAGTAAAATTACAAAAATTAAATTGAACTTTGGTGTTTAACAATTGAGAAAACTGGTTAGGGTTAGATTTCATCGACCTTTCCTCATGTAAGACTGTGATCAGTAATATGCAATTCTAATAAGCTATTAATACTACTGGCCATCTCTCTCGTCGTAGCTCATGTTTGAGTAAACAACGTGAGATCGATCATATTGTATCATAGACGATCTCCCAACCTATTAACCAATACGTTAACATTAAGCTTTGATAGTTCGTATTTATACTTAGACATAAGTCTATCTCTAAAGTATAACATATCTAATAAATGAAAGATTGAATCTAGTAATGACAAGTACCTTTCGTCATATAAAGTTAAACCATAAAAACATGTTTTAGATAGCTAATTCAAAATAAGCATTACAAATAAACAATTCATCATTATTAAAGCATAAAAAGATTATATAAAACACTATGATCACAATTGATACATGGGCACTAGGACGACTATATTTAACCATAACCAAAGAGAAATTAGCTTCGTTTATTAATTTTAACTTTACAACTAAGCCCTACAAGAAAGAAGTTGAAAAATATTTATTGACGATTCCTCGGACGACGCTTCTGCTCTCAATCTTCCTCCTCTTACTTTTGGCGGTTGACTTCTTTGGAGCCATATGAAAAATTTAGTTAAAAACACACACAAATCGAAACGATCTACTCAATAACTTGCTTACCATTTCGTTCAAACTATCTACTATAGAAGAGAGAGTAACTATCCGATTCACTATACTTTCAAAAGTTATTACAAAAGATTACAAATAAGTTAAAAAAATAATCACTCAAGTTTTCAAGAATAAACTCTATTTTCTATCCAAGTGTTTCCCGATCTCTCTAATTCTCTATATATGAATCACACAAATTCAAGGTGTTTAGAAGTGTTTCCCAATATCTCTTAGATAGCTTTAAAGATTTTCTAAATTCCAAGAACACACTCTTAGGAATTTACCCTTAGGATTCCCAATAGGATTCCCAGACCCTTCTTTTTATCTTTAACTCTAAAATTTTGAAGATTGCGAAGACATGAATGATGAAGATACATATTTATAAAATTGAAACCTAATAGACCCAAGACACAACACATTAATAAATTGGTCCACAAACCGAAACAACTACACAAAAACTTCCTAGATCAAATCTGATACCTGACGAACCTAAATCACCCGCCGAAACTAACTCGCTGGTCATCGCTGCTCGCAAACGACTAAACTCACCACCGACCCCTCCATCGACTTCCAGACTGATTTCTGTTTTTTGTAATTTCGAAATATGATTCATTTCTCTTCATCACTTAAGGTTTTAAGAGATACTTACTCCATTCTCTTTTATAAGCAAATCTATCATATAAGAAGAGTCTACCATTTCCTTATCTCTAACATATGCCACATCAGCCTCTCTTCCCAAAAAAATCCACATCAGCATTGTCAAAATTAACTTCTTCTTTCATGCAGTTACATCCTTCTATTCTTCAATTTCCATTATTCTCATAACTGTCCTTAATCCCACACTCTTCCAAATTCCAAAACTGTCAAAAAGGTTAGTGCAACCCATTCTTCTTCTTCTTTCACGTTATTTTCCCATATTGTGGGCTGCTTCATTTTAATTTTGTAACTGTTAATATTCAACGCACGTCTCTATTTACGACAATTTCTCTTCCAACTTCAAGAACCGTCCCTCACGGTTTCTCTTCCATCTTCAACTTCCTCTCTTATTACTATGCATCTTCTTTTTTATTAGATTCTCTTTTTTAAAACCAATCACTTATATTCGTGAATTTGTTGTGTTGTTCATATAATTTTGCAGCTAATTTACTGTTCTGTTTTAAAAGGGATCGACGACGCGGTTGTAATCCGGATTGATGACGCGGTTTCTTCGTTTGTTGCAAAGTTGCTGATTCCATTTGCTGCCGATTATGATGGCGATGGTTCTAAATTCGCAAGTTGTTGTGAGTTGTTGAAAAAGGTATGTGTAACAGTTTTTTTTCTGCAGATGTTGAAATTTCGAGATCGCGTCGGAGTCGGTGATGTGCGATTTGATGTTGTTATTTGAAGATGCTGTTAATTAATACAGATCTGCAGATTTGGAAAGTTGATGATATGGATTAACACGTTGATGGCCGTGCGGTTGAAGCTGAAGGCGTTATCGAGTTCTATTGATTCTGTGTTGCTGTGTTAAACGAACTTGCTGCGGTGATGATGATACTTGCTGCGGTTAACTATAATTTTTTTTATGCTTATTTGTGTTATTCTTCTTTCAAACTAATGAACAATACTGATTTTGTATTAACTTAAGAGTTTTGGTATTATTTTGTTACATTTAATCTACCAGGTCTTGAACAATCTTGGAAGTGTTTTTGTCAATCATGGGAAACTGGACCAAACAGCCGATTGCTCTATCAAAACATGAACTCGAAGGTCGCAACTTTTAATCGTTCATGAATTCTACTTCTCTATATTTCGATTTCTAACAAATTGGGATATCTAATTAGTGGTCTTCCACAAGACAGAGCAGCACATTGTAGCTTCTCTTAGGTAATATTAATCAAAATGTTCATGTTCATGTTTATATCATTCCTTATGATTATGGGCATGAAGCCGTGATTCATAGAGATATTATAGCTTCTCCTTCTTCTTTGTTTCGTTTTTCTCTCATAGAGATGGCAAACATTTTTGTTTATTTGATTTTGTAGCTCAAGCTATTGAAATTCCACTTTTGAGTCCATATCTACAATCAATAGGATCTGATTTTCAACATGGAGCAAACTATCCTACATTGGCATCCACGGTGCTTCTTCCTAATACTCCTTTGTTTGTCTCTGGAATCAGCCATTTCTTCCTCGCTATTTAGTTCAATCAAATAAAATAATTTGTCACCAAACTCTTATGTGGAAGTCCTCCAAAAGATAGTGCAAGGTCTTATAGGATTTAATCATCTTTTCAGGTTTCTATTATTGTGAATTAAATGGTTTGGATTGAATTTTTTTTTTTTTTTGGGTTGAATTGAATGGTTTGAACGAATTGAATTATTTTTATCAGTATAGCTTTATCACTCTTCATGTTTTGGCTTATTAGTATATTAGTTAAAGTTTCATACATTGATCGCAGAACAACTAGATAAGTTTTTGCTAAACTTTTCTTTGTGTATATTTCAGGAGTAACTCTTCTTTATGGTAATTGTAACTCAAGTAGAAACAGTGGAAGAAACAGAAATTATTTTTCCTTTTTGTGGCCTTTTGACTCTTTTATCTTTAGAACGGCATATATTGTTTGGTAAATTTAATATTAATTAGTTTTTTTATAATTGTAACTCAAGTAAAAGCACATAAAACGTTTTCCTTTTTGTGGCCTTTTGACTCTTTTATCTTTAGAAGTACATATATTGTTTGGTAAATTTAATATTAATTAGAGTTTTTAATATAATTTATGCTACTTTATGACTGAAGAGTACACTCAAATCCTATACTTTATGAATATTGATTAAAAAAATTAATTTAAATATAATTTATGTTATTTAATGACAAAATAGTATAAATAAATCCTCAACTTTAAATTTTTAATACTATTAATTTATTTTTAAAATATAAAACTTTAATAAATTAATTATATTTTAAAATATCAATAAATAATATAAATATAATAAATTTATTAATACTTACTTTTTTAAATTATGTAAAAAAAAAAATTAAGTGATGTATTTAAAATAATCTTTATTTTAAAATGATAGTTTTATTAGTAAAAAATACTAAAAGTAATAATTTATTTATTATAAAGTTAAGTAACTTTTTATTTTTAGCATGCATCACATAACTCTTATTGTCTATATGTTATTAAGAATTAAATAGAATAAGTCAAATAGATATAAACGATTCAAATTTTCCTATTTGAAGTTTTTAATTAAATTTTAAAAATTAAATAAATAATTTATCAATATTAATTAGAGTTTTAATAACTGTAACTCAAGTAAAAAGGCATAACACGTGTTTCTTTTTGTGGCCTTTTGGCTCTTTTATCTTTAGAAGTACATATATTGTTTGGTAAATTTAATATTAATTAGAGTTTTTAATATAATTTATGCTACTTTATGACTGAAGAGTACACTCAAATCCTATACTTTATGAATATTGATTAAAAAATTAATTTAAATATAATTTATGTTATTTAATGACAAAATAGTATAAATAAATCCTCAACTTTAGATTTTTAATACTATTAATTTATTTTTAAAATATAAAAATTTAATAAATTAATTATAATTTAAAATATCAATAAATAATATAAATATAATAACTTTATTGATATTTACTTTTTTAAATTATGTAAAAAAAAATTAAGTGATGTATTTAAAATAATCTTTATTTTAAAATGATAGTTTTATTAGTAAAAAATACTAAAAGTAATAATTTATTTATTATAAAGTTAAGTAATTTTTTATTTTTAACATGCATCACATAACTCTTATTGTCTATATGTTATTAAGAATTAAATAGAATAAGTCAAATAGATATAAACGATTCAAATTTTCCTATTTGAAGTTTTTAATTAAATTTTAAAAATTAAATAAATGATTTATTAATATTAATTAGAGTTTTAATAACTGTAACTCAAGTAAAAGCGCATAACACGTTTTTCTTTTTGTGGCCTTTTGGCTCTTTTATCTTTAGAAGTACCTATATTGTTTGGTAAATTTAATATTAATTAAAGTTTTTAATATAATTTATGCTACTTTATGACTGAAGAGTACACTCAAATCCCATATTTTATGAATATTGATTAAAAAATTAATTTAAATATAATTTATGATATCTAATGACATAATAGTAAAAATAAATCCTCAACTTTAGATTTTTAATACTATTAATTTATTCTTAAAATATAAAGTTTTTAATAAACTAATTATATTTTAAAATATCAATAAATAACATAACTCTTTGTTTATTTATTTATTATAAAGTTAAGTAACTTTTTATTTTTAACATGCATCACATAACTCTTATTTTCTATATGTTATTAAGTATTAAATAGAATAAGCCAAATAGATATAAACAATTCAAATTTTCCTATTTGAAGTTTTTAATTAAATTTCAAAAATTAGTGTTATGTTACAATTATGTTAACAAATAATGCTCTTTAGGTTAGTTTCTACACTATATATTAGTCGTACAAATAACTAAATCAATGATGGTAAAAATATACCATTAATTGCAATAACATCTATATTTTGTATAACTAATGCAAATAAATTAAAATATACCGTCATAATGTATATTAATTAAAATTTATATATATATATATATATATATATATATATATATATATATATATATATATATATATATATATATATATTATGGGTGAAAATATTTTACTGATACTGTGAAAAAACAAAAACAGAAAAATATCCATGTCATTAGTTGAATCAATTACTTCAACAATATATCCTTTTATTTAAAAATATAAATATAGAATTTTTTTTAAATAACTTTAAATAATTCAATAAATCTAAATTAAGAAGAAAGATATTTTCACAATGAAAGGACAATGAAATATTAAATATGAGAATCGCATAACAAATAATTATATATTAATGAACGGGAACAAAATAGTTTATTACTATATATAAAATAGTGTATAGTGTTTTCAATCTATAAGTTGATAGTAAAATCGCATATTTTTTGGTACAAAATAAGCGTATAATCTAAATGAATGAAATGAACTTCAATATAAATACTAATTGAATGAAACATAAGTAATGTATGAATAATAGTATCAAAATTGTATGATATTTTTTATTAATCATACAATTTTTTTGTCATTTATAGAATTTAAAATTTTAACGGGAACAACCTTATCAATGATTAAAACATATTTATCTATATATAATATTGAAATATAATAATTGAATAAATATCCGTGTGAAAAAATAAGAGTGATCCAAATAGGAGAATCTTACTTTCTTTCTTTTTGTAAATGGGAACAAATTTTTTATTGATTCAAATATTATCTCTTTAAAAAATAATAAACTATTTTGATTATGAATAATTAATATATTATTTAATTTTTCTTTATTTCATCACAATGCCTTAATTTTTTAAATTTGTAACTAATTCACGAGAATTTAACATACCATACCAGTTCCCATGCGAACACACGGATATTTATATAGTACGCGCATATAATACTGATATTAAGCTATTGGTTCTAATATTAATTAATAACTAGAACATGTTTACTATTGATTTAAATATTTTTATAAACAATTCCAAAACAAAAATTATCACTTGTGCGAACACACGAGTACTGATATGGTACGCACATATGGTAATGATATTAACACATTTAATTGAATATTGAATAATAACGCGAATAAGTTTACTATTGATTTAAAAAAATTATAAATTATTCCAAAACAAAAATATTTATATAAAGGAATAATTATACGGTTGATTCATGTAACATCCATATTTCTCTAAGCATGAGAATAAGTAATAAGATCTAACGGCGACTAAGTGGCAAGATGTCATTAAGTATATGGACATATTAAGAGTTGTTAAGGGAGAATTAGTAGGAATGAATATTAACGGGAACACAGAGTTACTGATTAAAATAAATATTAACGGGAACATGAAGTTACTGATCAAAATGTTGAATATTAACGAGAACAAATTTGGAATATTAACGGGAATACAAATTTACTGATCAAAATAATGAATATTAGCGGGAACATGAACTTACTGATCAAAATATTGAATATTAACGGGAACATGAAGTTACTTAATAAAATATTGAATATTAATGATAATATGAATTAGTGATCAAAATATTGAATATTTACGGGAACATAAAGTTACTTATCGAAATATTGATTATTAACGGGAAAATGATGTTTATTGATCAAAATATTCAACATTAACTGGAACATGAAGTTACTGATCAAAATATTGTATATTAACCAGAACATGAAGATATTGATCAAACTATTGAATATAAATGGGAACATGAAGTTATTAATTAAAATATTCAATATTAACGGGAACCAATGTTAGTAAGTTAAAAGTAAATGTGAATAAATTTATTGCATTGGACAATCGACATTGTGTTGTCTGTTTTTTATGCAGGTTACATTTTGTTCTACTATTGGTAAAACATTAATAATTTAAGTCAAATAATCAATCTTTCCAATTTTTATTGCATAATAATAAAACAACATATAAACTTTATTTTCTTAATTACTTTCTATTTTCAATATTCAATTTTTTAATATTAGTATTTTTTATAACTTTTTCAATTTTAACCCAAATTTAATCTTTTACTGATAATTTTTTTTGAATATTAACGGGAATAAATTTGAAATATTAACGGGAACACGAAGTTATTGATAAAAATAATTAATATTAACGGGAACACGAACTTACTGATTAAAATAATGAATATTAATGAGAACATGAAGTTACTGATCAAAATATTAAATAGTAACGGGAAGTTACTGATCAAAATAATGAATATTAGCGGGAACATGAAGTTACTGATCAAAATATTGACTATTAACGGGGGAACATGAATTTACTGAATAAAATATTCAATATTAACGAGAACGTGAGTTACTGATTAAAATATTAAATATTAAAGGGAACACAAAATTACTGATCGAAATATTGAATATTAAGGAGAAAATAATATTTATTAATCAATATATCCCAAACTTTGGTCCAATCTATTGAAAAGAAATTTCTATATTTTACATATTTGTTTTTAGGATATTTACTTCTACAATAATATCTATATTGAACAAAATAACATTTTTCCTATCATCTTTTATTTTCCTCAATCACAATGCGCAAAAACGACGGGTACCCGTGCGAACGCACGGGTAAGACACTAATTTTGACTTTTAGGTTCACTAAATAAATATTGTATTTGGAAGATATAAAGACTATATACATCATTTATTCAATGAATGTAAAAAGTTAAAATTTGCTTATAAATAAGAATAGAGAGAATACTTCAACAATTTTTAAACATCTAACAATTCCTCCTTAACACTATGTGAAGAAGTAAAAAACTCACATATGATGGAACAAATTATTGTTGAAAATTATATTTGATTTCTCATCTAACTTCCGAGTTCAACCATAATAAAAAAAATATAATAATCTCTAATAACTATCAAAAACATTTTTTTTTTGAAATCTTTAATGAGACCAAGTGATCAATTGAGTGAACCAAATGGACACTAACACAACCATGTACTTGAGAGACATTCAATAATTATTTTAATATTTAGAAGAATTTCTTACAATTCTATAAATGCAAAAAACTATGTAATAGAAATAAACATAGCACACAGTTTCTTACATTATTAAAGTGATCAAACAATTCTTTATCACTTCCATTCAAATGAACCAAAACATGACTAAAACTATCAACTTTGTTTATATTATGATCCTATTTCTTTCTCCATTTCTTGCTGCAATCGAATATCCTCGTAAGTCTCTCATCATCCTTTAAAAAAAAAACTACTCTTCTTTACCTTATACATAATTTTTCATCCCCTTTTATTAACATTCATTTTTTTTACATAATAGCATTTCATTATCCATGTAACTTTGACTTCAATTGTCTGTGGATCGATTGTGCTCCTGGAAAAGTTGGAATGTGCCATTTTGGAACATGTTGTTGTGATGACAGTTAAGTTGAAAAATAATTATGTGTTAACCCTAAGCTTATTATATTTCATTCACACTTGAATATATATATTTGTTCTACTTTTCAACTATTTGTGTCTCATTTCTTTTTTGTGTTCTCTTCTTTGTATGTAGGGAAACCTTCCACATGGTAATTAAAGTCAATTGATGGAGCTTCGCATGGGAGAGAGGATCTTTTTGTTTTTCTCTATTATGTATGAGATATTTTTAAGATTTTAATAGTGTGTGTTATTGAAGTGGTTATGATCTTTAATAGTGTGTGATATTAGTGTAAGATTTAAACTTTATGAGAATTTATAGGATTGATATCTAGTTCAACATAACAGGGTCCTATACAACACACTTTTGTTGTAACAAGCAAACTCCTATAAAACATACTTTGTTTGTATCAAGCAAACTCGAGAATGGTGAATTTTCAATACGGAGAGGGAGAGAATTTTGGTTGTAACAAGCAACCACGAGAACGGTGAATTTTCAATATGGAGAAGGAGAGAACGAGAGAGAGAGAGAGAAAAAATGGTGAAAAAATGGTGATCCTATGTTATTGAGATATCTAAGTGGTGTTTATACATTTACATTCAAAGCGGTACAAGTAACAAACACAAAAACAGAAAAACCTACAACTGTAACCGGTTACAACTCCAAAATGTCTGGTTACCAAATGATTTTGTTTGAGCTGTAACCGGTTACAACCAAAGTGTAACGGATTACTAAACGATTTTGCTTGAGCTGTAATCGATTACACCCAAAGTGTAAATGGTTACCAAACGATTATGTTTAAGCTGCAACCAGTTACATGCCTCACAAGAAGAGAGAGCCACTACCGGTTCCTTCTTTGAACACCATGAGATTGATGTTTCCTCGAACTTAAAGATGTATCCATTTGTGGATTTTCTATAATCTTTATCTCCTCATCAGCTAGAATCGATAAATCTGAGTAAATTGCACTTTCAGCCCTTGTACGTTGCGGGAAACATAATTCCGCAGTCAATAGAACCTTTGACGTATCTTAGGACCCTTTTGACTTCTTCAAAGTGAGACACCTTCGGTCTCTCCAAGAATCTGCTCACACTTTTGACACTAAAAATCAAATCTGGTCTCGTATTACATAAGTACCATAAAGATCCAATCAACCTCCCATGCTGAGTTGGATTAACATCCTGTTCATGCTCATTCTTTAACAGCTACAACCTTATTTTAACAAAAGTAATGACAATGTTATAATGCTCCATTTAAAATTTCTTAAAATTTTAAGAGCATACCTTCTTTGGTGCATGAGAAATCCCTTCCCGGACTTGTGAAACTCAATGCCAAGCAAGTATATCATGAAGCCTAGGTTGGTAATCTCAAATTCCTTCATAAGCTCAGCCTTGAACTCAGAAATTTATCCTTCATCACTTTCCGTAATCAACAAATCATCTACATAGAGACAAAGAATTAACTGTTCATCATTTACATCTTTCTTCACTCCCCGTACCTTGTTAGAATACATATTTGTTGAAGCCTATCTCTTTTAAGAAACCACCTATCCTCTTGTTCTAAGGTCTTAGATCTTATTTCAGTTCATACAAAGCCTTCAATCTATAGAACTTTGATTCTGGTTTTTTCACAACGAAACCAGGGGATTGCTCCACATATACCTCCTCTTCCAATGGTCTGTTAAAAAATGCATATTGACGTCCATTTTATAAATGGACCCGTTTTTGTTGTTTGGAATCCCAAGAACTTATCAGATGGTTTCAATCCTTGCTACCGATGCGAATACTTTCTCAAAGTCTATTCCCTCATTTTGTGAAAATCCCTTAGCTACCAATCTAGCTTTGTGCTTCACAACCTCCCCTTTGGGATTTGCTTTGACTTTGTACACACATTTCAATCCAATAAGCTTTTTTCCTTGAGGTAAATCAACTAGCCCTCAAGTCTTGTTCTTCTCAATCAATTCCATCCCATCATTCATAGCACAAATCTATTTTGGATCACTCAAAGCCTCCTTCATTTTAACAGGTTCATATTCGGCCATGAGTGCAAAATGGACACAATCACCATCATCATTAACTTCGTTATCCTGGAATAGATCACAATCTTGGAGTCTTGCAGGAAAACCTCTTTGCCTTGTTGATCTTCTCACATTTTCTTCAATTCGGGCTTTAACGACAATAGTTTATACACTTTCGAACATGGTAGGAACAACTTATTCAATGTTGTAACCGGTTACAGACTGTTGGTAACTGGTTATAGGTTACTGCAACTCTTTTATTTCGTCAAAAACGACGTCCCTATTGATCATAGTCCTTATGTTTGCTGCATCATACAACTTTTAACTCCTGGTAGAGTGATACCCTACAAGTATCATCTACTCTCCCTTGACATCAAGCTTCTTTTATGTTGATCAACACATGTCGATATGCCACTGAGCTAAATAATCTCAAGTGACTCGTGTTCGGTTTAAATCTGAAGCAAGCTTCTTTAGGTATGATCTTTTCAAGCTTCTTTATTGGGCATCTATTAAGCAAATAAGTGTTTATGGAGATAACTTCTCCCCAAAATTCTTTCGACAAGTTCTTTCTCTTTATCATGCTCCTTACCATGTCCATGATAGAGCTATCCTTCCTTTCGGTAACACCGTTTTGCTACGGTGTATAAGGCGGCATTACCTCATGTAAAACGCCCTCTTGATCACAAAACTTTCCAAAATCATTTGAGACATATTCGCCCCCACCATCCGTTTTGAGAGATTTTATTTTGTGACCACTTTGCCTTTCAACCATGGACTTGAACTTCTTGAACACCTTAAATACCTCATCTTTTTTCTTGATTATGTACGTCCATATTTTTTTTTACTATGATCATCAATAAATGTGATGAAATATCTATTGCTACCAATAGAATCAACTTGCATCATCCACACACATCCGAATACACCACCTCAAGATAACACTTGGTTTTACAATCTGCATCTTTGTTGAATTTTCCCTTATGGTGCTTATCTTGCACACACTCTTCATAAATTTCAGTCGGTATGTTAATCAATGGCAGGCCCGTTACCATCTTGTTCTTTTTCCATGCATTGAGATCTCGCAAATTAAGATGCCTAAGCCTATAAGGCCATATCCACTATTCTCTACTAGCTGTTGTAGAAAGACACCTATATTCCATAACTTTCAATTCAACATTGAATGTTCTATTTGGAGCCATAGGAGCCTTTAGGACCAAAACTCTGTTTGCGTCCATAACACGTAGCGCCTTGTTCTCCATATGAAACTTATAACCTTTCTCAAGTAATTGGCCAATTCTTAGAAGGTTACACTTGACTCCGGTAATATACAATAAATACTTTATCAAATAATGTTTACCATCCCTTTTCTTGATCAATACGACACTGATCCCTTCTGCTGCTAGAAAGGTATCATCCGTGAACTTTACCTTGTTCTTCATGGCACGATTGATTGTAACAAACCAATATTTTATTCCCATCATGAGTTTTGAATATCTAGAGTCTAGATACCATTAATCGCTGCATTGGTAACCAATTATAATGTATAGGTAACCAGTTACAACCTTCTCTAGCAGCATGTTGTAACCTGGTACAACTGTCTTGTAACATGCTACTAGTGCATTCTCCTTTAGTGATCATCATCAAGAGTATGTTCTCATCATCATACTCTTGTCTTGCAAATGTAGCTTAATATTCTTGAGGTTCTTTCTTGTTGGCACTTCACTCTCTTGCAAAGTGACCACACTTTTGACAACTAAAGCACTACACACTAATTTTGTCTCCTTTATTAGTTCCTCCTCTTCCTCTATTGTTGCCACCTCTAGAGTTGTATGAACCAAAAGCTCTATTGCCATATCTTTAACCCTTTTGGAATGTTGGATTTTTGGAATTTTAGGATTCTCTTTCACCAACATTCTCATGTGCCATTTTCCCTTCGCCTTCTTGTCTCTTTTATTGAAACAGGTTTGCAAAGCAATCTTCTCCTTTTCCTTATCAACATTCCTTTCCTCCATTCTCCGCTCACGAGCTTTAAGAGAGCTTCGCAACTCGTCCTTGTTCATCATTGTAAGATCCTTCAATTCCTTAACTACAACTACTACATTATCAAATCTCGACCTTAAAGAATGCAATTTTTTTTGCAACAACATACTGCTCTATGATCGTTTCTATACACACCTTTACTTGGTTCACCAATATTGCGATTCTCTTCTTGAATTCACTAATTGGTTCCTTTTCTTCTATTTGAATTGACTCTAGCTATCTCTTTTGAGTTTGTAACCTAACCACCTCTGCCTTATCAGATACAATGCCTTGTAATCTTTTGTCTTCTCTTACTTATGTGTAGAACTTTGTGCAGCCGTTGCACCTTCTACAAGTATAGTAACAACGATCTTGATCACTTCAAGAACATCTAGATAACCAAACAATACCTTCATATGTTTGTACCACTTGTCGTAATTCTATGCATCGAGAATTAGGAGATTTACATGTATTCATTCATTGGAAACAGAAAGAATTTTTGCACTTTAAGTGTTTGATGGATCAAACTAAGCTCTTGATGCCAAATGTTGTAACAAGCAACCACAAGAATGGTAAAATTTCAACCAGGGGAGGGAGAGAGTGAGTGATAGTGATTATTAAGGGTGAAAAAATGGTTATCATATATTATTGAGATGCCTAAGGGGTATTTATACATTTACATTGAGTGAGGTACAAGTAACAAACAAAAAATTAGAAAACCTACAGTTGTAACCAATTACATCCCTAAAGTAACCAGTTACCAAATGATTCTATTTGAGCTATAACTGGTTACAACCAAAGTGTAACTAATTACCAAATGATTATGTTTAATCTATAACCGATTACAACTCCACATACCTAAGTACCTTATACCTATTACTGGATGCAACATCAAAAAGAATGAAGAGGTGGTCTGCCGACTCAAAAGGTCTCAAATAAATAACATACCTAACCTCACTAACCAAGGGCTCGATAATCTGTCTAAGGAGATTATGCATAGTTGGCAACCTATTATAGAGAAACTGCCACACAAACACATCTACTTTAGAGAAACCACAACCTTTCTAGACCATTCTCACCCGAACCAGGTCTGGGTTACAAACCCAGACCTCCAACTGGCCATGTCTAACCACTCAATTCATCCTCCCAGGGACAACAACATGATAGAGAATCAAAAATTTATTTGGTGGCGTGATCTTATACTACAAGAAAGTCTTGATAAAGCAAAAAAACTTCTTCATCGACACCATTTGCAGCAAGTTAGGGGATGGATCTTCTATATCATTTTGGAAGGAAATATGGATCAATGAAAGACTATTGAAACAATCATACCCAAACTTATTCAATTTAGCCAAAGATGAGAATAAGGGAATACTGGAAATGGGAAACTTTTTTGAAGATACATGGGTTTAGAAGTTAGATTGTATTAGAGACCTTAATAATTTAGAGACGGAGCTTATGGGATATTTGAAGCCATTTTTAGAGAGAATTAGACCATTGACGGATAACTAGGATAAAATAATTTGGAGTGCGGATGCCTCAAAAGACTTCTTTGTTAGATCTATTTAGAGAAAATAATTACAATACCATGATTCTAACTTACCTAGAAAACTTGTAGTGGCTTTGCAAATTATTTGGAAACAAATGCACCATAAAAATTAGAATTATTTGGGTGGCGGGTGCTCCAAGACCGAATACCAACATGAGAGGCCTAAAAAAGAAGAGGTATTATTTTGGACCCGTATGCCTTATCTTGTGTATTGTGTTTCAAGTCTATGGAATCCTCCTCCCATATCTTCTTAGCCTGTCCTAGAATTGCATCAGTCTGGGAGAGAAATTTTAAATGGATGGGGATTGAAAGAATAACAAGCAAAAAACTTCCTCATCACATTATGTAATTTGACGAGGTGATGAAACAATTAAGGCTTAATACCCTTTTTGGTCCCGTACCTATGCCTCGGGGTCCATTTTGGTCCTCTTCCTTTTAAAAGTTTCAAGTTGGTCCCTTACGTATTTAAACAGTGTCACGTTAGTCCTTTCCGTTAGATCTGTTAGTCAAAGTCAAAATAAAGTGTCACTTGGCATACACTTGGCGCTGATGTGGCATATGCTTATATAATTCATTGAAAAAATACAAAAGTTTGTTCTCAGCAAGGACTTGAACCATAAACACTATGGTTGCTAGGCAAGTTACTATACCACTATACTATTTAACAATTTATTATTTAATTTACAAATGAAATATATTAAACCATGAAACCAACAAGATAAAAATTAATGGCCAAACTTTAAAACCATAACAACACAAAACGTTATTATTCCAGAATCAGAATTGAATTTTTTCCAGAATTCTTCCATAAATCAAAATCGAAATCGTATATATAAACCAATTTTTCCAGAATCATAATCGAAAATTTTCCAGAATCAGAATTGAAATTCTTCCAGAATTATTTTCTACCAATTTCTTCAACCTGGGTTCCAGTTCATTGAAAAAACATGAAGATGAAAATGGAGTACCAACCTAACCAAGAACATCAAACCCAAAATTAATTTTCTACCAATTTCTCTTTTTCATAAGCCCTATTCCCAATTTCTCTACAGGGTATTCTTCAAGGTCTGTGTAAAATAGCGTATCCCCTAAATTAATTTCTGTGTCATCTTACCTCAGAATCCCTAAAACCCAATTTCATCATCATCATCATCATCGATCAACCATGTCTCGATGCAGTAACAACCCAATAAGAATCCCTAACTTCCTAACCCTACTCCTATCAATCCCCATCCTCGTCATGGGCGTTGGCTCCACAAACAATCCACCACAAAATGTGAATGCTTCCTAAAAAATCCCATCATCTCTCTCAGCGTTTTCCTCATAAAGCACCGTTTACAAAACTGAAACAGAATCTGGATCTGCCGAAACCGAAATCGAGGGAGGAATAGTAATGGTGTGGAGGGTTTAAATTTGATGGGCTCTTCTTCAAGAATGAATTTGATATGTTAACTGGGTATGTTTAATGGGTATGAAATCCAAAAGTATTCAAGAATGAGTTTTTGATTAAGTTGTACGTTGAAATTTTCTTGTTCATGATTAAACTGAAGCAACATTGAAGTTGATTGAAATTGTTAGAGCAACATTGAATAAGGTTCTGTTTGGATACAAATTTGAATTAAATCTTTGAAACGTGTGAATATATATTCATTTTTCAAATTAAATCATTAAATGTGAAGTGGCTTAATGGTGCATTGTCTTGTCTTGCCACTACAATGACTTGTTTTCAAATCTCAGCAGAAGACAAATTTTTAGAATTTTGATGACCTTGATGATGACTGAATGCCACGTCGGATGCCACGCGTGCAAATGTTAACGCCGTTTATGAAAAATAGACGGAAAAGACTTAATGATTATGTTTTAATACATAAAGGACTACATTGGTCCTTTTAAAAGGAAGCGGACAAAATGGACCAAGAGGCATAGGTACGGGACCAAAAAGGGTATTAAGCCAACAATTAAAGATTAAGAAAGCTAGAGGTTTAATTTGGTTAGTGATATTGTGGAAAATTTGGCTGAGTATAAACAAATTATGTTCAAAGTGGAAATGATTGATTCCAAAAATTTGGTGCGAAATATAAAACTATTTTCTTGGAACTGCATCATGGGATTGAAAAGAAAATTTTCTTTGAATGGTGTGTAAATCCTACAAAATGTCTGGAAATTTTGTAAGATTTTGAGGCCACATGTTGTATGTTATAGATAAGATCTTGACGAGGGCCTTCATGTTGTTTCTTTATTTGCAAGAAAATAAGAACACATTTTGTCGCATATCTGGTTTATCACTTTGTAATATCGATTTTTGGTATTGCTTTAAGAGGGCATTATCTTATTTGCAAAATTTAACCGTAAGATTCTGTTAGAACGAGAATGGTATATAACTTTGTGAGAATAATTGGAAAGATATCGCTTGAAAAGGCTGTTGTCTGATATGCTAACTATAATCATAAGTTTTGTTCGATCGAGAATGATATATAACTTTTTGGGAATAGTTGGAAGGATCTAAACTGCAACGGTAATATATGTGGCAATGATTACCAAGGGAAACAATTCGTTGGGGACGTCTCCGACCTTCTCAGAGTCTCGGAATCCCAACATAGGTCGGTCATGAACTTTTGCCAAATTGATTACCTCTTTTCTGTAGACATCTATCTTCTTGGCGATTTTCCTCTTCATCGTCCCTTTGGGTGGGGGATTTTCCTAGGGCACACCTCCAACAATGGTGAGATGTACAAGTGCTTTCCCTTACTGGCTTCCTTCCTTTTGCCGCTGGTCTTGACATATGTAGTCTTCAATGGAGAGTTTCCTATAGGAAATCCTCCATATCTCTTTTACCACCTTTGGCATATTCAGTCAGGTGACACTTCTTAATTAGCCCCTCGATGGCATCCTTCAGCTAGATAGAATCATCAGTATTATGGTCATAACTCTTATGGAAGCTGCAATACTTTGATTTATCAGTGGGAGATGATTCTCAGACGAGGTAAGGATGTTGGATTTCAGTCTTTCAAAATTGGGGGTTAGCGCAGTCCTGATAAACCTTATCCATAGAAACAGTTAGGGGGTGTACTTGTCATACCTTCCTTGAATGCCTAGGGCAGATTCAT
Source organism: Vicia villosa (assembly GCF_029867415.1). Taxonomy (NCBI): domain Eukaryota; kingdom Viridiplantae; phylum Streptophyta; class Magnoliopsida; order Fabales; family Fabaceae; genus Vicia; species Vicia villosa. The sequence goes on along the minus strand of NW_026706014.1, from coordinate 82,108 downwards.
CTTGGCGCCAGTGGGTCTCCTTCCTGGCTGATCGACTAGAGTGGGTTTCGACCGATGCAAGACTGTCGAAACATGTGCTCAGCTTCTCTACAATTCCACCATGGTGAGCACATCCTAGAAAGTCTTCACTTTCTTTCTCCCTATTTTAGATATGATAGGATGAACTCTCAAGAGGTAATTCTCGAAGATCCAACACTAAAGGTTGTCTTAAGTTTCCTCGGATTCGACAACAACTTATGTTAACTAGTCTATGTAAGACCGCAAGCTTTCCTTCTTTTTCGTGGATGATCCTGCTTAGAGAGGATTCAATTAGTGACTGCTTCTTCCTGACTATGAAGCACGCAAATTTTTTTTCACAAAAACCCGCCTAGGATGTAATGATCCGTCGAGCAGGCCATTGAAACACAACTTGGCCATTGAACCACAATCTAGCGAGTGCAGTTAGATGTTCATCTATGATGAAGTAGTTTAGTCAGTCGTTTACGAGCTACATATGCAAGTCGAGGTCTTCCTTTACATCATACTCACCCAGCTTTGGAGGTTTCCGTACAACAAAAAACACATAACACCTCGGACGTGAAATGCATTTAACCTCAACTAAAGAAGCGATGTAACGAAGGGCTTCATGAAAAGTTGTCAGTTAACACCTCAGTGATTTAAAAACCAAGGGGTAAAGTTATATGCACATGGGTTCGAACCCCAGCAACAACACTTTTATTATTTTCAAAACTAGCATATCTTATCTCTTGGTTTATCTAGAAAATTGAGGGGTAAGATTATTTTTCTTTTTGAATTTTTTATATTATTTACCCAGAATATTACATTGTTTACACAAAATATTAAAATAAAATCAAATTCCCTAGAGATCTAGATAAAAATCCCACGAAGATCTAGATTTTAGATCTTCGAATTATTGAATCTTTGGGAAGATCAAATGTTGGGTGCAAGATTATTCTCTTGGATCTTGCATGCATTTGTTTTTTGATGAAAAAAAGGGTAAGATAATTAAAATCAATATTCAAATATATGATTTTCGGCTCAAATAAATATTTAAGAAAACAAACCTTAAACCCAGATAATTTTCTGCTCTTGTAATCCATCATAGAGAACTTTTCAAAGCGTCTTTAGGTTTCAAGCGCTTCATGTTTCATTTAGGTTAGAATTGTTAATATTTAACATGCTTTTATAATGGATGTCTCTTAGGTTTCTCGCGGATCACTAATGGCAGAGTCTTGAGCATCGATAATCATTAAATGACCGACAAAGATTTTTTTAATGCCGCTGAAAATCCTAAAAAAAATCGCTTAACGTATCCCTTGGTTCAAATCAAATACCGGGGTGAATAAGATTTTTTTATTACATTATTTACAAAAAAAATTAAAATACATTGTTTACAATAAATCTTCGGTGATATCCAAATTTTGTTGCATACCATTTGTTCCCCAAAGAATAAAAGCTCCATAATTTATCCAACGTCTGATAAGTTATCTCTTCCTACCATGAGAATTTTTTATTTTTTGTTCTTGCAATCCATCCCAGAGATCAGTTTCCCAAGTTCTTGAACGTGTCTAGATCAAAATTTTTCATAGCAAATCCATCCAAAAATATTTTTTGTAGTAACAAACATGAAATGACGGTGGTAAAAATTTCTTGTATTTGGGGTGGCTATATATAAGTTAGTATTTGGGTAAAATATATTTAACGAGAGTTTTTATAGTAAAATATGAATATTATACCCTCGGTTTTATAAGAAAACCGAGGTAAATTATGTTCTTATTTATACTACCACCTCGGTTATGACAAAAACTGAGGTGAATAGTTCTTTTTTTCTTTGAAATTACATTGTTTACATAGAATATTAAAATAAATGGTTTACAATAAATCTTTGCATTTATTACTGAATATCTTCTCTGATTTCCATCTTCTGATAAGTTATCTGTTCCAACAATGAGAATTATTTTCAAAGGTTAAGCTCCCTTCGTTGTTTAACTTTTTAAAGGTTAAGCTTCATTCTTTGTGTAAGTTGAAGCAAGAATGATTTTCTGCACTTGCAATCTATCAATTGAGTAAAACGTTGAGCTCCCTTCTTTAACTGAGCGTTGTTCAAAAAATACAACAACAAAATCAACTCCATTATGTGAAATAGATTACAAGGGCAGTAAAATATTTTGTTCAAGATAGAAAAACGTTGAATTTTTTTTTGTCTTGCAATCCATCCCAAAGAATCATGCATGCGAGTTTGAGGAGGTTTGATATAAGAAAGGATTAGGGGAAAATATGTTTAGCGAGTGCTTTTATAGTAAAATTTGTTTATTTTATACCTCGGTTATATAAAAAATCGAAGGGTTAGATTGTTTAGTTTACACTTATAAACAAAAAAAGATAAACTGTTATAGCTGGGATTTGAAGCATGTCCTGAGTTATTTTTTCCCTCGGTTATATTAAAAATCGAGGGAATAAGGGTTTTTATTTTATTTTTATAAACAATTAAAGATGGCGCGTCTTGGCATTATGCCTTGGTTTTTCTTTGGATGAGCTAAAAGCTTTGTAATGAAATGTATTAGTTGTAGTAGTGTTTCTCCATGAATATCAGGATCCTGCTTTCTAGAATCCGAAGCGACATCAGATGCTTCGGCTGCACCTTTCTTGGTTGATCTTCTCCTTGAACCGAGGAAGGAGCGTGATTAACTCAGTTCCCCATTGGGGATTTGGGGATGAGTTTGATGCTTCCTGCTACTATGTCAGTCTTTTTATCAGGAGATTCATCTTTCTTCGCCCAAGATGGACCCGAGACGACAATATGTGTCCTTTTGGACACAACCTTTTAGAGGGTGTTCCTATAAGCTGGTGCATTATGGAGGTTTTCTTCAAGGTATTATAATATTCCTTCGAGTGCGTATGACTTTTGCTGCATAGAAATGTTATACATAGTGTTCAACTATTGATTAGCACCAGTCCAAGGTTCTCGTGCAATAGCTGAAGGCCAAGAAAGACTATTGGTTGTAAAACTAGAGGCGGAGTAGGAGGATTGATCGGTGTAACTTGAATAAAAATGGAAATCCATGGAGCCTGGCCCAGATATGGATGCAACAAAATCGGTGTTCTAGGATTCGCGATGCCTTGTGGGGGAGGTAGAGAAGGTTTATTTCTTGTTGTTAGAGCAACAATGGAAGCCTTACGTCAGTGGTGGCTTCGTGCGTGGCAGTATATTGAGTAGTTTTAGATCCAACCATCACTTAAAGTCGTATTAACTAGAGATTTGGAAATTCTAGGAATCGAACTTGAGATGATGATTAATCGAATTAAAATGCGATGGATCCTTGTGTTTGATTCAAAATGCTCTTGATTCGGTGACCCGAAGAAGTTAGGAACAGATGAATCAGAGAGAAAACGTAAAATCATGGAAATCTAAGGAATCAATAGTCATTTCCCACAGACGGCACCACTGTTCCGTTCAGGAACGAGAATTGAGTTGAGAAACGGTGGTGACAGTGGATCACAACTTCCAAGGCGGTGGAGTTTGAGGGGGACCTGCAAGGTTAGAACTCTAACACTCAAGTCAATGTGTGTATTAAAGAGTGAAGTGAAGTTGAATTTGAAACTTGTTATCCTATTTTGGCACCTTGTCTATATATATAAAGAGGGAAATAATAGACTTGATAGTTGTTCGGAGTGAATTATGGAGAGTCGCTCAATGTGAATGCAATTGAGATCCTTCGTGATCATGGTGGTTATTCTTATGTATTAAGAGGATTATGGAAGGAACATGGTCCCTTCGTAGTGGTCGGCTGGGGTCGATATGATCAGCCTATAATAACATTCAGGTAATTAACACTAGAATTCTTAAATTGTCTCAAAATTTCAATGTTGTCAAATCACTCTATCAAGTTGAAGATTGGAAACATCATTTACATATCCAGGATCTCTTTGTCTCCTTCTCAGTCTCCTTGACCATTCACACTTATCAGAAGATAAATCCTTATTATCATCTCTTTTTGCATGACAATTTATCAATCTAAAAGTCAATCATTAGACTATGTCAAATTATACTTGCTTAAAGATGTCTTCAGTCATAGACAACTCTATGTGGCAATTTCAAGAGTTAAGAAAAAAATTGGTTTGAAAATTTTAATTTAATAAAAAAAAAACCTTAACTCAAACAACCAATTTTGTCTTAAAAAAAAAACTTTACATATTTGTTAATTTTCATATTTATATTTCTATATCAGTATAATATCTATATGAAAACTAATACTTAAATTTATCAATGCAGCCACTACCTACTTTTATTTCTGATCAAATATATTTTTGACTACTCACTTGGTGAGGTATTCTTTTTATGTTCCAAAATTACATATTATATCACTATAAATATCATTATTGACTCATACATATGTGTTATTGTGGTAGGTTATAAGATGTCTAACATCTTCTTCATAGATTGCTGCAACTTTTAATTCAAGTAAGTTACAACAAAATTTGTTGAGATGATTACTTTTGTCATATGTTGAATTGATATTTTATCATCTGTTGTTAAAATATATAAACACGTCTTTTTTATAGAGGCAAAAACATTCGTATTTTCGTTTAGTATCAGTTAGACAATATTTGATGTACTCCATTATTTTTAATGTACTTTTTATTGAATTATCTAAAATATCAATTTTTATAAGCAAAGAATGTATACAGCAAGTACGAGGGATACTCAAACCTAATACAAAGGATCAACAAAGAACCAAAAAAATAATTGCAAAAAAAAAAACGAAACCTATTCAATAAAATTCAACGAATTTGCTAGCTAATATGTGAACTCAAAACAAAATGAACCAACGTTTCTTGCCCTAAATCAATCCGAAGCTAAACGCTTAGTTAAATAGACAATCTCAATTACAACTTTACAAACACCTTTAAAAACGATTTCATTTCTAATTAGCCAAATGGATCTAAGGGCGACAAAGAATAATAAAAGATTTAATTTCTTAGGGGTTTTACCTCTGAGGAGAACAACAAAAACCTTCAAATAAGCCAACAATCCTGAAGAGATATCAATACTTTCAATGCCGACCCAATTGTATAATAGAGTCCAGACACAGCTTCAACTATGCAAAGTAAGAAAAGGTGAAGATGAAATTCAGCAGTCCCGAAGCATAGAGGAATACTAAGATCATGAATGCTTCTAATAATCCCACATTTGGCTAGTTCGTCCCTTGTTGGGAGCCTATTAAGCAATAATCTCCAAATGAAAATTTGAATGTTACTAGGGACATGCGATTTCCTCATAATCTTAAGAATCATAGACAATTGTTCCTCAATATGATAATCAACACCGACAATGACATTCAACCTGTGGTAAGCTGCTTTGACCGAAAATATGTTTTCGTCTTGCCACCACGCGAACTTATTCACTAAAATTGGAATCAGACTGATGTGCACAATGATATTATGTAGCTCCATCCATTCAACTAACATCTCTCCAATGAGAACATATTGATTGTACTTTAAATTCCAATGCCAAACCTCATTTTGCCAAAAGCCATATTCGCTGACTTTTGAATTCGGAGCCTGCACAATATCGAAAATAGTCGAAAACAACATATACAAGGGAGATGAACCCAACCAATTATGATTCCATAATTCAATATTACAACCATTTCCTAGTTTACAAGTTATACTATTACTAAACCAATTGACGTCATTTTTCCAGGAACATAAATAGACCCTAAGATCTCGCCACCAAAGAGAAGATATCTTACTAGTATTGGTTGATGTCGGATCCAAAATCAAACCTTTTAAGTCACCATACCTACTATCTAAAAGAGGAAACCAACTAGAATTCTGATCCGAGAGAATTCTCCAAGCCCATTCGCTGAGAAGAGCCAAGTTTAATACTTCACAATTCTTAATTCCTAAACAACTACTAGCTTTAGTTTTACACACAGTATCCCATAAAATCCATTTTTATTATCCCTGTGTTCTCATCTCCCGCCTATAAGAAGGCACGCTGAATCTTAATGATTTCTTGAAGAACGACTTTAGGAGCTTTGTAAAAGGATAAGAAATACAAGGGAATAGAATTCAAATTCAATACTTTCAACAACCTTAAACCCCTGAAAGCTAAGTAGAGACCAATCATTCCTCATAAGTCCAGCCAAACCTTTGGCAACTAGAATGAATAGAAAAAGGGACAATTGATCTCCATATGCAGACCCCTCATGACATTATTTAGGCGTATGGCTTTCATTGATTAAGATAGATAAGGAACATGAGAGGATACACTCCTTCATCCATTTTAACCACTTCTTGCCAAAATTCATACGATGTAAAACATCAAATGAGAAATCTCATGGCACAAAATGAAAGGCTTTTTCAACGTGTTCTTTAAAAACAAATAGGTCATTCTTGCTTCTTTTTGCTAAGTCCACCAATTAGTTTACTATTAACACTCCATCTACCATGTTACGATTTGGTACAAATGCGAATTGGAGTTTTGAGATCAACTTACCAATTGCATTATTCAACCCTCGCTTCTACCAATTTTGAGATGATTATGTAAATGCTCCTTATCAAACATCTCGACCGATAATCATTCAGCTCCTTGTGATTTTGGTTTTTTGGGAATTAGATCTATAAATGCAAAAGATAAAGCCTTGGGAAGGTGAGCCATTTCAAACAATTCTTTGACACATTCATACTGAAGGTGGAGAAAAACAGAAGAAAGGGGGGTTTGAATTGTGTTCTTCAATATTTATTTCCCTTTTTAAAATCTTTCTTTTCTTTTAGTATCACATCTTTTGGATATGCTTTGATTGATGTTGCGGAAGATTGTTTGAAATAATAAGGCCTAAGCAATGAGATATTCATTCATTTTGCCTATTTATTTCATTAGAACTTATGACCTTGTTAAGTACAGTTCTGAAGATAATCTTCATGAATGTTCCGAGTTAATCTAAAGATTCAGAAAGTAAAAGACACATTCATTTTTATCCTGGTTCACCTTCTCAATAAGGTTACCTCCAGTCCACCCTCCTCAGGTGATTTTGCCTCTCTCAATTGAGGTCTTAATCCACTATAACCAAACTGATTACAACTGCACAACCAACTGTCGTGACTAACAATACACTGAAAAACCAATTGTTGTGACTAACTTTATTGCACAAGTTACCTGCAAGTGACTAACTATCTGCTCAAGCCAACTTCTCGTGACTAACAATACACTGCACAACCAATTGTTGTGACTAACTTCATTGCACAAGCTACCTACAAGTGACTAACTATCTGTACAAGCCAATTGCTCATGACCAACACCAGACAATGAACCATTCAGTGATCTCCATGAGATATAACTTTCATTGACCTAGAAACCTCCAAGAGTCTAACCAGATCTCTTGGCCCTCTCAAGTATCCACATCAGAAGGATACCCAAGGAGGCAAGGAACACCAATTCCATTAAGAATTGTTCTTCCGGAGATTTACAAGAATGCTTCTTACATAAGCAGATTACTCCTATATGTTAAGGTACATATTGTTTGTTACACTAATGATTAACAGGTCTGGTGTCTAAACAATCATCAGAAGCTTTCTAAGGGATAAACACAATTTAAGCAACAATTCTTGTGTTTTACATATTATTGCAAGAATTAGACTATCTTGTAGTCTTCTTGGCTTCATCTTCTGGTTGAGATCTTTTCTTCTTGATAAACAGAATGTTGGCTTCTTGATTTGGAATGCTTCTTCAATTAGATCTTCATCATCATTCTTGTGAAAGAAAATTAAGAGCAACAAATATTGTTTCAAGTTGCTTCTTGATTTGATCTTCATTTTCAACTTCTGATACTGATCATGATGCTCTTGAAAAGTGAATAACATTTTCATGAACTTAGACACAATTATTACACTATTGAGTATCAACTCCGTGTACATGAGATTTCTAAGTCATTCTAATGTAGAGTGTATCATCATTTTATTTTGTGTATTTTTCTCATGTACAAGTGTGTGCGTGTTCCCTCTACAAGGGCAGTGAGACTTAGCGGGCCTCATTGGTATATTACACGTTTGGGGGTGAGTGCTATCTCACGACAAAGAGTATCCCTGTACAGTGGTTTTAGAGGCTGTTTAGGGGACCAATTATTCTGAGGTGAAAGACACTATTGGCGGCCGGTGCTGCTAGGTTGTAGGATGGCAGTTAGATTGGCGGTGTAAAGGCTACTAGGGGCAAAGTGCTCTCTGAGTAAAAAGTGGGTAGTAGTGAGCATGTATAACTTGTTGGATCCCTTTCTTCCTTTAAGGGATAATGTATTTATAGGAGTTCCTAATACCTAGAGTTTTCTTGGGAAGGGTCATTGCCCACCTAGTCAAAAGGTGGACAATTGAATTCTTATTCCCAAGGGAGACATGCGTCAATAACAAAAATGAATTTCTCTTTATCCAAGACACGTCTTATCCCATATTTCTTCTCCGCATAGGCATGAAAAACTTAAGGGCGATGCGATACCTCCATTCAGGCGGCCTTGTGTCGTCGCCTTTCTTAGGGAGGTCTCAAGTTGTTGCCTTAGGTAAGGTTATTTACAAAATATAACACTACACACGTGAAGCCAAGTTTCATAAAGGAGTGATTTTTTTTTTTTTTGAATTTCTATCACCTTTCCTAATCCATCCACAACGAGACTTCTACCTGATCATGGATTCTTTATAATGGAGTTTCTGCCAAACCTGAATCTGTGCCTCTATTCTTCTTTCTCAAACTTCATAATTGAATGGTAAATCTTCCGATGCCAACACCTGATCAAGAGTATTTAGATTATTGATTGCCCCATCCACCTCCAAATTCAATTTACCAAAGACCTCAAAATTCCAATATTTCAAATAGATTTTCAGTAACTTCAATTTCTCTTTGAACACAAATATCTTGTTGCCATTTAAGTTGATTTATTTCCACATTGCTTCAATCACATTGAAGAACACCAGATGATCAATCCAAGTTGGAAAGAACTTGAATAGCTTAGCCCCCAGTCTAAAAAGTTTGCGCTGATCTGGACCAAACAATGATTAGAGATATCTCTCCTCCAACAAACATGACTTCCATTTTATGCGCAATTTATCTTTTATTTAATTACTTTTTATTTAATTATTATGTTTTTCTTAGTTAAATAATTCAAAAAGTTTTAATGTGTGTATTTTACAACTAACTTTCATGCTTTAGTTGAAAATAAATACAAATATTTTTGAGATCTATTAGTTGAATGGCTAAATTTCATGATTAAATACAATAAAAAAAAATAATGATCCTTGGTTACTATCAAAAACATTTTTTTTGAGATTTTTGTTAATCTCAATCAAGTGGACAATTGGTTGAGATGAATGAACAACGACACATTAATCTATTATTTTATGAGAGTTGAAAACATTTAACTGAAGCTAATAAACTATTGAATGTTTGTAGATTATAAAATAAACAAACTGTTTTTAATTTGTTCCATGCTAAGGTAGAAAAGGTAAGAAATATTTTCTCAAATATATAATTTATCTATACATAACTTTGAACATATGATTTACTTTATTTTTTTGATAATATGAATTATAATAACGTTTCTATTTTTGGAAGGGTTTCTTACTAAAACCTATTTAAAGTAAAAATAGCATTACATTTGTTTTTTACATTATACACAAATATAAGAAAAATATGACTAAAATTATTAAGTATATTTATTTTATGATCCTATTTCTTTCCTCATTTCTTGTTGCCTTTGATTTTCCTCGTAAGCCTTTTATCATTCTTTTAAAAAATAAGTTATTTATCTTATTCATAACCTTTTTGTATCTTTTTATTAATAGTCCCTATTTTTTTTTAATTGTTTTACATAATAGCATTTCATTTTCCATGTTCCTCTGACTCTATTTGCCATTGGATTACTTGTCCTCCCCATAGAGAAGCTAAGGTGTGTGAGTTTGGAACGTGTTGCTGTGCTGACAGTTAAGTGGAAAATTAATTATTTGTTACACCTAAATCTATAATTTTATTTTTCAATCATATGTTTTTCTCACACTTATAAATTATTTATATGCAGGGAATTTTCTGCATGATAACAAAAATTTAGAGAAATGATACACGTACACTTATTTTTGCATATTTATGTTTTACTTGGTTGGTTAATCAAGTATAGAAATATAGCTAATTCTATTGAATAGATTATTAATTTAATTTATATTTAAAATTATAATTTATCAATTATACAAAATAGTTATATTTTAAAGTTGAATTGAATTAATCATCTATTAAATTAATAAATTTTTTATACATAATTATAATTAATCAATACTTGGCCAGTAAAAAAAAGAGTCTACGTTAAAGTAAATTTGTAGTGATTTTTTTTTTAATAAGCAAAAGCTTGTATTAATATTAATAGAAGGAAAAAAAGTGAGTACTCAACCTTACAAGTGAGAAATATTATATGAATGTCAACTAAATCAAAATCATAAGATAATAAGTCAATGATTTATAAGACAATTCATTGAATTTGTACACTAGTCAACCCAACAAAAAACAGTTGCACCTTTGATTTTAGCAGCAAACCAATTCCAAGCCAACACTTTGGCCCTATCAATCACCCCAACTATATAAAAGACTGCTCCTTAAAATAAAATCTCATTTTTGCTCAACCAAACTGCCCAACAGACCGCAAGCCACACTAACAGACGGATATTCTTACTCTTTACCTTTGAACATAAAACTGAAACTGTTGAAGTTAGTACTCGAGGTATCCAACTTGAATTGAAATGACAAATCCAACCACTTGTAAATCTGTCCCGAAACTTGAAAAACCAGCATACAATCGAAGAAAAGGTGGGGTAAAGATTCTTCAACAACAAAACAAAAGGGACAAACTAAATTGTGGGATCCATTGATGATCCCCCTATTAGCCAAAGCTACGCGGGTTGGCAACCGATTCCGCAGCATCCTCCAACCGAAAAATAAGTATTTTGCTAGGCATATTAGTGATCTAAAGCATATCCAAAAGATGAATAAAGATTTCATCCACCTGCACATCAATGTCAGACACTGCTTCTATTACTTGATAGCTACTTTTTATCGAGAATCCATGTCTGTTCCTCCACCACACGAATGAATAGTCCACTTGCCGGTTTAACTGTACATCTGGTAAGATAGACAAAAGAGATTCTAGTTCACCATCCTCATCCATCTGGAGCAGCCTATCTTCCTTAAGCTTCACAACCCAAATCCACACATTATCCGCCCAATCCTCCATAGTTAAAACTTTGTGCTTCTGGTGTGCTGCTCTTGCAAAAATGAGTGGAAACAATCTGCCTCCAAAATTCAATAAAACAACCATTGCCAATTTTACAAGAAATGTTGTTTGAGAACGAGTTGCAATCTTCGTCTTCCAAAACAGCGACAAGAGTCAAATCTCTCCACCATAGATGTTAACCAATGAATTAACATCATTTAATATTTTTAATTTAATATCTCCATACCTCACCGACAGCAAACCTGACCGCAGAATATTGACTTCGTTAAAAATACACCATTTCCACTTGCTTAAGAGAGAGAGATTAAACATTTCACAATGTTTTACTCCTAACCCTCCTTGATCCTTCGGTTTACACACCGCCAACTAATCCACGCCATTTTCCTTTTCTCCGAATCACCACTCTATAGGAAAGCCCGTTGAATACTAATAATGTCTTGGGTAACACACTTAAGAGCCTTATAGAAAGAGAAGAGATAAATTGGAATGTAGTTGAGTACAGAATTCAGTAAAGTCACCCGAACACCAATAGAAAGAAATTCCCCTTTCCACTTGGATAACTGGTTCCTAAGTTTATCTAACAATGGTCTCCAAGTGCTATGTCTCCTTGGATTTGCACCTACTAAAATTCCAAGAAACTGGAAAGGAACAATGTTGATATCACATGCCAGAAAAGTTGACGCTTCCTCCAAAAAAAACCATGTTTGAGATTGAGGCCACTAACTTTGCTCTTGCTGAAATTTATCGACAGGCTCGATGCTAGTTTAAAACCCCTAAGTCAGCTTTGATAGTCCAGAGATTATGCCATGAGCCTTCCCCAACAATTATTGCATCATTCGCGAATTGTAATAAGCTGAAACTTAAGTCATTTGATAACTTGAATGGACGAAATTAACTCAACCAAATCGCATTCTACAATAACCATATTAATCATTCAGTCACAAGAAAAAAAGGCGACAAAGGATCTCCTTGTCGCAAGCCCCTCTCCATATTAAAGTCTTTGGTCGAACTTATGTTAACCAAAACTAACATTGAACTTGAGAACACACAAGCTTCTATCCAACTCATCCATCTGCGAGCAAAACCCATTATGCCCATCACACCTCTTAAATAATCCCACGCCACACAATCTTTAACCTTTTTGAAGTCGACTTTAAATAGAAAACAATCTTGCTTATTCCTTTTGGCTAACTCCACAAAAGCTAATTTATCACCAATACCCCATCTAACATTTTCTTGCCCTGAATAAATGCTAATTGACACGGAGAGACCAAACCTCCTATAACCTTTTTTAATCTTTCTTCCATAACTTTCACTAGAATTCTATACACGTTACCAATGAGGCAAATAGGAGGATAATTATTCAAGCCTTGAGGATTACTTGATTTTGGAATAAGGGCTATGAATGATGCAGTGACTACTTTGGGCAGGATATCTTTCCAATAAAACTCCATGACACAATCAAATAAATTGTCCTTAATAACCTCCCAACACTTATTATAGAATCCCATATTAAATCCGCCAGGACCTGGACTTTTCTCACCTTTAGAATTCCATACGACCTCTTTTACTTCATCCATAGTGAAAGGCTCCTCTAGATTATTAATGTCTGACTCGACTAAGCGCTTAAAATCCACTCCAAGCAACTTGGATCTACTAGACTTAGGTTCTTGTAGTGACTTGTGCCTAGCTTTATGAGTTTTCCCTGTATTGTAATATATTTAGGGGTTTTGTACTATGGGATATTTTAAAGATTTGAATAGTGTGATATTGGATTAGTAAAGATCTTCGATTGTATTTATTTTAGTAGACAAGGAGCACTAAGCGGGTTTACAAAGTTGGCTCTGCCTCTGCCAAGAAAGCTGTAGCACACTAGTATTGGGGCTTAGGGGGCCCAGACATTATTTTCTTCCAAACTTTCATATTTGAAGTCGTGTCTTCGAAACTTTATTTCTCGAGGCTCCAATATGCACCAATACCTATAAAATGAATAAAAAATGGTCAAACAGTACATAAATGAGTTAAAACTCAAATTATACGTATTATGTACAAATATAACGAAGATGTACGCATTCACGCACAAGTTGAGGAAAAAGAGTCGATAAGTTTCGTAAAATTATATACAAAAATAACTATAATTTGGCACTTATGAAACTTCCCCCAACTTAAACTTGTTTGTCCTCAAACAAAAATTAATTTACTCAAAGAATAAAAAATAATAAACCAAAGAATCGTGAATCAACAAGTTTCGAAAAAAAACAAATGTATGGTTAAACACAAAAACACACAAACAAAATAATACTTATCTCAATTCTACAACGACAACATGAAACAAAATGAACCCTAAGTACAAAAATATACCAAAAGATCTAAAACAAAACAAGCTCAATCATAAATTACACATAACAAAAATTCATCAAGGGATGAAAAATACACAAAAATGAGGGACTTTGACATTCATCCAACAATCTTGAAAATAATAGATTAAACTATGCATTCATCCAAAAGTCATATCGAAAATACAAAAGCAAGAATCACAAAGGCTTTTCAAGGTTGTAACGTGGCTTGGTAACAAACAAGGGGCAATTTCTAAAGCTAACTGAAACAAAAACTTGCCTAAACTTAAGGGAGTGATCCATCCACGAATTTCAAACAAGAAAATTTCAATCAAACTTCTTATACTTTTCCACATTGTCAAACCAAACATAACTTATTAGCACAATTATTCGCTTTTTATTTTATTTTTCTTTTTCAAAATTTTTCTCTTTTTTTCTTCTTTTCTTTTCACACTTTTTCTTTTCTTTTATTTTCTTTTTCAACCTTATAGCAACTACGAATGATCTAGCAAAAATTTATCTCCCCTACTTGAATTCAACCAACATCAAAGTGTGAATACTCTCTACTTTCTAAGGCAAGGTAAAAATTCAAATCATAAACCATGGTTGAGGGTTCAAGCAAACAAATATCAAAATCCATTCAAAAAGGAGAACTAAATACTCATAGACAAGCATTAAGTTCAAAAGCAACATGGATATTGATGAAAAGCTCAAAGGGGTTAACAAATTATCACACACTCACAAGGCGAATTGACTATTTGGTAGGGTGGTTGTGCTCAAAATGAAACAAATTCCTTGATCCTTTGCATGCTTTCATATAATCAACATAAATAACAGATTAAACATAATAAAATTCAGTTAAACAAAGATTGTAGTCTCAAACATATATGAACAATGGAAAGCTTCCTCACATTTAGGGTTAGAGAACTAAAGTGATTCAATCCACAAGCACAAAATGCAAAAGAATGAATGACATGATAATTGCACAAATGAAAAGTTTCCTAAACATTTTAAGTTATAAAAAGTGATATATGGGTACCTTGAATTATACAACTTCAAAAACTATCATTACCATACATCCGCATGTTAAAACACTCAATCTTGGAAAATCACCTAAAAATCTAGGATTTAACGAACCAAAATTTGAGTCTAAACAACAAACAAAAGAATTAGTAAAAAAATGAATACTATTATCTACTAATAAACATCCTTGGTGAAAATGGGAAAAAGGAAGTCAAGTGGTTCCACTGGCACAAAACAAAGAGGCCAAAATTTCTTAAACACGCTAATCGGGCCAGACCGCGCTTAACGGCATAAGGAAAACTCAAAAAAATCAGACAGGGCCTGATCCTTCATCCTACCTCCACTAACACCTAAATGTCTCAGATACCATACGGGATAGTAGAGGATGTTATTGTGAAGATTGACAAGAGATTGGGAAGAAGATCTTCAAGAGCAATCGCAATTGGAGATCACACAAATCAAGAATTTTCTTGTAATGTTTACATATATTTTTGTAGTTTTCTTAAACACTATGAGTAGCTAAACCTTTTTATGTTAGGGGGATGACCCTGAATTACTTTTATGTAATGAATCGAATTACCGTTGCTTTAAGAAATTGAAGTTTTTATGAGTTAACTTTATATTCAAAGTATCTAATGCTTCGTTTTATTAGAAAATATTATGTTGATCTATGGTTAAGGTTAGGCCGGACAAACCACCTTAACGCTTTTTGAATAATAACGCTCCCGGTAAATCACTTAGGAATAAGTATTTGATAGTAGGGATCGTTTATTCTTGATTTTATTCATAGCGTTCTTGATACAAAATTGAGTTGTTAAGGAATTAAGACCTAGTTTTGGTATCAAAAGGTTTTCCGCTAAAGAATTAGGGAAAATAACTTGTGGGAATCGATACTTAACCATATTAATGAATTTCTCATAAAATAGCGGTTACGTGAATTACAAGGCGGTTCATACATCTACCCTAGCATGTTTTCTCATACTTTTTACAAAGTCTAGTTTAAATATTGCTTATTTTAATTATTGTCATCTTAAATCTCCCAACCAATCCAATCCCTTGTGCTTTTTGTTCAATTGAACTCTTGTCATACTTATATTGTCATAGCAGTCCTCGAGATTGATACTTGGGGAATCTTCTTTTTTATTACTACATCGGTAAAAAATTAGTACACTTGCTAATTTTCCGATCAAGTTTTTGGCGCCGTTTCCGGGGAATGACAAGATATAAGTTGAATAATAATTCAATTAGATTTTTGTTGCTCTTCAACTAAAATTTTATTCTCTGTTATTTCGTTTTCTCATTACTAATAATGGTCTAATCTTTGTATGCGAGGTAAGGCCTCAACAGAATTTCTTTTTGACGCAGAACTAGAATGATTGTTGCGAGCTAGACTTCGAAAAGCAAAACAAGAAAGACAGGAAGCGATAGAATAAAATCTGACAACTTTAGAATCTAATAACGAGGAAACTTTCCTGTGCATTCTGAAAATTCAGATTCGGAGGCTGAAACGATGGCAGTTCTCGTAGAAAGACTTTTAGGTGATTATGGTGGAGCAAACGCACTAGCTGGCTGGATGACGATAGTCAATCAACCGGTCGATGTTTCCCACTTTCAGTTGCACCAAGAAACAATACGACAACTTGAAAAGAAACCTTTCTTTGGAAGAATCAACAAAGACGCAAACAAGCATTTACAAAGGTTTTTACTATGACAACGCCATTGAAGATAGAGGGGCATTCTGAAGAGGAAAATAAACTTGTAATGTTTCCATTCACTTTGTCCGACGATGCGGAATAATGGTTTTATTCTTTACAAGCAAGAAGTATCACAACCTGGCAGCAAATGGAGGCAACGTTTCTTAATGAGTATTTCCCTGCTTCTGTGTATATCCGCAAGAGATATGACATAGTAAATTTTAAACAGAAAGAAGGAGAATCACTCGGAGAGGCCTACAAACGGTTCAAACGGTTGTTGGTTGCATGTCCCACTCATAACATGGATGTAACCGAACAAATGCAAAATTTTGTGAATGGTTTTAGGCTGAAGATGAAGCAACTCATTGACACGGCTTCCAGTGGCTTAACTATTTTTAAAACAGCCACGGAGATCAAGAAGATCATTGATGCTATCGCGACAAATGAACATTTAGAGTTATATGACCGCAGTGTTAATCAGCCTGAAGGGTTAGTTGATTTGAAGTTGTCAAATCAAGTTGTTAAGATGGAAGACCAAATTGCGGCTGAAGTTGAACGAAGACTTAAACAAATGGCTCTTGAGAAGCAAACTATAGCACAGGTTCAACCAGCTCAGCCTAGTTAAGCGGTAAATTGTGAAATATGTGGAGGACCTCATTTTGCCATGCATTGTGTAGTAACGACACAACAGGTGGAGGAAATCAACTTCTTAAAACAGAACAATCCCTACTCTAACACTTATAATCCGGGGTGGAAAATTCATCCGAATTTCTCCTAGAAAGATCAACAAGGGAATGTTCCGAAACAAGGGTCTCTTCCTTATCATGGTCTGCCTCAACAATAGCAATATCGGCCACAACAACAACAACCGTATCAACAACCATATCAGCAACCTCAACAACAATTTCAGCAACAAGGGCCGAGGAAAGCGGATTGGGAGATCTCCATCCAAAAGATGGCCGCTCAAAGCTCCCAGTTCCAAGAAGAAACAAGGAGCAATTTTCGAAACACAAGAGCATCAAGCAAGAATCTTGAAATTCAGATGAGTCAAATAGCACAACAACTGGAAAATGCTCAACAGCATGGTGCTCTACCTAGTGTAACAGTCACAAATCCTAAAGATCATAATAATGTGAGTTCTATAACCACTAGAAGTGGTAAAGCAAAAGAGGTTGCGGAGGAAAGTGCTAAAGAAGAAGAGCCATTGCTTGAATTTGATATGGAAATAAAGGAAAACGAGGTAGAAGCTGGAGATTTGGTTGTATCACAACCGGTGACGAAAGAGAAGTGTGTTGAGCCAAAACCAGACGTTAAACTTCCTTTTCCCACTAGAAACAAGAAGAAGGGGCAACATGAGAAGAAATTCAAAAAATTCTTGGAGATGTTCAAGAAGCTTGAAATCAACATTCCATTCTTGGAGGCATTAGAGCAAATGCCTACATATACCAAGTTCATGAAAGACATCATCTCTAAGAAAAGGACCATCGATCCTGACCCGATTATTCTAACAGAAACTTGTAGTGCTATTTTGCAGGGTATGAAGATTGCGGTGAAAAGGAAGGATCGAGGTTCTGTGACTATTCCTTGCACCATTGGGGATAGGTCCTTCAAGAAAGCTCTTACTGATTTGAGAGTAAGTGTGAGTCTTATGCCGCTATCCATTTACAAGAGATTGGGGACAGGTAAAGTGCAAGATACAAGAATGACACTCCAATTTGCTGACCACTCTGTGAAAGAGACCATACGGGATAGTAGAGGATGTTCTTGTGAAGATTGACAAGAGATTGGGAAGAAGATCTTCAAGAGCAATCGCAATTGGAGATCACACAAATCCAGAATTTTCTTGTAATGTTTACATCTATTTTTGTAGTTTTCTTAAACATTATGAGTAGCTAAACCTTTTTATGTTAGGGGGATGTCCCTGAATCGCTTTTATGTAATGAATCGAATTACCGTTGCTTTATGAAATTGAAGTTTTTATGAGTTAAGTTTATATTCAAAGTATCTAATGCTTAGTTTTATTGGAAAATATTATGTTGATCTATGGTTAAGGTTAGGTCGGACAAACCACCTTAAAGCTTTTTGAATAATAACGCTCCCGGAAAATCACTTAGGAATAGGGATTTGATAGTAGTGATCGTTTATTCTTGATTTTATTCATAGAGTTCTTGATACAAAATTGAGTTGTTAAGGAATTAAAACCTATTTTTGGTATCGAAAGGTTTTCTGCTAAGGAATTAGGGAAAATAACTTGTGAGAATAGATACTTAACCATATTAACGAATTTCTCCTAAAATAGCGGTTACGTGAATTACAAGGCGGTTCATACATCTACCCTAGCATGTTTTCTCATACTTTTTACAAAGTCTAGTTTTAAATATTGCTTATTTTAATTATTGTCATCTTAAATCACCCAACCAAACCAATCCCTTGTGCTTTTTGTTCAATTGAACTCTTGTCATACTTATATTGTCACAACAGTCCTCGAGATCGATACTCAGGGAATCTCCTCTTTTATTACTACATCGGTAAAAAATTAGTACACTTGCTAATTTTCCGATCACGTAGTAAAACGACAAGCAAAAGATTGGAAGTATTCCGGGATTTATCGTGTCCACACAGAACGGTGGAGGGAAAGAATGTCATTCAACTGTTTCCTAATTTCTGAGCTTGGGTTAAAATAGTTTAAACATAAAAAGGAAAATAAATACATTCTTCAAAGAGAAAAGAACTCTTGGGATTGAATTTGATCTACCTGTCAAATACTTAAATCTAAAGATTAGTTGTACTCAACCTAAATCACTCATCAATATCATCAGGTTTCGCTCACAACAGAGGTTATGTCTAACACGGAGTTGAGATATCAACCATATTGTTTTCTTGTGGATGTCTCACACAACTAAACAACACAAAGCGTTAAAAGTCGATACTCACAGTGAATATTAAGCCTAAATTTATGTCTAGAGTTTAGAACCTAACAAATATTCATCCAAAAACAAGATCAGAGAAGTATATGTCTATAATAACTTAAATCCCAACAATAAAGCAAAAACAAGTATAAACACCAATAAAGATTTGTAAAAGAGATTTTATACAATTCCATGATTAGTACATATGAACTACATAGAATCCTCAAAAAATGAAAAACACAAAGATAAGAGAGAAGAGAAACTAACACAAATGTCGATTTCTCCAATAAAAGTGCGCATCCCACTCCTAATAATCAAGATGCATCATCCATTGTTGATTTCCAAAGCCTAATCTACCTAAAAATGAGATTGATGGAGTTGGGACACAAAACCCCTTAAAACCATAACCTAGAAATGGTTGAAAATGAAATACATATAGGCAAACTTCTCACAGGCGCACATAGAGGGCTCACTGGGCTTAGCACGCTGCCATTTATTACAAAAAATATCTGGATTTGTAAAGGGAACCGTGCTTAGAGGGCTTACAAAGTTGGCTCTACCTTTGCTAGGAAAGCTTTAGCGAGCTAGAGATGGGGCTTAGCGGGCTCAGACATTAGTTTCTTCCAAACTTCGTATTTGAAGCTGTGTCTTCGATACTTTATTGATCGAGGCTCCAGTATGCATCAATACATATAAAATGGATAAAAAACGGTCAAACGATACATAAATGAATCAAAACTCAAATAATACATATTCTATACATATATAACAAAACGTACACATTAACGCACAAATAATACGTAAAACTATATACAAAAATAACTAGAATTCGGCACTTATCAATAAGTAATACCATTGAGAACACTTAAATGATTATATACTTTCATATTTTCATCCATACTCAAGCTATGAAACTGTTTGTTCAACAACAACCAATTTTGAAATACTCTTTCCTTTTGATATGGCTCTTCAAGTTTCTCCCAATTCTCTTTGTATGATGACTGTCATACCCAAAAATTTGCCCTCCAGATTTTTTAAGCGTATGCTTTGCATATCATCTACAAATTAACTTAATTTTGCATTTTTTTTGAAAATATGTATTATATGTTCATCTTTGCGTCTTTTGGTCGTTTTTACGATTTAACAGTATTTTCGGTTCACGAACCCTTTTAGGCTTACTATTATAATTTTAATTCAATTTAGATTTAAGTTAATTTTTATTTTAAATTAGTAAATCATTTTATTTACATATTATTCTATTTCTTTTTTTGTTTTTAGGTGCAAATAGAAATGTAGTCCATTGAACTTAAATTGATCCAAGCCCATGAGCTTAAGAAAGACCTTTTAAATCCATCATTTTATTTTCATGATTTTTTATTTATGTTTATTTGAATTTTTATTCATTTATACATTAAATAAATTATTAAACATATGAAACAAATAGATCAAGTCATAAAGGATTTACTGAATCTTTCTAAAAGCAAAAAAAATCTTGAATGCAGAGAAATCGTGTAAGAGTAATTGGAACTATTTTGGTTTGATTGATGATTAAAAAAGGAAAGTTTCAATATCATTCTAAATCACATGGCAATCATTCAAATTAGGAGGATATGATTCAATTTTGTTAACCTAATACCATCTCTTATAAAGGCCAAGAGAATTCAGATCAAAGAAGAGGGATTGGTGGCTGCACAAAAGCATGGGAACAGAAGTAAAAATTGTGAAAGAAGGTAGATTCGCAGCCAAAGGGTTAGATTGTTTCAAACCGATCCAAGCATCCCAATAGCTTCCTGGTGGTTTTCCGAGTCGTTCCAGACATTCGCCTTCGACTCATACTTCCAGAATCGGCGAACACTTTTACGGTTTATTGGTTAATTTTCTTGAATCCGATTTCAGATATTCATCTATGTTTAATGAGATTTGACTGCATATTTGTGTTCATACTAACGATTACAAGCATTCTGGATGTTTAATTTGATTTTTTCCGCAGTTTGAATGATTCACCATTATTAGGGTTCATAGCCTTTGATTTGGGGAAACACGGTTAGAGATAGAATTGGACCAAATAGACAGCACCATTGAACTCAGGAGCGAATTCCCAGTCGATCTGTGGTCCTGCATCTAATTTATACTGCATATTCCTGATTTTGGAAATTTGCAGGTGTTATAGTGACAGGCGGAACCGTCACTATTATCTCCAGTTGGTAAAAGTCTGATGAAAAATCCAATTGGGGAAGACGACTGCTGGGCGCGCGTTTGTTTGTTCAATTTATTTTATTTTTTCAGTTATTATATTTTAATTAAGTGGATCAACCAACAGCGAATGATAAGTGCTCTAGTGGCAACAGGAGGCGTCATAAGGTTCAAGCATGGGGGAGGGGGTTCGAACCCCACTCCAGACTATTAATTTTCATAATTTGTATGCTATGATTTTCCTGCAGATCCAGTGTATAGGAGACGCACACCCTTACTATATACCCCCAGCGCATCACCATCAGATCTCCAACATTCCAGATCCAACGCACACGATCATGCAGTTGTACCATGCACCTACAGAGATGCGCCACACAGAATAAAAGCTAAGTGTTTTTTATTTCTCTTTTGTTTTTTTATTTATTTATTTGGTTTCTTCTATTTTAGTTTCTACTTATTTTTCTTTACATAATAAGTATTAAATTTGTTTCATATTATCCTTTGTTTTTCTTCATGACTTTGTAATTATTTAATCGAAATTCGATTTTTCTATATTCTTTTAATTTTAATTTTAAAGGTTTATACATTTAATTAATTAAAATACCAGGTTTAACCCTGTAATTGTTAGATTTTGTTTTTGGTTTATTTATTTAATCGATCCTTCGATTCTTTGAATCTTTTAGGGTTCGTTTAATATCATTTTATATTTTGTTCGCCTTATGGGCTAAAATAGGGTTTGTAATAAATTAGGGTTTAGATCAGTTAATGCACTAACATTTCTCTTCTTCGTGGCTAATTTTCAGGATTAACCAAGATTCTTCTGCTACACGCCGTATCGAATCGAAAGATGATTAGAGTCAGTCAAGGATTCGAGGAAGGTCAAGGCATTCAAGGATCTTTTATTTTTCTGTTACCCTATAAGGGTTTTCTTCTGATTTTTTTAATTTCCCCGTCCCCGCAGGTGTTTATTGTAATAGCGTAGGGTTTTAATTCTGCTTTTATTTTTCTGCTGTGGTTAGTAATCCTAGGGAGTGCAAGCTTCGTTGAATGAATTAGATCACTAATTACAAGATAATATATATGAATTTAATCACATGATTGTGCCACCTTTAGGGTAATCCCCCTTATTGCCTGTTGCCTTATATTGTTGCCTTGTTGCCTTGTTGCCTTTAAATAGTCAAGTCCCTCGATTCCGAGGATACCTAAAGGAAATGTTGCCCTCAGTTCATTCATCATAAATTTTGTCCCTCGATGGTTGCCTCGGTAAATGATGATTTGTCCCCATTGATAAGGTATCCTCGCCTGTTGCCTAAAGGTTAAAATGACTATTCTATCCTTCCCTTAGACTACCTGCCCTCTTTATGGCAAGGGACAGTCTTATGGCGAACGATAATTCGATGACCCTTCAAATCCAATTGAAAGACTTCCTGCTCTCTTATGGTATGGATAGATCCTTTCACTCGAAAGACTAAAAGAACAACTTTTTTTAACTTAGGGTAGTTGCTACTAATTGTTTGCTCTAGTTCAAATTACTTTTTACACCTATTTTCCAAATCAAATTCAAAAAGACTATGCTTATTTACAAGCTAAAGTTCTTCTTCAAAAATCTTTTCAAACAATTCAAATATTTCAAACAAAGTGAGCTAAGCAATTAAGAGCCCATGGATAATCATGGATACAAAGGGTGCCTTACACCTTCCCTTTGTATAACTTACCCCCCGAACTCAAAATCTTTCAAAAGGTCTTTCCTGTTCTTTTAGCCTTTCCAATTGGATAAAATAAAAGTCGGTGGCGACTCTTGCTTAACCGCGACATTTTCGATTATAAAAGTCAATTCACCGTATTACAATGACATACCAAGAACACTCGTAAGAGTATTCTTTGCAGAAGACATGTTAGTTATACTTGCAGTTGTAAAATCTAGTTTCTCCCACTTCTTGTTCTCCATGTTGGAAATGTTTCCTTTTAACGCCTTCTGTAATAATAATTTTATCAAAATATATTTAACTTAAATTTTCCACAGGCCAAAATTGATTATTCCATCCAATTTCTCTAAGACTAGCCTCAATTTACTTGAACAAATTTATATTGCAGCCAAAACCTTTCATGTGGCAACATTTTTTCCCAACTAACATAATATAATATTTCTTTCTGATGTAGAAGATCGGACAAAACAGCAACCGCGGAGCATAAAAAATGTATACCCCACAAAACCAAATATCTTGATACCAATTGTTGGGGAGTTTGAGAAAGTTAGGAGCAATAACAAATATCCAATGCTCTAGGACCACAAGTAGGGATGTCAATTATCACTTATTAACGGAAATCCCTATGGGGATTATCTGTTTGAAGCTCCGAAGTCGAGGATTTTTTTCCTCCACAGGGACGAGGTTGGAGGGAAAAGTACCCCCGATGCCACTTTGGGGCGGGGATCGAGGAAGTACCCTCCGCCCCGCGGATTCCCTGAACCCTGGCCATAATATTTAACTTTTATATATAATATATTATATAATATATAATTATAAAATTTTGCATGTTTATTTTATAAAAAAATTAGTATATTAGGAAATGAAGAATCATCAATGCATCATTTTATTTTATTTTGTTTCATTGTATAATGTATTGTTTCACTACTCAAGTACCTAACCGTAGAAAAGTGAACCCATTACATACAGTATACATACTGTCTCCTTTTATTCTTTTCTTAATTCTCTTTGTCACTTCCATTCCACATCTCCTATGTTCTCTTTATCATAGAAAAAACCACTCTCATTTGTTCATTGGACTTATGGTAATTACTCTTCAACTTCAGTAAACTTTAATTAACAACCTGATTTTTATTCAATTCATAAATTAGTGGTTATATTTTTTGTAAGTGCAAGTGCTTTTTCATTTCTTTATTATTGATGCATGATGTGTTTTGATTTTATAAAAACAAAGATGCCAATATTTGATATGAGAATAGCTAATAAACTCGAAGAGGAAGTTTCTTCATCCAAGGAGTTCCCAAATACCATTTCTCAGTCAAAATTGTCAGATATGGGTATGATTTTTGGTTCTAGGTGATCGCTACTTAGAGGAGAATGATGAGAATCAGAGGATACTCATATTACAGAAGAATATAAAGTTTCAACTTGAGAATCGCTCACTAAGTCAACCGTATTATCTCTCATCCTGGCGAGAAAATAGTAAATGTTTTAGATAAAAGCTTTAGTTAGAAGGGTACTTGTTTATGTGGGATTAATGAAGCAAGAGGAATGGAAGAAAGGTAAAAACTTTAAAATAAGAGTTCTGGAATCGCTTCTAGTGATGATACTCTCAGGGAAAAAGAAACAAAGATGTTTTTTGGAAAGTAACTGTAAGTTTGAATGCTAATGGTTACAAAACTTCCAAATACTTAATTCACCATAATTACAAGCAACAATAACTAAAAGGATCTGACTAACTATAGAAAGAAATCATAAGATCAACGACTATACTTCCACTCATTGATACACGCCAACTCGAGTGCACTTAAGTACTATGTAAACTACACCTTACCCTAGCTGTTCATGTCACTGCACTTGTAAAAAAAAGTGTGATGAAGCGTTTCAATGATGGGACTACATTAAATGCTCCAGCTCCCCTTTACCTTTTTCAAAGCTAATTCTAAGCGTTTCAATTCCATTACACATTAGGCCATGTCATAAAGGCCGGTCATTGTCATTTATGGCCAAAGGCCCAAATGACGAATGGCCAATCCATCTCAAATCTATTCTATTTGATCCAAGGTATAATAATAGTTCACACACCAAGATCAAGGGACAATCTCTGATATCCTTTTTTACTATACTCATCTTGAATTTTGAATTGACTTGGAGATTGGAGTGAAAACCATTCAGCTCCATCCCACGCCACCGTAAAGGAGATCAGAGCCTCCATTCAAGATTAACTGTTTTCCAATTTCATCCACCTCTGGTTAATGCTACAGACCACATACACGTGAGTGAATAATATCTAAGTTTGCTTTAACTTTATAAGAAAATTCTGCTTGAATGAATTTCTTAATTACTTAGCTACATAACACTATTCACAAAATTTCTTTAGCATCTTGATATGAGGAATACCATACTGGATACACTATTTATCAAGAAATTGGACCAAGCTTATCAAGTTACTTGCCAATGATGGAACTTATAGGACATCTATGGCTGCTTCTTGTCCATTCTTCGTCTTAACAAGAATGTTCTCCATACACTCAAATGTAATTGTGTTATTATCAACAAATCTAATGATCTTTCTCACTTATTTATGAAGTTAGATAAACCATTCTTAGTTGCCTGACATGTGGTTACTGCAACCTGTGTCAAGATACAATACATTAGCTATATTTTGTTCCAAATGTGTATTGGCCATTAGTATGACCTCATCAGAATCACTATTTTCTGCACATATAAATTGTGCTTCTTTGACACTAACATTAAATTATTTATTGAAGTAACAATCTTTTGCATAGTGGAAAAATTCTGGCAACAATAGCATTGTACTTCCTTCATATGCACATTCTTTTGAAATTTTTTGTTGTGAGAGATAAAACTTTTGATTTGCTCTCCTTAAGACTTCGAATCCTTGTTTCGTCTTCCACTTTTTTCCTTTGTTAATCTTTGTGAGAGAGGGGCTTGGAATTAATGAACTAGATGGATTACAACATAAAAAAAGTTTATGTAGAAATAAAAACAACTAAAACTATGAGTTTGAGACAATTTGTTTATGGTGCAAGTCACTTAATTGCAACACAATGAAACCGCCTCTAAATTTAAATTATAATGCCAATAATTTTACAGCTCAACAATAATAAAGAATATAACAATGCATGATAACCCTCAAAGCGTTTTTTGAGATTCTTGTTAAGCTCAAATGATCACTTGAGTGAGCTAAATGGACAATGAAACATTGGTGTACTTGAGAGATATTGAATGATTATTATAACATTTGGAAACATTTATTACAATTCTATGAGTGGTCAAATATTCAAGTGAAGCAAACAAATCATTGGGTGTTTATATCCAATCGTTTTTAATTTGTTCCATGCTAAGGTAGAAAGTGTAAGAAATAATTTCTCAAGTTTTTTTTTTAATATTTATTCTCCTTTTTTATAATATGATACTATAAATGCACTTTAAAGACATTAACGTTTCTACTTTTTGAAGGGTTTCTTACTTAAAACCTATTTAACGTAAACATAGCACTATCTTATCTTATAAAGTGATCAAAATAATTTTGTTACATGCAAAAGAACGAAAATATGATTAAAATTATCAAACTTGTTTATACTATGATTCTATTTCTTACTCCATCTCTTGCAATGAAACATCCTCGTAAGACTTTTGTAATCCTTTTAGAAAATCTCTAACTCTCTTTTATTAACATTCCCTTTTTTATTGTTCTACATGCAGTAGAATTACCTTATCCATGTAACAATGACATTAATTGTAAATGGATTGGCTGTCCTCATGGAAAATTCGGAGAATGCCATTTTGGAGCGTGTTTCTGCGTTGACAGTTAAGTTAAATTTTTTTCAATAATTAGTGATAAATTATAAGCAAAATTTAATTTTTAAATGTATTATTTTCTGTGATATCATAATCGTGATTTTATTTCTGTGTACGTGACAAATAAATTAATTATTCAATAAATCTAAAAAGCAAAATTATTTATAATTTATTCTAGTTTTATTTTTTGATCAAAATGATGTATATATGCAGGGAATTAAAATTAACTGATGGAGCTTCACATGCATGTGCGAGAGGAGTTTTGTTTTATGTCTCGCTTAATGATTTTTCTATTGTATATTAGCATATTTAGTTTTTTTGTCTTATGTATGAGATATTTGTAAGATTTTAGTAGTCTAAAATTCTAGTAGTTGAGATATTATGGTAATATGAAAAGTTAGAGTGTATTAAGGTTTAAAATTTTATGCAGATTGCATAATAAGAAATAATTAGGTGGTGAATTGTGAAGTGGTTTTTTCTTGGCAATTTTTATAAGATAAGATCTCTATTAGAGTAATATTTTTTAATAGTAAGGTAACCGATTTAGAAAAGACTTTGATTGGTATATTTGTAAAAAATTCCTAGAAGACAACATATGATTCACCAAAGGAAGACAAATAACATTCCTTGTCCGAAGTAGGTTTTCTAGTCGCCCGCTTATCATAATGAGTACTCATTTATTACAATGTGTATCCATCATCTACATCACGCGCCCCTTGATTGTATCACTTGCTCACTTATGAAAAATGTGGGATTGACGTGTCCTAAAGCGCTAATGGCATGGAACTCCATCAAATAAGAAAAGTCACATTCCCTTGAAGAATAAGGGAAATAACGGCTCCACGTTCCTAAGAAGAGCATAATAGTCGTCCCCTAAATCTGAGGATCCATACCAATCAGTCTCTATATATACCTCAACTCTTAGTTTAAGAGGAGAACATTCAAATTACGCTGCAATTACCTATATCCAGAGCTTTTCACCATTCATGCAGGATCTATATATAACACCACAATAATCCTACAACTCAAACAATCATACACAACTGGGGGTTGTCCCTTTTTATACTTTTAACAAGTACAATTGACGGCCGTAGTGGACCCTGGTAAAATTGAACTGGACTGCCATTCCATTAGGAAATTAAATTGTTATTAAGATCTTTGACTTATCTTTCCAGTATAGTGAATAAGAAGGTAGCAGCTTCGGCTAACAATAGTATTGACAATGAGGACGCCATGACAAAAATGTGTGCCTCCATGGGTGACTTATTTTACCAAAATCATACCTTCGAAGATAAGGTCCTTCACATCCAACAAGAGGCTGACCCTCCTATAGAGATTGAAACTATGACCCCTAACCTCTCTATGATAACATATGGGGGCACTAGTACTAGATAACTTCAAGCCGCCATCACTAGCAAAGTTTGATGAACACATTGATGCCTAAGAACATGTCACCTACATCTCTCTGGAACCTTCATAGAAACATCATTAAGGTGGTACATGAGTCTACCATGGCTCTCAAACACCACTTACCATGACCTAATGAAGAAATTGGTCCATTAATTTGTGGTGAGCAGACGCAAGAAGATGTCTACCAATTCCCTATTTGACTTTCACCAATGATCTTCTGAATCTCTAAGAGAGTACTTCATTCTCTTTAATGGGATAAATATCAAGTATTTTCACCCCAACTAGGAGATGATCATGGGAGAAATCCAAAATGAGTTAAGGGTTGGGCATTTTATTAAGTCCCTCACCTAAAGGCCCGCGACTTTCCTAGAGGATGTAGTGATGCGTGTCAAATGCTATATAAAGGGAGGGAGAGCAATGCCTAAAAGAAGGCCAGAGATTTTAAGAACCGAACAATTGGAAGCTCTAATAACTTGCAGCAATCACACACGAATCACTTAAAATAGCATGTTAGAGAAGGCGACCTTCAAATTGAGTGGGAGGTCTGTAGAGAGCTTCACAGCTTTGAACACTCTCCTTGAGCTTAAATGGCATGAGCTCCTCCATATATATGAAATTCTTATTCCCCCAGCACCCAAGACAAATATCATGGGGCTTGAACCTAGCAGGTGGTGTAAGTTTCACAAGTTTAAAAAGCACCACACAAAAGACTTCTACCAACTCAAGAAGAAGATAAAACGTCTCATGCAAGAAGGCCATATGAAGAAATATGCCAAAAACGGCTCCACACAAACCCCAAGGGAAAATAGATCTCAAGGGATAGATGCTTATTGGAGTCCTAGGTCCTAGACTGTCAAATTGTTATTAACATCTTCCACCCATATATCTCGTATGGTGAATTAGAAGGTATAAACTTTGGAAAAAAATAGTACTGACATTGAGGATGCCATGGCAAAAATGCATACCTCCACGGATGCATTACTTCTCTATCACCATACCTTGGAAGACAACGTATTTCACATCCAACGGCGCAAACAAGAGGCTACCCCTCTTAAGGAGACTGAAATTCTGGATCCCTAACCTTTTTCTGATGAAATATGGGGGCATTAGTACCAGAGATCTTCAAGCCGCCGTCACTGGCTAAGTTTGATGAACACTACGACCTCTAAGAACATATCGTCTCCATCCCTCTAGAAACATTAGAGACACATTATTAAGGTTGTACATGAGTCTACCATGGCTCTTGATAACTAATTAATAGGACCTAGTAAATAATTTGGTCCATAAATCTGCAGTGAGCAGGCACATGAAGAAATCTATCACTTCCATGTTTAACATTCGCCGATGCTCTTTTAAATATCTAAGATAGTACCTCACTCTAAGACAACGTGATTAAATTCAGTGGCACTTGTGTCATACCCCAATTTTTGACCCTCTTTTAACGTGTCCATTGCATTTGAAAAAAAATAATAAATAAAAAAAACGTATGCATGTTTTATTAGAGTTTCTGATTTAATAGCATTTTTCATTGATTTTTATTAACACTTTTAGTTTTATAATTTTAATTCTTAATTCACTTTAGATTTAATTTGAATTTTGAATTAAAATTAATAAATCATTTTTTATCATATTATTTTTGTTATTTGTTTGTATTTTTTTTTTGTTTTAATAGGTGCAATATTAAAAGAGATGCAATTCAAATCAAGGCCCATTTGATTCAAGAATTTAAAGCCCATTCATTTGATTCAAGCTTTGAGTCCAAGCCATCAAGCCAAACATTTGAGCCACTTTTGAGCCATTATCATTTTGAAGCCAAGTTGAGAAATGGAGACCCCACACACCCAATGCAAGTCACGATTTCTGCAAAATGGATTCACGTTTCCAGCCAAGCAAATTGGACAAAACGCAGAGTTTGGATCACGATTTCACCACCCTTCACAAGTTCCTCATTGATTCACACGCTTCATCCAGATTTCACACGTATTTCATCTACAAATTTCACCTATAAATACAACAGCTCAGATCAAGAAAAGGAAAGAAAAAATTTGATAACGTTACTCTGCAGAAATGTAGCTCCATCTTCCTTCAATTTCTTCATGCTTCTTCAAGCTCAAGAGAGGTTCAATTCATGAATCCTCTCTGAACTTTGATTGAAGCTAAAACAAACACTTCAGAACCTTCATTAATCTTCATATCTTCAACCTCACCTTCTTCCATTAACCTGCAAATTTTCAGAAAACACACAAAAACCATAACTCTGCTTCATCATCAACTTCACCTCATAATCCAATCAAAACCTTCAATCCATCAATAAACCTGCAAAAGCACCACAACATCACAATGAACAGCTTCTCATCCTCATCGCAAATCATCAAACCGAAACCAAATTCCACACAATTCGTCAGCCTTCAATAGACAACCTTCATAAACCTGTAGAAACCGTGAAAATCTTCATCCATATCATAAAATTCCACTTCCATCAATTAACCTGCAAAACCAAATCGCAGTTCTCGTAACATAACCTTCACCGAACAAAAGCTTCGTAAACTGATTCTCCGATTCAGTACCATACAAAACTAACTCGACCTTCATCAACGCCGAATCAAAGCCTTCATCATCATACAACAAATCGCCACCTC
Source organism: Vicia villosa (assembly GCF_029867415.1). NCBI lineage: Eukaryota > Viridiplantae > Streptophyta > Magnoliopsida > Fabales > Fabaceae > Vicia > Vicia villosa. The sequence goes on along the minus strand of NW_026706014.1, from coordinate 51,109 downwards.
TTCGACATCAACTCAGTAGATCTGAAGCGCTCATCCTCAAACGCGATTCACGGCAACGCAACACACAAGCTTCCATACACCGAGCATTAAATCGATTCAGCACATTCACGGTGTCACCGCTTCAACTTCGACAACACTGACAACTCCATTATCGTCGATTTAGCAAGCAACACCGAGGCACAACGTTCAAGCTCATCATCGCTCATCATCATCTTCAAGGTTTTGCTCGAGTTCGGTTGATTGAGAGGAGAAGAAATCCATGAAGCAGAATAAGAAATCGTGAAACAGGGGAGAGAAATTGAAAAAGCGTGGGAGTAAAAAATAGATGAGAGAGGCGGACTCCTCTTTAGTTTTAGGTTTTCTCATTTTAAGTGATCTTGGGCCAAACTGAAGAGCCTATGACTGATTTTCTATGTACACCTGCTGCGATCCAGTACACCCCCTTCTGGCTGTTTGTGATGGTAATTTGGGCCTGCACCTTTTGGATCCCTCAGCATCTTTTAATGTTGACTCTCACTCCCTTTTTATTTCTTTTGATTGATTTCTTTTGTTTTTCTAATATTTGTCTTAACCCTTTTTTATATAATCAAACAAAAAGAAAAAAGATATTAGTACTAGTTTTTTTATTTTATTATCATGATATCAAAAATGGCTTTAAATTTCTTTTTGATTTAATACTTGATGATCCATTTGGTGAGAGTTTTGTGATGATTTTTTAATTATCTCTCTTCTTCTACTCCATTCTTATTTTTCCTTGAATCACAAGTTAGAGGCCTAATTTCTCTCTAATTTCAGTGGACTTAGGGCGTCGATAGGATGAGAATCCAAATCCGCAATATTAAGTGATTGAAATTATGGATGAAAGGAGTTTTTAATGTGGTTTCATCTTTTATTTCTTTTTTCTTCTGATCGATGAAAGTCTTAACATCTTGATAATTCTTATGGATTCTTGGTAAAGACGAGATCGCTCCCTATTTTTTTTCCGTGCGGTATTGCTTTCGGAGAGTGATCTACATATCACTTCTCTCGCATGCATTAGCACATAAAGTTTTTACCGGCCTCGTTGTAGGGTGATTTCTACATAAATAACTTGGCGATCTGCTTAACATAGCGCAATATTTCGTGTCCCGAATCAAAAAGATCAAATATGGAAGAGAATTGTATGCGGTTGATTTAATACTTATGGAGGTTTATCGTGTAGTCGCTATGATTTTATCAAGCTTCTGATAAATTTCTATTGAATTTAAATCCGAGTACATCCTTCACTCACCATCGATCTTCATTACTAACTTTGATAACATACTTGACAAGTTTCAAGATGGTTATCTTTAACATCTAACAATTGACTTTAATTTCCGCACTTTATTATATTGCTCTTTATATTTCTCGCTTTATCGCTTTATTTTATCATTTCATCATATTTACATTCCGCTATTTTTTCTTTGTCCATTTGGACATTTATATTCCGCTATTTTCTCTTTGTCCATTTGGATACTATGTTTATGCTTCCGCTATTTTTCTTTTGTCCACTTGGACCATACTTTACTTTTATGCTAAAACACTAATAATCAACCAAAATCTAAAAAACACCTAAGGCTCTCTTTTGGACTATTGGTTACTATCCCGAGCATTTTGGAGATTCGGACTTATGGACTTAGTACCTCTGGACCCTTATGATATTGTTACTCTGTCGTTATTCTGTCTGTCTGGCATTGGATTATTGTCTGTTTGTTTGTGCAGGTATTTCCTTGAAATCCCTTGATGGTTAATTCCAAGGCATTGAGATAAGGATTTTACCCGAAAACAGCTGTTACTCTGCCCGATTTTTGTCAGAATTTTAATGTGCTTAATGCAAAGTGGTGCTAAGATAATAAATTCATCTGGACCCCCAAGTGATAATGTTGGTTTAGTATTGATATTCCAAAGGATGGGAAATCTACCTTGACTCATAATGTCAAGTGTTGGCTTCTTCTTCGGTTAGACCGTTCTTTCCTTAGCTTTTATTTTACGCAATAGGATAGCCTCTTCATCTCCTCCCACTTCTTAGATTTTCAAATCTTCTCCCTTTTTCAAAAACCTTCTTATGTTTGCAATCTTTTCAAAACCCTTCTTTAAAAATATCTTTTGCCCTTAGTGGCTTTTTCTTCAAAGTTTAGACACTGTTAATTGTCGAAACGAGTGGTTATACCCCACGATTTTGAAATTGATTGATATAATGAGATCTTTTCCGCGTGAGAGAGCTAGTGGCATACTCGTCGATTTTATCCGAGTTGGAGCCCTTCTTTCATTTGCGATGCAAAGAACTCGTTTGTCCTCATGCTCAAGATCAATGGCTGAGTATTTCTCTCCGACGATGACAAAGTGTTTATTCGTTTTAAAAATGTTTCCCCTTTTAAGCGGAACTACATTATCTCTGACTTCTCCATTGCACCGAGGAGGTATGTAGGCATAAAGCTTAATGCTTTGCCGAGCTTATTTTAAAATAAAGCAAACCCGTTTTTTAGCACACACGACACAAATTTTCAAAAAGGTTCCTGTGGAGTACCACAGATATGAGGGGTGCTTAAAACCTTCCCCTTGTATAAACAACACCCGTACCTAAGATCTCTTCTTTTTGTTTTAAAAAACAAACTTTGGGTTTTATTCGTTCTTTTCCCTTTTCCTTTGGAAATAATAAAGCGCGGTGGCGACTTTCATTGAAATTTTGATTCGAGTCAATCTTATGGCTTCGATATCAGATTTTCCCCGCTATAACTTGCTTTCTACTCTTTGATGACAGTGAGTTAATCAGAGAAATTCCTTAAAGTCTGTGGCACTAGCTTTCAACTTTTTGATGACAGTGACCTAATCAGAGAAACTCCTCATTCCTTATCAATATAAAGAGGCTCAATATTAAAGTGCTTATATGATTCATGTATCTAGCAAAAGTCTTTGAAGCCTCAAAGTAATAAAAGAGAGAAAGTGTGAAAGTTCGCCAAATTGTGTCTATTGGAGTGACCTGAGTTTTGTAAAAGTAAGGAAGTAAGTTATAAGTACTAAGGTAACTCTCTCTCTCTCTCTCTCTCTCTCTCTCTCTCTCTCTCTCTCTCTCTCTCTCTCTCTCTCTCTCTCTCTCTCTCTCTCTCACACACACACACACACAATATATTTTAACTAACCAATTGATTGGATATGTAAGCCAATCGATTGGAATTTTTTTAAACTAACCAAAAAATTAAGAAGTTGTCTAATCTCTTTCCAAAGCTTATTTTAACTAACTAAATGATTAAATACTTAAGCCAATCGATTGGAAAAAAATTTATGAGCCAACCAATCGATTAAAGAGAGTCTAAATGCTTTACCACATGATTAGGACATCTCCTTATGACTTGTAATGGCTTTATATCAAATATTTCCATGTTGGGCAAGGTAATCAATTAAAAATGAAAAAAATTAATTGATTGGAGCATTATGCCAATCTATGGGCACATAAATTATTTCCATGGATTATTTTCTTTTCTGATTTTCCAACTACTATATAAAGGAGGCCTGCCTCCTATTCATTTCATGCAACTTTCCAAAGCTTTACATTTTCTTTGAAATTTATCTCCCTATTTTCTCTCCTTCTCTCTCTAGAAACATTTTGCTTTCACTTAAAGTTGTCATAGTGCTTTTGAGTGAAATTTTTCTTATGAGGAAGACTTTATAAGTGGTTATGATGTTTGTTTAATTCTTGAGAATGTTATAATCTAGAAAAGATTGAGTTTAGTTCGTGAGATAGACTAGTTATAAATCTATGTTTTTGTTTATCGAGCTTTGCCTGAAAATATTTTGTTTTTGGTTATTGAGATCATCCTGAAAAATCTCTAAGAAGATTTGTTAGCTTAGTTAGCGGTAAAAACAATTTTTGGTTGGGGATAAGCCTGTAAAAATCTCAAGATTAGATTGTATGAAAGGTTTATGGGCATAACCTTCAAAAACGCAAAGTTCATACTCAAGCTCTCAAGAAGATCTATTAGGGACAACACTAGACACTACTATAAATAATACATTTTATAACAACGATTTCACCTCTAATAACAAAAAAAAAAAGGTATAATTCCTGGACGGACCATGTTTTTGTCCTTCTTAAAATACAATACATTTTTCCGGTTGTCGTAGATAACCGAGAGATAAAATAATTCAGGGTACATGCTTCGAATCCTAGCAACTGCAGTTTATATATTTATTTCACTAAAATTTGTGTCTTCCTCCATATTTTTTTCTTAATCCATAACTAAGTCATTTTTCACCTCGATTATGCTTCTCAACCGAGGTGAAATAGTTTACTCTTATTATATATAGCTTACACTACTACAAAAAACACATCTAACTTCAAACGCGAAATGCATTCGACCTCGGCTACAGAAGCGAAGTAACGAAAAGCATCATGAAAAACTACTACTTAACACCTCTGTTATTTAAACTCCGAGGGGTAAAGTTATCTGCACGTGGGTTTGATCCCCAACATATGCATTTTTATTATTTTCATAACTGGATAATGCGCCCAATATTAAACACTCGAGGTTTTGTAGAACTGATGTAATATCTCAATGTTATTACCTCGGTTTTATGAAAAAATCGAGGGGTTAAGTTTTTTTAATACTATCATTTGTACTTGTATTACCGAACCATATTACATAATAAATACCCATATTTTGAAGATTTCTAAAACAGAAACGTTGTACATTTTTGTCAATTTCTCAAAGTGAAACATTATAGCACAAATATTCATTAATTCCACCAAATGCAAACCCAAAATGACACAAACTTTATCATTTTACATAAAAAATGTAATAAATTATTAACCAACAAAAGCAACCGCAGTAGGCTCCCTGGCGACTTCTCTTAAAAATTTATCCCCGAGGAACAAGATAATGGCACTCCTAGCCTAATCCATCATCTCGGTCTTTTGTGCTTGTGTAAGCGCTGCAGACATCAATGCTTCTCCCTTCAAAGCATCAATACACTTCTCTTGATTTTGTATCTAAGTTTTTGAGTTTCTTTTTCTAGTTGCTTAATTTAATCTTCATGTTTTCAAAACAAATGTAAACTTTATTCTGTATGAATATGATTTTAAAATTCGAATATGTTGAGTAAAATGGGTGTGTTGTGAATTGAATACCAAGAACAAAGTATAATAGGGAATTAGGGAGGAGAAGAAGAACACAAGAATTGGTTATAACTGCTATTCTTTCACTTTCTCTTAAAACAAGATTACAAGTTTACAAGAATAACAAATAACCTCTCTCACCCTAAATTAGGATTTGCAGCTTAGCAATGATGAGAGACTAGTATGCTATTTATAATAAAACCTAACATACTAACTAATGGGCTTTTTCAGCAAGGCCCATTACACAAGCCAACTTAATAAACAAGCTAACTTAACAAATTAGGGTTTAAACACTAAAACCTAATTTAACATGCTAACAACCCTAGCATCTTCGACATCTGCATGCTAGACCCATCTTCGACTACAGCATGCACACTTCGACACCAGCATGTGAACAATCCTCCGACTTCATGCTTAACTCTGTCGAACTGTCGAACCAAGAAGCTACCCTTCGACAATACTAGAGTTCGATCCAATATCTCACAAATCTCCACCTTGGACCTAACTCTACAACGTCAAGGAACAAACTAGCTTTCTTCATGCAGCTTTATCAACTGCATACAGTGGAAAAACTTGCAACTCGGCAATGTCTTGGTGATCATATCAGCAGCATTGTCTTCAGTCGAAACCTTCAGCACTTGGACTTCTCCACGCTCGATTACTCCTCTGACGAAATGTAGCCTCACATCAATGTGCTTAGTTCGCTCATGATAGGCTGAATTCTTCGACAGGTGTATTGCACTTTGACTATCACATTTAACAGTGATACCTCGACCTTGAAGTTTTAGCTCCTTTGCAAAACCTTCAAGCCACAATGCTTCTTTCACAGCTTCAGTTAGGGCAATATACTCCGCTTCAGTGGTTGATAGAGCAACAACCTTCTGAAGTGTTGCTTTCCAACTAATTGCAGTGCCAAACATAGTGAAAACATATCCAGAAATAGATTTTCTGGAATCCATACAACCTGCATAATCAGAGTCGACATATCCTTCTATTACTGCTTTACTATCTTCACCCAAGGCTCCACCATAAATTAGGACTCTATTCAGAGACCCATTTATGTACCTTAAAATCCACTTCAATGCTTGCCAGTGAGCCTTTCCAGGATTCGCCATGTACCTGCTTACAAGACTGACTGCGTAAGCTATGTCGGGTCTAGTACAGACCATAGCATACATCAAAGAACCAACTATATTAGCATATGGGATGCTATTCATATAGGCTCTTTCGACATCAGTACTGGGACACTGATCAATACTCAGCTTGAATTGAGGGTTTGTTGGAGTCACAACTGGCTTCGAATTCGACATACCAAACTTTTCAAGAATCTTCCGTAGATATGCCTCTTGAGATAGGCATAACTTCGGCTTCTTTCTATCTCTTCGAATGTCAATTCCAAGAATCCTGGAAGCAGCTCCCAGATCCTTCATATCGAACTCCTTATTGAGTTCAGCCTTCACCCTCATCACATCTTCGACACTGTTGCTTGCTATGAGAATATCATCCACATAAAGCAACAAAATAACAAATGAATTACCAGGTCGAAATCTGAAGTAAACGCAGTGGTCGAACTGACTTCTAATGAAACTTATGCGTGCCATGAACTTATCGAATCTCCTATTCCACTGTCGAGGAGATTGTTTCAGCCCATACAAAGATCTCTTTAACTTGCACACATAATCTTCCTTCCCCTTTTCGACATACCCTTCAGGTTGCCTCATCAGGATCGTTTCATCTAGATCACCATACAAGAACGCAGTCTTCACATCCATCTGTTCCAGTTCAAGATTGAACTGTGCCACCATGGCAAGCAACATTCGAATGGACCTATGCTTCACAACAGGAGAGAACACATCATTGAAGTCGATACCTTCTTTCTGAGTGAAACCCCTTGCGACCAGCCTTGCCTTGTATCTTTTCGACGTCACTCCTTCGATTCCTTCCTTAACTTTGAAAATCCATTTACAGTTGACTAACCTTGCCCCAGCAGGTTTCTTGATCAGTTCCCAAGTGTGATTATCATGAAGAGATTTCATCTCATCATCCATGGCCTTCAGCCATTCAGTCTTATTTTGACTCCTCATAACTCCCTTATAATCTCTAGGTTCTTCGTCTAGAACCTCACTTGCAGAGATTAAGGCATAAGCTATAAGATCTGCATATCCAAGTCTTTGAGGTGGCTTGATGACTCTTCTCGACCTATCTCTCGACAATAGGTAGTCATCGTCAGTTTCCTCAACTTCAGCATCTTCTGCTTCTTCTTCGACTTCATCTGGGATATGCAATTCAGCATCAACATGCTCCACCTCAACAGGAATCTCTACCTGTTCCAGCTCTTCGTCAGATGTTTCTGTACTTCGACCAACATCATCAGTTTTCTTAAAAGCCATTTCAGCTTCATTGAAAACAACATCTCGACTGGTGATACACCTCCTGTGACCTGGCTCTAGGCACCATAGCCTATAAGCTTTGACTCCTTCTGGGTATCCCATGAACATGCATTTCAGAGCTCTAGGTTCGACCTTGTCTTGCCTAATGTGAGCATAGGCTACGCAGCCAAATACTCTCAGTTTGTCGAGATCTGGTGGATGTCCTGACCAAACTTCTTCAGGTGTCTTCATATCTAACGCTGTCGAAGGACATCTATTTATCAGATATGTTGCTGTCGAAACAGCCTCAGCCCAGAACACCTTCTTTAACCCCGCACTAGTCAACATGCATCTGACTCTCTCCAAAATAGTTCGATTAAATCTTTCAGCCAAACCATTTTGCTGTGGAGTACCTGCAGTAGTTCTGTGCCTTGCAATACCAAAGGCAGCACAAAAACTGTCGAATGCCTCATTGCAAAATTCAAGGCCATTGTCGGTTCTCAACCTCTTGACCTTCCTGCCAGTCTGATTTTCAGCCAGAGTCTTCCAACTTTTGAAATTCTCAAAAGTTTCATCCTTAGTCTTCTGGATGAATACCCATAATTTTCTGGAATAATCATCTACTATGGATAGAAAATACCTTGCTCCTGAATGTGATGCACACCTTGCAGGCCCCCAAAGATCAGCATGGATGTAATCAAGGGATCCATGTGTTCTTTGTTTGCCTTTGTTGAACTTCACTCTGCAAGATTTTCCAAGTACACATGGTTCACAAAACTTCAGCTTTTCGACTTTGTCTCCACCAAGCAGATTTTGTTTCCCTAATTCGACCAGACCCCTTTCACTGACATGGCCCAATCTCATGTGCCAGATTTCTGTCTTCGACAAAGGTTTCGTGGATACAACATTTGTCGAACCACTTACAACTTCAGCCTCAAGGGTATATAAGCCTTGTTTCTTCACGCCTCTCAAGACTTCCTTCGAACCCTTCATGACTCTTAGGATACTTTTCTCTCCTTGGAAAACATATCCTTTCTTGTCGAATTCACCAAGAGAAAGCAGATTTCTCTTCAAATCAGGAACATACCTGACTTCAGTCAACAACCTTATTGACTCATCATGGAGCTTGAATCTCACAGATCCAACACCTGCAATCTTGCAAGCCTTGTTGTTTCCCAGCAATACTGATCCACCATCTTGATTACATAATTCCTCGAACAAGTCTTTGTTTGGAGTCATGTGCCAAGTGCAACCTGAATCCATAATCCACTCCTTCTTAGAGTCACTGCTTGAAACCACAAGAACATCAGATGATTCGAAATCATCTTGAACAATGGCAGCGTTGCCATTATCCTTACCTCCATGATATTTCAGGCGTTCAGGGCACACCTTTCTTGTGTGACCCTCCTTCTTACAATGGTAGCATCGAATTCCAGATGCTTCGCCACTATAAGACTTCGACTGGCTTTTGCCTTTCTTCTTGTCGAACTTACCATCCTTTCGTAAGAGTTTTCCTTTAATGGCCAAACCTTCGCCAACAGTCGAAGGTTTATGCTCCTTTCGTTCATTCAAGTCCTTAGAGTACAAGGCTGATTGAACTTCTTCAAACGTCAGGGACTCCCTTCCATACAAGAGAGTTTCTTTGAAGTGAGCATGTGATCGAGGCAAAGAACACAATAGTAACAGCGCTTGATCTTCATCATCGATCTTCACATCAATATTTTCAAGATCAAGAATCAGCTTGTTGAACATATCCAACTGCTCAGCCAATACTTTGTCTTCAATCATCTTGAATGAATACAAAGCTTGCTTCAGGTAGAGTCGATTTACCAGCGATTTGGTCATATACAAACTTTCAAGTTTCACCCATAACCCTGATGCCGTCGTCTCCTTTGATACCTGCCGGAGAACCTTATCACCAAGGCTCAACAGAATTGCGCTGTGTGCTTTCTCGATCATAGTTGTCTTCTCCGCTGCCGTTAATGCAGCATTCATGGCTGCCTCTCCCTTCAACGCTTCCAAACAACCCTGCTGAACCAGTAGGGCTTTCATCTTCAAGCGCCACAGACCGAAATCATTCACTCCGGTGAACTTTTCAATCTCATACTTTGTTGAAGGCATCTTCTCCACGCTCACCGCACCAATTTGTTGTGAATTGAATACCAAGAACAAAGTATAATAGGGAATTAGGGAGGAGAAGAAGAACACAAGAATTGGTTATAACTGCTATTCTTTCACTTTCTCTTAAAACAAGATTACAAGTTTACAAGAATAACAAATAACCTCTCTCACCCTAAATTAGGATTTGCAGCTTAGCAATGATGAGAGACTAGTATGCTATTTATAATAAAACCTAACATACTAACTAATGGGCTTTTTCAGCAAGGCCCATTACACAAGCCAACTTAATAAACAAGCTAACTTAACAAATTAGGGTTTAAACACTAAAACCTAATTTAACATGCTAACAACCCTAGCATCTTCGACATCTGCATGCTAGACCCATCTTCGACTACAGCATGCACACTTCGACACCAGCATGTGAACAATCCTTCGACTTCATGCTTAACTCTGTCGAACTGTCGAACCAAGAAGCTACCCTTCGACAATACTAGAGTTCGATCCAATATCTCACAGGGTGAATATTATTGTGTAAAAACATTATATTATTAAAAATATAAGGAATTTCACATCATTTATGTACACAACCGATGTGAAAAGTGATTTCGTAACACATATCCCTTCGATTAACCATCACAACCGAGGGGAAAGTGAAGGATTTCACATTGGTTCATATTCCACTCAATGTGAAAAGTGAAGCTTTTCCCCCGCGATTAACCTTGCAATCAAGGGGAAAAGTGGCGCACTTTCAATTTTTTCACCTCGGCCTATGGCTTGAGGGGAAACGTAACACACTTTCCATTACACCCTATGTTACCTCGCTCACTCAATTGAGGTAAAAACCACTTTATCAATCGAGGTAAAAGCCTTTTTTTCGTAGTAGTATCGGGTGATTGGTTGGGTGTTGCTGCTAGGGATGTAAATGGGCATGTCCGCTCCGTTTTGGTCCGCCCCACAAAAGTAAGCACAAAACGAGACGGGGAGGGGCGACCATAGATTAGGGTGTGAGCCTAAAACATCGGTCCATCCTACGAAACAATGAGGACGGGGGCGCATCCCACAGGCATTGCCCCTATTAAGCTTAACAATGCAAAAAATTATGTAAATATTCGCGCCTGCTAAAAACGAGGTGGGTCGAGACAAGCACATTATAGGATGCGGGACTAAAATCTTATCCCACCTTGCAAAAAAATGCAAGAAAAATGGGCATGTCTGGCGGAAAAGACCCAGTTTTTCACTTGTAGTTACTGCATAAAGTGTTTTGCTAGAGTTGTCTATCCTCTTCGATTCCCTAGCCGTGGTCTTTGAAGACTTTCTTTCCTCCTTTTGTATGCTTAGTTTGCTTGTTTAACTTTTCCCTTTTTAATTAATATATCTTTTACCTTTTAACTTTGTTTTTGTTTTTGGGACTAATCTATTTTCTCTTATATTATATAGGCTTAAATAGTGTTTTCATCTCTATAAGTTAGCATGTTTTTGGTTTTTCACCATATGTCCAATTCGTTTTAAATGAAATCCAACTAATGATGTTAGAATTTCATCTGGGTGCAACTGCTTGGATATGTTGAAGGATTTAGGGTCCATTGTTATGGACATTGAGAATGGCAAAAAGGCAAAGATGAAGATTAAGTTGGAGAAGGAGAAGAGAAATGCGACTCTGTTGAAGGTTTTGTTGGTTGGGTCATGGGGGTTCTTCTTTGCTTATCACAAATGGTGTTGAACCCCTTTGTTTGTGTCTGTTTGTTGTTCTTTATTTCAGTCCTTGTAACATGAATGTATTTTGGAAATGGTCCCTGTACCATATGATGAATGAAAAAGATGTTTTAATTTTGGGTAGTATATGTATCACATTATGTTGCTCATCCTGTTTTAAATTATGCATAGACCAAACTTGATAATGTTCATAAAATCTAAACTGGTATAAGGTCACTTCAATTGTGCATAAAACAAACTTGATAATGTATCCAAAACACACACTGTCTCATAAAGCTATAAGCTTAAGCCGCATTACATGGCTGTGTCCAAAACATAAAGGTTTGCCTCAAAGGATAAAGCCATAATACAAAATAGGAAACAACAAGTCTTAAACAAGTCATAATACATAATGGTTCAAATCAAAATACATAATAGAAAATCAAAAGTCTTAAACTGCATGTCTATAATTTCCATGGTTGTGCTGCACTGCTTCCTTCTCCCTTGAGCTTTTTGCATTTGAGTAATCTTGTTCTATCACTCCTCCTCAACTCCAGCTTCCTTGCCACCTTTTGTTTGATTTTTTTTGCCTGGAAAGACACAATTAAAATAGATAGAGTTATGCAAATATCAATAAAGTTGAGAATACAACTGAACTAAATTTGTTAGTAACAAACTTAATTGGTTTAGGGGTCGCAGGTACAGGTTCATTAGGTATAGCCTCAACATCTTTAATAGGTGTAGACAAAATGTAGTTTGGTTGTGAGTCACCAACTACATGAGAAGCCATTACAGGTGGAACTTGAGAAGCCATTACAGCCTCACCATATGGAACATGGTCATTAGAAACTTGAGGTGGAACTTGAGTAGTGATATCATTGACATTGGGTTGAGGTTGTGTTGTTACAAAAGCTGCACAAAGATCTGCTGCAAGCATTTCAAACTCTTGTGTCGACATCACAATGTGGTTCTGGCTGTTGTTCAGGTGGAGGATCATCTTGAGGCTGTTGTTGCTCAGTAGAAGCATCACTTTCAGCATGAATTGGTTGTTCTGCTACAGTTGGTATAGGTTATGTAGCATTTTTCTTTGATTTTTTCTGCATACAGAGTAATGCAATCAATATCAATTGCCAACAGTTAGTAAGAATACATTTTATTGAGCTAAGATTTTACCTTTCTTTTCTGAGCTTCAGGGTCAAAAACCAATACTGAACAACTCTTTGCATTGTAGCCATGTACACCAAAGTTGGTACAACAATACGAGGTCTGTGTCCTTCCTTTATTAGGATCTTCGTCAAGTTCCATCCTCCTTAATTTCTTGGGAAGGAGTATTCCTATGTTTCCTTGCTATCCTCTTGACCCTTTTAGTTGGTTTCTCTACAACATCAAATCCATCATCCATGCCATGGGCTCTTTCATCCTCATTGTCCTCAAATGATAAACCATTATAATCAATATCTTCACTATCATCACTATCAGTTGCAGATTCAACACCATAATCAACTTCAATATCATCAACATTGTCAGCAAAATAATTATCTTCTACATCATCATTAACTACATGATTAGCTTCAGTTTCATCAACATTATCAAATTCAATATCATCCACATTATCAGTTTCACCATTAGCATTATCATCCTCATTAACTACATTTTCAGCTACAACTACCCTATGCTCAACATATAAATCCACACTACATCTGGTTTAAACAACATTTTCATAGACCTCAGCAACATCCACATCACTAACCATCCTTGCATGCTTATCCGATAGAATGTTATACCACCATAACCAATAATCAGTTGACTCGAAATTACATATTTCTTTCACAATACCAATTGCTTCAAAGAAGCTCCATCTATCAGGGTCAATGTCTATTGACTCTTTATCCCCACCTAAGTAGTATACCACACCGTCCCTACAAAACTTACCCCCATAATGAATATTCACCGTAAATGTCATATCTGGAAGATGAAATTAAGGTCGCTAAAACTAGATTATGACTTCGTCAACCTCAAAGGCCTCACCCAGACAAGTGCTCGTAGCTATCGCCTCCACCTTCACTGAGATTTCACTGAAATGCTTTCTTAATATAAACCCTAATTTTCAGGGACTAAATACCAAACAAGGAATCAATTTTTGATAACATATTTTGGCAAGAAAATAATATATCCACATGTGTCAAAGAAAATAATAAAAAAAAAAAAGCTAAGGAGTATGCCAGGTCATCAACGTTTGCCACCTGAGCGTTTTTTAACGTCTCACTAACAGTAAGGACTAACGCCAAAACGAATTGGACATATGAGGACTTGGATAAAAAAAAGATTCAGGAGCTAAAACCAAAAACACGCTAAATTACAGGGACGAAAACACTATTTAAACATATTATATATTATATTTGTCTTTAACAACAATCTAAAAACAGATAAAGCAATAATAGAGGTTGAATATATATTTTTAGTTCTTAAGACATTGACAAAGAGTCCATGTGGTAAAGCTCCAATCAATGAATGACCTTTGAGTTAAAAAACATGAACAAATAAGAATTTAAATTTGAATATAAGAATAAATCACCCTAAAAAGATTTTTTTTTAAAAAGAAATGATAAAGAATTTTTTTAAATTGTTCACCTTTATAATTCTAATTCTATATTATTCATAAATTTCTTAAGGGCATTTCACATTCCTTCCCGGTCCACCAAAGTAAAAGTAATTTCCCCACCCATTATTAGTCCCTTGTTGAATGTTATAACAATTTGGGTGATCAGCTACAACTTTGAGATTTGGCAATGGAATCAAGCTATTATCAGAATCCACAACTTGCATATTTCTAACATATGAAGCTTTTGCAAAACCCTCTTCTGCAAAATGTCCACTACCCATTTGAGTGGAAGTGTGAGAGCCTGTTGACATTGAATTCACTATTTCTCCACCAAATTGAACCATAGTTGCATGATCCTTTAAGTGTGTGAACAAAGAGGATGGCCAATACCCAATTAATTCTCCATTTCCATATTCAAGCCACCAATTCCCATGCTTCGGATCCTACACATAAAAAATAAACAAAATAATTTAACATACTAATATATAAATGTTGATAATAATTTTACAAAATAAAAATATTAAATAATAACTATCACATGAAAGCCGAATATTTATTACGTTAAAAAACGTGGTTGCCTTAGCTAAACTATATAAAACCAGCTTGTAACCACTCACATTTAGAATTGAACATCTAAAACATAAAAATATATGGTGGGTGGACTGATAGATGAAACGTGATAGCAATTGATCCTATCTTAAACCAAATTATAGATGTTATGTTAAAATATATAGTTAGGTTTAACTCAACCATTTTATTCGATTTGAATGATGATTACTTATATTTATAAGCGTACATGTTCAAATCATATATTATCCTATCACATTTAACCTATCAAATATCAAGCATGGATTCATTCTGAGGTGCTACTTGTGTAAATCTAAATGAGACAATTTTCTTTTTTTGTGACAAAGTTAAATTACTCAAAGATAGACATAATCATTAAGAGGAACATGTTCAGAATTATAGATAGAATATCTTTAGTTGATAAAAAAAGCAAAGGAAAATGATGTTTTCAAGTAGCCAGAAAGAATATTATATAAAGAGATCATAAAAAAATGATGATAAATGATATATTGAAAGAAGAAGAAAAGATAGATAAAATGAAATAACAGAAAAAGAATCATAAAAAGATAAAGCACATGGGATTTACAGTACATTCAAAAAAATCCACAAAGTGCATGCGTGTAATAATGTACAAAAGTAGTAAAGTCAATAAATGTTGTACCTAAATACAACATTGGAACAATACTAGAAAATTTTGTTGATTATGTTTTTTTCTTCTTCCCTTTTGTGTCATTTATTTTACTTTTATCAAAATAATTATTATGTTGTGAACATGTTATTATAACCTTGCCCTTGCTTATTCTATAATTCTACATAATAACAAACTTCAAAAGTATATAAAAAGACTTTCAAAATAATATAGTGCTCCAAGTCCCCACCATTGACATTCTTTAAAAGTTTAGACTTTAGATTTTTCTCTAAGGCTTTGACTAATTAAGTCAATTTGATTTTTGAAGTTAAAAGTAAATTATAATGATGTTTAAAATTAAAAAAAAAAATGGTCACATTAGTTTCCACAACAATATTATGAACTAAAATTATTGACACATAAAGTTTAGTCTCTATTTTCTCTTATTCAATAAAATGGTATTTTTAATTTAAATTTCTCTTACCCCTTATTTATTTTTAACGATTCAAAATTGGTGACATAAGATATATAAAGAATAATTTTATATCAATTTAAATTTCTATTTTAACTATATAAATCTTAAAAATCTATACATAATAATTTTAAAAATTTCAATTTCAATTTTAATTTCAATTTCAATTTCAAAAATTATTAGATTTTATAATACTCTATCAAAATAATTTTATATCATCATATCATATATTACATCTTCATTTTTTTAATAAAGGAACTCCAGATTAATGCAAACAAGAGTGATATATTGAAATGTAAAAATCCAATTTGCTAGTGAATAAAAATATATTGACCAAAACAATATTTAAGTCTAAAATTATTAAAACTCTTATTCTAATAATTATGAAGTTATATTGATGATAATTATTGAACAAAAACGTAATTAAGAAAAATAATAAGAACATAAGAGATATCTACCAAATTATCCATAGTGTTTTAAAATCTATTTGCAGAAAATTACCTTCCAAATCATTAAGCTAATATCAAACTGGCCTCCATTATATGAAGAAGTTGGAGAAATTGCAGCTCCAATTGCAATTTTACTACTAGTTTGAACAAAGCCAGAGCAAAGTAAATTGTAGCACCCAGTTCCTTGATATGAATCACTCTGCAATTATTACTTCTATCATTATTTATTTTCATTAAATAATTTTTTATAAATGGATATCTTAAACTTGAAGCAAACATAAATTACATATATCATACATATACTAGTTGTAGTACTTTTCCACATACTTTTCTTGAATTAATTTACTTACCGTCCAATAAGTAAAGAATCTAGGGTAGCTGTCCCCATAAAGCTCTGGACTAACCTGTATAAAAATTACTACTTGAACTTAGCTTCATTGGCTTAAATACAAAATTGAGTACATTGATGTAGATGATAGGTAGGTTGTGACATGCTAATTTCCTTTTGAATGCTAAAGCTAATTGAATGCTTTAAATTTTCATTTTCAATGATAAATACTCCCTCCATTTTTTTTTTTTTATTGTTAGATCGTTTTGGAATTTTTTATTATTAAATTACAAATCATTTTATAATATCTATAAATTATTAATAAAAAATAATTTAACACAAAAAACAATAGATTTTTTTACAAAGAATATAAAGGCTCGTGCTTAACAATGTTATATCTGTCTTCTAGTATAATAAATATAGTTTTTAAAAAATTATTTTGCAATTAAAAAATATTAGCATCTCATTTGTTGCTCGTTTGTTTGTATATTTGTGTAGTTTTTGTTATGTTAATATAAAAGTTTCATATTTTATATTTTTAAATATTTATTATTTATTTATTTTTTAAAATATATTTTTCTCATGCTATTAATAAAGGATAGTTTTACAAAGAAATTGATATTTTTATCTTTTTCAAATAATAATTATTATATTTCCTAAAACTTGTGAAAATTATGGTTAAAAATCACAAATAATCATTAATAATATTAATTAGAAATTTATTTGAAAAATGTTAATAACTGTGTACTTCTATTTAAGGATGGAAAAAGTATTTTATGTTACTCGTTCCGTCCCACATTATGTGTCTTAATTTTTTTTATTTGTTTTAAATTATTTGTGTTTTTAAATTACCAATGTCATATTTTTTGAAACATTAGTCTATATATTTTAAAGGAATTAACTACATTATAACTAACAACCCTATTATTATTATTAATAAAAATATTTTAGTAAGTAAAGGTTGTTTATAATTAAAATTAAAACAATTAAATATTATTTAAAATATAAAAACAGTTAAAAAAGACTTTTAATTAGAGATGGAAAAGGTACATAAAAAATATTTTAAAAGAAAACTAAAAAATGACACCTAGTTTGAGATAAAAAAATGTACATAATAAAAATAATTTGACTTTAATATGAACTATCATTAAATTTTTATGACATCTCAAACTAAATGGAATGATTAATTATATAATGTAATTAATTAGAGTAATTAACATGCCTGCCAACCAGCTTCAATGGTGTTGAGATCTTCTCCAAATGAACCAGCTATGACCCATATTTGAGACAAACTGAACTCATATTGACTTTCCACTTGTGGGTCCCACACGTTTATGCTAGCCTTTGCTCCATAATACTCATTTCCACTCACATACCCAACTGCATGCTATGCAACAATAACAAAGAAAGAACATTGGAGCACATACTTTAATAAATGTATATATAAATAAAGTTAACTATACCATACATAAGAAAAAACACAAAAAAAAAAAGTATAAAATAAAATAAATTATGAGACAAAACTTCCATGTTTCCTTTGTTTTCAGAAATGGCATAATATACCTCATGTCCATCGCCAGAGGTGTCCCTTCCCACACGTTTTAGTTTTCTTCCAAATGTGCTAATAGAGCAACCTCTTAACATGTCTTGTTCTTTTATTCTTCTTACAGGAATTGTTCCTTCCGGACACGACTCACCCGATAAACTCCATAATTGAAAATTGTCGTTTATATTATTGAGCTGATTATAATCTCTTGGTCGATCAGGAGGAACCTGTGAATTATAAAGTATAAATACAGAAAAATTTGAAGATATGATTAAATTTTTTTAAGGAACAAGAAAAACACGTTACCAATGGTTTTTGTCCTTTTAATAACGGATGATCAAAAGCAGGTTGTTTATGAGACGGAACGCACTCTATAATATCACCATCAAAACTCTAGAGAAAAAAAAAACAAACATATTAATTTGTAACAAAATGTTTAAGGAAAGATTCGAGATATATTTTGACATACATGAATTGTCTTAATAGAAGGCTTGTTGATCCTTTGTAGATGAACATTTATGGTTCGTTTCAACTTGTGAAACTCTTTCTCTGGTAGAAAAGTTTGATTTTGACCACTAGTTTCTGAAGAATAAACATGACAAACCAAAGAAACAAGGAGAAGAAAATGTAGGAAGAAGGAGATGAATGGAAAGCTAAAATCCATGTTTTGTTTTGTGTGTGTTTGTCCACATTTGTCTTGTCTTTTTGGTTTTCTCCATGGAAAGAAATCTATTCCCATATCTATCGAACATAAGTTTATGAATAGTATTTGTAAGACAATTTAATCAAGAAATATTCTCTCTTTCTCCCTTTACTTTAGTACTTATATTACATATGCTATACAGAATAATGAAGATAAGGAATCTCTTTTATATCAACTAAAAAAAAGTTTATTGTTGAATACATTTATACACTTGAATACATAATATAATATTTAATATAAGAAAAATACAAAATTAATTAATGTTTTATTCATTAATTAAAACATTTAATGAAAATGTAAAATGCATCTTGACTACTATAATTTTTTTTATTATTAAACTATTTTTTATTTTATTAGAGAATGTATTGGGTATGTGTTTATCGTGAAATTTAGTAAACAATCGCTAGTCTTTCAAAAGGTTACTTGAATGATCGACTAGATGATCCTAAGGCATATGTTCATAAAGTTTTATGAGTTACCATCATGAACAACTCATTTCTCTATTGGCAATTGTCCTATCTTCTTGGATTTACTATGGATTTTCTCTCCAGTTAATCCTTTAAAGGATCTGCTAAATTTTTATCAATGCGTACATGATTCCACTACAAAAAAACTCTAATCCAGCGACATAATTAGCGACGTGTGAATCATGTGGCTAATTAATGTTAGTTGTGACGTGAAATCAACATCGCCACCTGTATTTTATTATTAAATAACTTTGCAGTATTAAAGTGGTTGGGAGTCAGACATGGGGGGATGTGAACAACAGTTGCGACGTTGGTAGCACGTCGCTACATTAATGACATAAATTAATTCATCACACCCCATAACGTTCAAATGGGGGGAATATTCAAATTTTTTTGAAATTTGGTGGTGACGTTATTGTCACGTCGCTACATTTATAATTCAAAATGGGGGGAAATTTGATTTGACCTATTGGCAGCTTTGCAGGTGTGTAAGTGACCGTTGAAGGTTGCGACGTGGATATCACGTGGCAAGTAGCGATGTGCCTTCCACGTCGCTACATTATGTATTAATCAACCCATTTCACTTCCCCCCTCCACCATTCACGAACAGAACCATTTCTCTTCACTTCTCTTCTCTGCAAGTACCAAACCCATTTCTCTCCCAAAATCATCTACTCCTAAAATCCAACTTTTCTCTCCCAAGTTAATTCAATCCCAATTCAATTTCAAAGGTAGTTAATATTGTTTTGATATTTTATTTATTTTCTTATAATTTTATTATATATGTTGTTGTTAAATTTTGATTTTTGTTTTGTATAGGTTAATTAGTAGATTGAAGAAGGTGGTAGATTGAAGAAGGAGGAGTAGATTGAAGAAGAGGTAAGTTATTTTTGTGTATTATAGTATATATTAAATAGATTTAATAGGTATATATGTTAATTTGTTTAAAATTTGTTAAATAGGTATTGTATTTGTTGAAAATATATTGTTTGTTATAAAATTTATAAAATTCTAGTATATATTGTGTTTGTATATATTGTGTTTGTATATATATATATATATATATATATATATATATATATATATATATATATATATATATATATATATATATATATATATATATATATATATATATATATATAGAGAGAGAGAGAGAGAGCTATGTTGATTATATATGTTTATTTATTAGGTATATTATAAAGTTTTCATTTTTAATTTTTATTATATATATTAGATATGTTTATTATACTATATTTATATATATTTGTTTATTAGATATGTTTATTATATATGTTTGTTTATTAGGTATATTATACTTTATTATAAAAAAGTTATTTTTTTGAAGAATAGAAAGATAAACAAACTATAATTAAAAATACATCATTTTTATATATATTTGATAAAAATAGTTTTATTAAAAAAATTCTAATAGAATATGTTTTATATGTAATATATATTATTGTTTTTAAAAATAGAAATTATTATTAAAAATAATATACATATTAATCTTAATGAGTGTAAAAGTTATGTTTACAATATATTATTTATATTTAAAAATAAAAAATAAAATATTATAATTTAAAATAAAATAATATTTTTAATAATAGTAAATATTTAAAAGTAGTATTTTTATTAAAGAATATTTTCAATATGTGTAGCTTAAAATGTGTATTTAATAAAATAGTAACTTTATGGTTAACATAAATATTAAAAAGAAAATAATTTTATACATATAAGTTATGAATTTTTTATGTTTATATAAAATAAGTTATTTTTTTGAAGAATAGAAAGATAAACAAACTATAATTAAAAATACATCATTTTTATATATATTTGATAAAAATAGTTTTATTAATAAAATTCTAATAGAATATGTTTTATATGTAATATATATTATTGTTTTAAAAAATAGAATTTATTATTAAAAATAATATACATATTAATCTTAATAGTGTAAAAGTTATGTTTACAATATATTATTTATATTTAAAAATAAAAAATAAAAAATTATAATTTAAAATAAAATAATATTTTTAATAATAGTAAATATTTAAAAGTAGTATTTTTATTAAAGAATATTTTCAATATGTGTAGCTTAAAATGTGTATTTAATAAAATAGTAACTTTATGGTTAACATAGGTTCAATATAACATGTGTAGTTAAAAATATTAGTACTATTGTTATTAAATAATATTTTTAAGAATAGTAAATATTAACTAGTATACGTCTAAGAATAATATCAAGTTGATTAGTATTCTAACTCAAAATGACAATGATTGTATAAATGTGCAGTATGGAATATTATCGGTATTATCGTAGTTGGATGTACGATAGAACATTTCCAGGAAGAATGGGACTTAAACCCAATTTTATAGTAGGAGTTGAAGGGTTTATCAGTTGGGCGTTTGCTCAGGAATTATGTCGAAGCGAAGGAGGAGTTAGGTGTCCCTGTCTTAAATGTGAATGTAGACCAATAATTAGTGACCCACAGGAAATAACAACTCATTTGCATAGAAGGGGTTTCATTGCAAATCATTGGGTTTGGACGTTTAACGGCGAAGAGCTGCCTAGTAACGTACCAGAGACTAGCAACTCCCATGCTTCAAGTAGTCGGCCGCCTGTGGAATATGAGGAAAACTTTAATCTGATTGGTGACATGGTTGAGGATGCTTTTGGTGTGAACGTGACCTATGATGAGCCTGAAGATTTTGGTGGGGAAGAGATGCCGAATGAGGAAGCGCGGAAATTTTATCAGTTGTTGAATGAGATGAATACGCCGTTGTTTGATGGATCGTCTGACTCAAAGTTATCAATGTGTGTGAGATTGTTGGCCGCCAAGGCAAATTGGAATGTTCCTGATCAGTGTTTGGAATTCTTCGTAAAGATGATGTTGGACTCAACTGCAATGAAAGATAACTTGCCTACAACATTTTATGAAGCAAAGAAGTTGGTGTCGAAGTTGGGCTTAAGAGTAAGAAAGATTGATTGTTGCATTAATGGCTGTATGTTGTTCTACGACAATGAGTTTGGTACTCAAGATGGGTTGTTGGAGGAATGTAAGTTTTGTATGAGTCCAAGATATAAAGTTCCAAGTAGAGCCGTTAACACTAATCAAGACCGTGTAGCAGTAAAGTCCATGTTTTATCTTCCGATAATACCAAGGTTAAAAAGAATGTTTGCTTCAATGCACAGTGCAAGTCAAATGACATGGCATCACACAAATAACACAAGTCCAGGCACTATGCGGCATCCATCTGATGGCGAGGCATGGAAGCACTTTGATCGGATGCATCCTGATTTTGCCGGAGAACCTAGAAATGTCAGGTTAGGATTATGCTCTGATGGATTTACTCCATATGTCCAAGGGTCGGGAACGGCATATTCTTGTTGGCCAGTTATTGTAACCCCTTACAACCTCCCTCCTGAGATGTGCATGACAAAACCATACATGTTTTTGACGTGCGTCATTCCAGGACCTTCGAGTCCAAAAGCAGGAATTGATGTGTATTTACAACCTTTAATTGATGATTTGAAGAGATTGTGGATTGGAGAATGGACTTATGATATATCACGTAAAGAAAACTTTACAATGCGAGCTTCATTGATGTGGTAAACGTCAAAAATAAAGATGAATGGTTTAGAATGTTTAAGGTATTGTTATTTATATATGTTATGCATTTAATTTATTGTTTTAGTTATAGTTATTTAAATAAAATTCTCATTATAATTACTTAACATTTTATTTTAATGTCATACATTATTGCAGGAGAAATGTGTGTGGGATCCTTTGAGTGAAAAAAGTGTTCAGAAAGTTTTCAACACCAGATGTTCTAAAAGAATGTCTGATATGCTGCGGCGAGTAAGGGAGAATCATGAGCTTCATGGCATCCGTCCTAACTGGATAGGCGAGGAGGTTTTTCATGAGCTTG
Organism: Vicia villosa; assembly: GCF_029867415.1. NCBI lineage: Eukaryota > Viridiplantae > Streptophyta > Magnoliopsida > Fabales > Fabaceae > Vicia > Vicia villosa. The sequence continues at coordinate 28,101 of NW_026706014.1, read as the reverse complement.
TTACATATTGGAGGAGTCCAGAATTCCGGGCTAAATCAGAAACTTTTAAGAAGATGAGGGCATCTGAAAAGGGCGGTTGTGTCAACACAGTTGGAAGTATTAGCACCGCCGAGCATGCCCGACGATTGGTAAAAAATTTAAAATTTTTAAGTTACATCTTTATTCATAATATATTTTACTAATTATTTTTAATTATATTATTTAGGCTAAGGAGTTGGGGAGAAAACCATTGATGCCTGAGCTGATTTCGAGGACCCAGACAAGGAGATCGGGAGGTTTTGTCGACGAGCGCACGAAGTCGTATCTTGTAAGTGAAATTTACGTTGTTTATTTTTTTTAAATTAATACAAAATTTGTGACGTGAATTTCATGTGGCAATTGATAAATTGCCACATTAAAATCATGTGGCAAATCATAAGTTGTGGCGTGAAAATCACGTGGCAACTTTTTAATATATTTTAATTTATAGTATATACATATTTAATTAGTATAATTAAATATGCATTTAAATATTTAACTTACATTTTTTTTATTAAATATGTGTGCAGGAAGATTATGATAGCCGACTTGCCATTTTTCTGGAAAATAATCCTCAATACATGCCAGCAGAGGGGGAGCCGCTTAATGCGAATGTTGATCACTATATTTGGTGTGAGGTTATTGAAGAAAAAGGACCTAATGGTTGCTTTTTTGGTGCTGGAAATTTGGCGGCCAGCTATAGACGTGGTGACCGCAATCTGTTTCAAAGAGTTCAAGATGGAGAGGGTGGATCGCGTCAACCAAATCTGACACAGGAACAAACTGAATTAGTAAGGCAATTGGCGAGACGCGAAAGTGAGGCCCAGATCGAGATGATGCGGAAGAAGCAGGCTGATATGGAGGAGCAGCATGCGCGACAGATGGAGGGCATTATGAAGAAGAAAGCTGAGTTGGAGGAGCAGATGAGACGGTTTATGCAAGGAGGTGGAAATTACAGTAATGCTCCTCCTCAAGAGCCGGAGGATGACGAGGTGGCTGATGATTTTAATCCGGATAATTATTTTCCGGATGATGCCTCTTGAAAACATTTTGTATTTTATTTGTTTTTAATTTATTTTTATGTAAAATATTCTACATTTTAATTCATTAAAATATTAATTTTAAATTTTTAGTTTTAATTAATTGAATTTATTATATAATGTTTATTATATGAATTTATTTTATACAAAGTTATTATATAAATTAGTTTTTATAGATTTTATTATATAAATTTTATTTTATAGGTTTTATTATATAAATTTTATTTTATAAATTTTATTATATAAATTTTATTATATATATTTTATTATATATATTTTATTATATATATTTTATTATATATATTTTATTATATATTAATTAATTATATAAAATATATAAAACAAAACAAATCTAGCGTGAATAATTTTTAAAAAAAAAAAGCATTTAATGTAGCGATGTGGTAAACACGTCGCTACATTGGTCAACAAACACACTATCCCACACCTGCCACACCTGCTGTGTGTGCAGATAGATGTTCCCCATGCAACCCTGTTGCGACGTGGGACGCACGTCGCTACTTTCTGACGTGGTCTCCACGTCGCTACAAGTTGCCACTTTGGCTCCTGCGACGTATTCACTCACGTCGCTACTTTTTTGTTGCCACGTGATATTCCATGTTGCGTTGTGGTGACCACGTCGCTGCAGAGCATATTTTTTGTAGTGTTCACTCTTACACCTTCTTTAAAAATACAATCTCTAACAGTGTTGTACTTTCTTCTAATTTGACGTCTTTTACCATTTTAGTAACGATTCTCAATTTTTTGCAATAATCATGGTACTATTGTAGTGGATCAACACACTTGGCATGAGTTTTTCTCACAAATGGATCTCAGTTAGCAAGCATCTTAACCAACTTGCTTCTTTACTAGCAGTCGTTAATGCTATCATCTCAGACTCCAACATAGATTGAGTCAAGATGGTCTATTTCTTTGATTTCCAAGATACAACTCCTCCAGCTATACTAAATATATAGCCACTGGTTGCTTTAGAATCTTCTGACAAGGTATTCCAATCTGCATCACTAATGGTCGCATACTCTGTTTGTCTAACACTTTCACCAGTTTTTTTAAATAGTTTCATTCTAGGATCATATGGTGTGCTCGTAGGTTTATAGTTAAAGTAATTATATTTCTTTAAGATCTTTTTGACATAGTGTGATTGATCCAAAGAAATTCCTTATTTGGATCTCGTGATCTTTATACCAAGAATCACGCTCACTTCGTCGAAGTCTTTCATATCAAAGTTGTTGCACAACAATGATTTCATATCTTTAACGACCTGAATGTTTGATTCAAATATGAGTAGATTGTCTACATATAGACATATGATAGTGCAAATGTTATTCTGAAATTTTTAATAAACGCATTTGTCACTTTCATTCACTTTGTACTCATTTGATATCATTAAGTTACCAAACTTTTTCGTGTCATTGCTTTGGATCTTGTTTAAGCCCATAAAAAGATTTATCTAACTTACATACCTTGTTTTCTTGTCCATGAGTCACAAACCATTCCGATTGGTCCATATAGGTTTCTTCTTCTAAGTCCCCGTTTAAAAAAAGTTGTTTTAACATCCATTTGTTGTACTATTAAATTATAAATAGAAGCAAATGAAAGTAGTACCCTAATGGATGTAATTTTAGTGACTGGTGAAAATGTATCGAAGAAATCTATATTTTTTTCTTTGCCTAAATCCTTTGGCTGCAAGGCCTTGTACTTATCAAATGTTCCATCAGGTTTCAGTTTCTTTTTCAAAACTCATTTAAAATCAAATGGTTTGCAACCAGGAGGCAAGTATTCTAAGTGCCAATTCTTGTTAGATTCTAGAGAGTCTATCTCATCATTAATAGCTTCTTGCCACAAATCTGCATCCTGAGACGACAAGGCTTCTTGAAGATTTATTGGATCTAATTCTACATTATAAGCCATATAATCGGGTCCATATTCTTTAGTAATTTTTACTCTTTTACTTGTCGAAGTTCTCTTTCTACTCCGTTGTTGCTTTCAGTGCTTCTTATCACATGTATGTGATTCAATTTGGTGCCCCCACTATTTCTCGATTTGAAAGAAAATTTATCTTAAGAGAATTCAACATCATTCGATTCTATGATCACTTTATCATTTAGGTCATAAAACCTATATGCCTTACTATTTGATGCATACCCAATGAATACATATTCATAGGCTTTACTAGCGATCTTAACTCGCTTCGGATCCGTTATTCTAACATAAGCCAGACAACCCCAATCTCTTAAATAAGACAAGTTTGGTTGGCTTTTCTTTAACATCTCATAAGGAGAGATCTTACTTTTTGACTTGGGAACTCAATTCAAGACATAGCAAACAGTTAATAAAATTTCTACTCACATCTGAGGTGCAACACCATAATTCAACATAATTGCAACAAGTTTAGGAAGAGTTTTTTTCTTTTTGCTTTGCAATTCATTTTAGGAGAGTAGGGTGCAGTCGTTTCATATAAAATTCCATGTTGCTTATAAAAATCATTAAATAAATTAGAATCATACTCGGCTCCCCTGTCATTATGAAACCTTTTAATTTTCTTACTAAATTAATTTTCAATTTCATTCATATAATTGTGTACAAATCCACCCCAATAGACAGGCTAAATCTTATCTTATTTAGAAGAAAACCTTAAACAAGATTCTTTATAATCTCTGGAGTATACATGACAACCTTTAACATTAAAGTCTATATAGAGATGAACTCCACTCCACTTCTCCAATACTGACAACATTAGTGGTGTGGGAAACTCCCAACAACAGTTTCTTATTCGTGAATGTTTTGAACATTGAACGATCATAACATACATGACAAGAAGGGCCAATGTCTATCCACCAACCATCATATTCACTAATCATGTTGATATTAGTGATCAAAGCAATAAATTTCTCATCAATCAGGTTAACCTATGCATTAGGGGCAACACAAGGTTTAAACTCGAGCTTACATTTATTAATCATATGAATTGGTTTTCTACAATTGAAGAAAGAGAAAACACCAGTATCATTTTTGTGATTGTGGTTGTTGCATATCAATTGGAGTAATTGGGACCCTTGAAGGGTTGTCATTCTTATTTCGGTTCATAACACTGCAGTTCTGATTATTTAATTATTTTCCAAATGGCTCCAAAACTACACCGAATTTCTTTTTGTTTCTTGAAACAACCAATAACTTTTCCCTTTGATCATGTCTCTAAGATTCTTCTTCAATTCAAAGGCGAAGAACCAGACTCTCAATAAAAATATCTTTTTTTTTTTACGAAGCAAAATTTTTAAAAACTTTCAAATTGTGGGAAATTTTGTCAGTAATAAAAGCAATTTAAAATTTTTCATATAAACACATACATTTTGTGATGATCTTATAAGCAATATTTTGAAATTCATAACATTAAGCCTCCATAGACCTTTCATCTTTGCCATTTGATACTTGAGGTAGTGGCTAACAACATACTTCTTTGCTATAGCTTCCTCGTGTTTTGCAGTATCACATATACTATAATAATCGTATAGATCATCTATGAATCTATTTAAAATATGATGTTGTAGATATTATCAATCTCTTTCTATAAGGTGATTTCTTTCCTAAGATGTAAATCATTCGCTTTAATCTGCACAACAGATTCAACTTTAACACTATTAAGTGTTCCTTTTTTATTCCCCAAATTTCTTACTATTAGTTTGTTCGATTGTTCCAGAAGGAGACCAAAATGTCCTCAGTCATAACATTATCAACCTTTTTCAATGTTAAGAATAACATTATCTTTTGTTGCAATGTTTAAAGTGACTTCCCTCAAACATGAACGGTTTGTCAAAGACAATATCCGCAGAAGTACCAGTAATATCTTCGGTAGGCATGGAAGTTTGAAACGTCTTAAAATTATTGTTTTACGGTTTTGAAAATTTTGCCACTAAAGAAGTTATCGGGGCGAGTCGCGGAACAGTTCACTCTGTTTAAAATGTTTCATGGAACTTAGAAGTCACTCAACCACACTGCCTCCAAGATAAAACAACCACTACTACAAAAAATACCTTTTGTAAAACGATATTACCACGACCTCCTTGTTAACTGTGGTAACATCTCGTTTTTAGGTGTTTTTTTATTTACTAAAATATATTTCACTACGGTCATTGTTAAAATTCGTAGTGAAATGCGCAAGGAATTACATGGTTTGAACCCAAGCTCCTTCAGTTTCCCATTTTATCGACTTAAAGTGGTATTTTCCTTGTATATCACATTTGTTATTTAAGTCAATCGTGGTGTAATGTTTAGTCCTTGCACCACGGTTGGACCTATCAATCGTTGTGAAAGATGATATTTATTTATATATAAGCGAAATTATCTCTCACTCAATACCTCAAAAGAATACTCAAACATATTTCACTCTTCTCTCTCAAAACATAAGACTATGTACAATGGTTACATTATTCAACACCCTACTTTTTCACTTTTTATCTTCCACATCATCTTCTCTCTCTTCCACCTAATAATTCAACACCTATTCAATTTTTTTTCACTACAATGGTTTTGTTTAATAAAATTCAACACCCTACCCCACATCATATTCTTATTTTCTTTTAAAGTTTTGATTTTATGATTATATATTAATATCTATTATCAATTAAAATTAAATTAAAATAATTAATATTTAAACTTTTTTTTTTTAAATTTAATAATTTATTTATTTTTTCTAATTTTCTATTCTTAATTTTTTTTCTTGCAAGTAATAAATAAGAGATGTAAAAATAGTTATTTTTTCAAAAAATAAAATTATAAAAAAACTTTAAAATGCAATAAATACACTAAACACACAACACACTAAAAAAGAAACACACAAAAAATGAAACACACATAATTTAATTAGTACAATAGACTCGGCTCACAAACAATTTATTTAATCATGAAATATTCCGAACTTTTCCCATATGTGTTTGACTAGATCTGCTTGCAATTCGTGATGTACATTTGAATCACGCATCACAGATCTAGCACGCACGTGATTCGCAAATGCAGGTAGCACCTCGGTCGAGAATGACTCCGGTGTACTAGAAAAAAAATTGAGAGAAAAAAGTGAATTTTTAAGGCTAAATAGAAAAAAAATTGAGAGAAAAAAGTGAATTTTTTTTTTATGAGTCCAAATCAAATGAACCAAGTCTCTATTTATAGAGGAAAAAAAATAATGAATTTTGATAAAAATAAAAATAAATAAAAAATTTATTTACTATGAAATAATTAATTTTAAATGATTAAAAGAAAATAAAATCTAAATAATCACAACAACCAATAAAATTGTGTAAAGTGTTGCATGTGGCCCCACTTTTTTCTCATTCAACATGTTGAATCTTTTCAACACCAATTAATCCACATCACATTAAACACCTCATTCAACAAACCATTGTAGACATTCAACTATTGAATAATTTTTTCAACACCCCCATTGTAAATGGTCTAATAATAACTTCTACGTAGTCTCACCTACAACATTCAAATTTTTTGACACGAAACTGATATAGTTATGTCGTCTTCTTCAAACAAATGGCTACCTTCAAGTTTGTTCATTAAACTTATGCTCCATTTTTGTTTATGTTTCTATTTCTTCTTATTGTTTATGTTTCAAACCCTAACATATAATGTTTTAATCTTCTATTGTTTTTGTTTCAAACCCTAAGATTTGATATTCTGACGTGTTCCTTTTATTGTTTATGTTTATGCTTGTTTGTACTTGTAGGTATGGTTAGATGGATGAAAAAATTAATGAGGATGAAGTTAAATTGAGCGCACCAAACTAGTGTGAGTGTTGCAAACACGTGTTTGCTGCTCTCACTTTAGCTTCATCCTCATTTCCTTTTATTTTGGATTCCATTTTGGGATGGGTATTTTCTATGTTGTTTAAGGGTTTGTTGTTGATGAATGTTGTTGTTAATATTTTTTTTAGATGAGTTTATTATATCTTAAGTGGTTTGCTTGTTTTTCCAACACCTTACCAAATATATAAATTTTCGGATTGCATTAGAAAATTATAATATGATAGATAAGGTTATATTTAAAAACAAGTTACACATTAAATTCTAGAAAATAACCTTTTAGTTCATTATCTGCATTTTACTCTTTAATAGTGAGAATTTGGTTTAATGCTTCTTATTTTTCAACATCTCATTCGTTCACCTTTAATTTAGTTTGCAATGTAAATAATATGTTGCAAAATGAACTAGAGGTGAAGGAAGGGGGTTTGAAGAACTAGGAGCATTAAAACAAGTAAAGAGAAAAATACGGATAAGGAGCTGAAGAATTCTTGTCTAGCATTAACATTTAATTTGTTCTTTTAATATAACTCACTTTGTCATATTACAATGTTGTAGATCAAAATGAAAGGTTATATGTTTAGTGAGCATTGGTGAAATAAGCATTCCACATAATTTATAGTAAACTCAGTGTATATACCTCAACAGTTGTTTAGAAAAGCCGTTGTTAAATTTTTTTTCTTGAAATTATATCACAATGGTTATTTGGAATAATCATTGTGATAGTTAGCATGCTTCCAAACATATAATCACGGTCGCACGCCCGTGGTGGAAAGCATAATATATACAACCACCCTTTATCTAACAACGGTTGATCATTCGTTGTGCTATCCCTTTTCCAACCATTGTAGTATGACTTTTCCGTAGTAGTGAACCCAGATCGATAATGTATGATTACTACTTCCATGATAGGTAATCTTTCTAGAAATACACCCTCTGATGGCACAAAGACAACTCAAATATGGTATAAAAACCATTCATGATATCTGGTATATAGACCAGTCGTGATAAATTCTCAAACACTAAGAAATTCAAATTATTCTCCAAAAAGAATAGAAAATTTAATACTTATTACAGAGTCAAATGCAAATTTGGGTGTAGCAACCTGCCCTAAAATTGAAGGTTTAGAGTCGCCACCTATTCTGAAGGGCGAATAGGAAACCCCACGCAGATATGAGATTCATGGTAAGTTATTATAATCAGGTTGAGGGAAGGTGTTAGGAACCCTCAACCCTTTCCTAAAGGCTAACATTGCAAAGATAAAGGTTTATGGCTAATGAAATGAAAAAAGGCAAAAATTAAGATTTAAAACTGAATTGAGATTTTTAGGGGGGAGACTCGCCTTGTTACCAAGTGCCTACGTACCTCCTTATGGAGGATCAGAGTCAACGTAGTTCGGGCACAGGGTTGTACGCCTTAGAATTTGAATTGAATGTATTTGAAGTTGTTTTGAGGCTTTTTGAATGACCTATCGTAGTTTGTGAAGTTGTGATTTGAAAGGCTTTTTGAATTGCCTGATTGAAAAGGATGAAAATCCGTAGTACCGTGGTTTAGTGTGTTTTAGATTTGGGCGTACAACCCTGATTTGATATATCACTGTTAGATGCGGTGATCAATAGATTTGATCAGTATAGCTAACAGATTAATGGGCATTGCTGGTTACTCAGATCGATAGATTGATCATCGCGGACAACAACTTGAATGAGTTTTAATTGTATGTATTTTTTTATCTCTCGTCTAATGCGACTAATAGCTTTAGTCGGGTCGAGGAGAGAATTAAAAAAAATTAATGTTTTATTATTTTATTTAGATATTTGATCAGTACGACATAGAGAGTCGGCTAATTCGAAGGCGGGATGAAATAGATGTTCATTTTCCATTTATCCGTTAAAGGGAAAATTAAAATTGATTGTTTTTATTGTTTTTATCTCTCGTCTAATGCGACTAATAGATTTAGTCGGGTCGAGGAGAGAATTAATTAAGGGTTGATATTCTTTGCCAAATGGGATTGGGCAAACCCTAATGCGTTGGTAACTTTTATAGTTTTTGTGATTTATAACAATTAAAATGATTAAAATCAATTAACTCGAATAATCGAGATAATCAAAATAATCGGGAAAATATTAAAATCCTAATCCTAATCCTACTTTGATATTCTAATCCTAATTTAAATAATTAATTAAATTATATGGATCCTAAATTAATTAAACCTAAATTCTAATAATTAAATAATAAAACAAAAATAATATACATATAAAAAACCTGGGGCGAAATCCTATGTAGCGCATTCTTGAAGTCCATGGTAAGGCTGCAGCCCTAGGGGCGTTTGATCTGGAAAACTGACAATCTAACGGTCGCTGGTGGAGGGGGCATGATGACTCTCCATGGAGAGCGCGCACCGGATCTAGGGGCTAAATTTTCCTAAAAATAAAGGCCTCGCCTGGGTATCGAACCCAGGTCCTTCAGCTTGCAAACACGCCCCTTTGCCATCCAAGCTATGTGCGTTCGCTGTTTGATATTCAATACATGTGCAATATACCAATACGAAAGTAACAAAATCAAACATAAAAAAACCTTGCACCCAGTCATCTTCTCCTTCGTTCCTTTTTTCAGAAAAGGCAGAATTCCACGTATGGTGTTTTTCCCATGGCCGAAATCTTCCCCTCTCCAAACCTGCAAACCATTGTCAATAGATACTAAATAGTAACCCAGATCGATAGTATATAACACCACGAATCCAATGGTACGAGTCATAAGGTCCAATTTTCAATGGAATTTAAAACCCCAATCTGAAGCTTTCCATCCCTATCAATGGTGTTTCTTCACACCTGCAACCAAATTTCAATAAAACTATATTGAAAGCTTCGGGATAATGTCCTGAACACAAATAAGTAAACGAATTATGTTAATCTTTCAAGAATTGACGAAATCGATGCAAGCCCAAAATACGACGAACCGTGGGCGATAAGGCCACTGTCCCGGCTGTGTGGATCAACGGTAGCGCCGCGATTAACTTCGAAGAGTGATGAGGAACCGATTGGTAATCCTGGAATGGTCTGAATCAAATCCGATATTGGTCTCCAACTCCACTCTTTTTTCTATTTCCTTTGTCCTCGAGCGATGGTTTTTTCAGTCCCAATTTTCGTCCTCCCCTAATCCCTCAATATTTTTATAATATATATGGCTCCCTTAGGGTTTCTTTTTGGGCTTGGATATTAGGTTATCAAAAGAGAAAGAACGTTGATTAAAATCTCATGATTTTCCTCTATTTTTATCCGATATTTTTCTATCATCAAACCAAACTAATCTCAACGATATTATGATAATGACTTGAGTGAAAAATTATCTTTGTTCATTCTTTAGAATATCTCCATCATTTATTTAATTTAAATTGAAATTAATTGAATAAAATTCAATATAAAAGAAATAAAATAATAGAGAATAGAAGAATGGATTTAGAGCTCTTTATTTGGGTCATCCAATGATTAAAATCAAAACCATATGAAGTGATTCAATAATTTTATATTTTTATTCCATTTATTTGCTTTTAAATTCAAATAAATATGAATAATAAATAAAAAATACCAAAATTGTGAGGATGATTTTATGGCCCTTTATATATGTCATGGATGTATTTGAAATACAAATTCTTGACCCATTAGTTAAAAAACCCTAGTTTGAGCCTTTGATTAGGAGAGAGTAACTTGAGTTTAACCATTGAGCCTTGAACCCTTGAATATGAAATAAGACGGGCAAATTTTGGGGTATGACAGCTGCCCCTGTTCAATCTTCTTAAACCTGTAGAGTTAGATAGACACGTCTGCTTATCGTGATCTAAAGGTGGAAGATGATTGAACACAGAAATGCCCCGAAATTTGCATTTGTCAGGAAAGAGTTCCATGGGAGATGGGCTTGAAGATGCCACCCAAGGTAAATACCATTCTCTCTTCTTTTTTTTGTGAAGTAGACGCTTTCGAAAGAAACCAGGTGCTTTACTCGTAGCACGGCCTAAAAAGGCGACCTGAATTTTATGCAATATTATGATGCATGTGATGTATGATGCAGCGGGCTTCTCAAAATAAATGAGAGCGATGTATGTATATGCATAATGTATGAATGAGGTATGTTAATTGAATGATGCATGATTGTCAGTTGAAGTATGTTAGTAGTTCTGAAAAGAAAGATAGCACCTTTGGTTGTTATTGATGATGTTTTGGAGAATATCACTGCCGAGGGACTAACGTGATAAACCCAGTTGAGAAACCTTTTGAAAATCTTTGTTGTAAAATCCTTTGTAAAACCCCGTTTGCCTGGAAAAGCTCATAGAAAGGATGAAATACGTCTTAAAGAAGACTGCCTGGAAAGGCTCCTGCACCATTTGGGATCATTTGCCATGCTTGTAGCAAACTCACCCGTACCATTTAGGATCATTTGCCGTGCTTGTAGCAAACTCACCTGCCCCATTTAGGATCATTTGCCGTGCTTGTAGCAAACTCACCCGCCCCATTTAGGATCATTTGCGAGGGTTATCGCAAATTCACCTGCACCATTAGGGTCATTTGCGAGGGTTATCGCAAATTCGCCTGCACCATTAGGGTCATTTGCGAGGGTTATCGCAAACTCACCTGCACCATTAGGGTCATTTACGAGGGTTATCGCAAATTTACCTGCACCATTAGGGTCCTTCGCGAGGGTTATCGCGAATTTACCTGCACCAATAGGATCCTTCGCGAGGGTTATCGCGAATTCACCTGCACCAATAGGATCATTTGCAAGGGTTATCGCAAATTCACCTGCACCAATAGGATCCTTTGCGAGGGTTATCGCGAATTCACCTGCACCAATAGGATTCTTCGCGAGGGTTATCGCGAATTCACCTGCACCAATAGGATCCCTCGCGAGGGTTATCGCGAATTCACCTGCACCAATAGGATCATTTGCGAGGGTTATCGCAAATTTACCTGCACCTTTAGGATCATTTGCGAGGGTTATCGCAAATTTACCTGCACCATTAGGGTCCTTCGCGAGGGTTATCGCGAATTTACCTGCACCATTAGGGTCCTTCGCGAGGGTTATCGCAAATTTACCTGCACCATTAGGGTCCTTCGCGAGGGTTATCGCGAATTTACCTGCACCAATAGGAATTATTTGCTATAGCTCTAACAAACTTACCTGCGTGAAAGAATTCACTTGTTTGGAGACTCACGACTTGAGGGTCGGAGCAAATAGCATGTTTTAAATATTCATGACTCGAGGGTCAAAAGGGAACGATATGTTTAGAAATTCACGACTCAAGGGTCGGAGAACACACCTATCACAACACGAGAGTTGGAGACTGGATTTTTGTAGTATTTGAATGCACTAGATGATATGCATATGCTAATGTGTATGTACATGTTTTACGAGTGAAATGGATAGTAAGATTGCTGCATCGGTAAGGTTACCGGGATACGTCAATCAGGCGATTGGAAAATACACTCAGTAGGGTTACTGGCATCGGTAAGGTTACCGGAAAGCATCAATCAGGCGATTGGAAATACACCAACAATAGGGTTACTGTCATCGGTAAGGTTACCGGAAAGCAGGTGGATAGTATAGCTTAGCACCAGAGTTGATGACTTGGATGTTTTGATGTACGGGATAATGCTTATGCTCATGCATATGTTGATTAATGTAATGAGTGGAACGAAGCAATGTCTTCTATAAGACTACCTGAAGAGGTCCTTTTGAATGGATGTGAATGTTTGTCTTTAAAGAAGACTATCTAAAAAGATTTTTGGAAATGACGACGCTCGTCTTAGCAAAGACTACCTAGAAAGGTTCTTAGAAAAAGACTGTCTTAAAGAAGACTGCCTGAAGAGTTTTTTTTGGCAAGAGAATGTCTTAAAGAAGACTACCTGAAGAGGTGTAATGTATCAACCCATGTATGTAATGCATGATTTATGTATTTGCATGATACTCCGATGATAGGTTGTTGATAACCAAAGCGTATATAGCTCGCTGGAGTTGCAAGTTTGTTTGATAAGGTGGGGTGTGATGCTAGCGCGATTCCCCGATACCTGTTTTTGAAGATCGTAGTTAGGAGAAGGATCTGTTCGATATTGTAAAGTGTGAGAACGCCTTTTCCTTTTGCCGTGCGTCTTGCCCCGGTTTGGCTTTTTTTTTGAAATACTCCATGCCTTTAACCTTTGGAGGTTCTCCACACCTTTAACCTTTGGAGATTCTCCACACCTTATGGGTTTGATACCCAATGCCCCAATGTTTAGTGGAGAAAGGATCCCCATGATCTCCAAGCCATGAAGGAAGTGCCCCGAGAAATAACCTTATCATATGCTTCGACGCTTATGTTGGAGGGTATGCCCTTGATCTCCAGGATATGGAGGGTTATCCATAGTGTTCTATCCTTTGTATTTGAATTCTACCCATGTTTGACATGCCCCTGTTTGTTGTTGCTTCGAGATGTGCCCCAAGTCGATTGAACTTTAGGAAGAAATGCCCCCAGTTAATAGGATTTGTGCTCGTATGCCCCTGCGATCCTTGAGTTTTTGCCCCTATTAAGGGGAACCCCCTAGATGTGATTCCCCCCATTCCAGATTCTTTATTAGAAAGGATCGCCTTTGATTAAACCAATTTTGAGGTCTCCTCGATGCTAAGTGTATACTTGTAGATGATGTTGTACCCTTTGAGAAGTAACTCCAATGCAATGTGTATGCAAGTTTTAAAATCGAAGTCCGTTATGAAATAGGACGGGATGATTTAGAAATGAATGCTTGAAGAAGCACAATGGTTTAGAAATATTTTTTAACAAACTTAGGAGTCAGTATAACAAATCCTGCGTAATATGCTTTCATAGTTAACCTTGCCTCAATTAGAACTTTTGAATGTTGTAACTTGACCTGGTTCACAGTTTTAAGAAACAATGGATATAAGGCTCAAAGTTTATTTACCCCACCCCTTTCTCCTTGATGTTCTCCGAATCCTAAAAGTTCGCTTAATCCAATGGATGTGCTTTGTTTGCAAGAGAACCGCTTTGGTTTTGATGTTGAGCAGAAGCCCTAGTAGAGATCCAAGCACTGATGAAAAATGTTGTAAAGATCCAAGCGTTTATGAGAAGCTTCGATGGTTTAGCAGTCACAAGATTATCCTTTGTATTTCTCCTTTGTTTTCCCCTTATTTTTGCATGAACCAACCCTTTTGAGTTTGATCCATCGGGATGCCCTAAATTTTGCCTAAGTCATTTTTGTTTTCTTCTATGAAATTTTCTGTTTTGACTTAGCGGACGCTTTTCTCTTTTTCTTTTGAATGCTCCTTTTGATCCTCGGATTTGGAATATTGTGACTGCCATGTCGACTTTGATTTGCAAGCTTCGTCTTTGGTACGTCCTCGATCTTGAATGATATATTAAGGAAGAAGATGGTTGTGAATGTTATCTTCATTGCTTCCTCATTCTTGGATGGCCGTGAGGAATAAGATACGCTTGAACCTTTGCTTGAATCCTTGCTTGGATTGATTGATTCTCTTGACTACCAAAATACACCATTGAATTAATTGAAATCTACCCTGCCCCCGGTTAAAATCAAGGTTTTTTTTTTAAAAGTAGAAATAAACTCCAACTCCTGGCTCGAGGGGATAGCGAGGGATTAACATCCTTATATCTCCACTGTTTGGGAATTGAAACAATGCTTGTACATCCTCGGCTCGGTCCTACCTCGAAAGCATATGTTTAGCGAGATTTAGTTATTTGTATTCGTCATTCTCCCTCAAGTTTGTTAATAACCCTAAAAATAGAAGTGTGCGACTGGAAAGTCGTAGTAGTGAGCGAATGAATCGACTCCAAAACCTGCATGGTCATCCCATTGGAATTGCTAATCCGAAGGTACAACTTTTATCCTGAGTAACACTTAGCGATCGTAGGGATTGAAATTCTGAGCATGATAAACCCCTATTGATCCTAGGGACAATCTCCTTTGTAGATCCATTTATCTTGTTTTACTCCTTATCTCTTTAGACTTGTAGAAGTGAGGGTAATCTCGAATTCTCCTTGGACATGTCAAACCTGTTGGGAATAAATCGTTAGCGGTGGGTTTTCGTCGTATCGGAACTTCATGAGTTTCCCTTGTCTGAACCTCTTTTGCTTTCCCTAAGGATAGTATCACCTATGACCCTTTTTCCCCTTGGTGTGGGGTTGACATATGTCGGATTCCCTCCATCGTAGTCATGCATCTTTGTTCAGGGTATTGCCCCGGTTGGACTGACCCTTGCCCCTAGGTTATCGTAGAGCGTCCTTGTAAGTTTGATATGTTCTAAGATGAACCCCTTTATGACTAGATACATCTTGAGTGTATCTATGAGGGAACTCTTTGTTGAACTAATCCTAGCTCGATGACAACCTTTATTGTATTTATAATTCTGTTATGACAAGGCATGGACATGCGTCTGGCATGGTGAAAGACATTCTCTTTTTCTTAGTAAGACTAAGGTCATTCTCAATAATTTATCCTCCTTTCTCCATAGTTTATGATCCTTTTTCTTTCTTCGGGAGTTTCGGGAAACCGACTAGCATGGTAAGTATAGGTGCGGGCGAAGATAGAATGTAAATGTATGAATGAATGCATGAAAATGCAAATGCATGCGTATGCGAGAGACTCCTTGTATGCAATGCAGACGTGTGACATATAATCCTTAAGGATAGCCTTAGAGGAGATATTAGACTCTCGTGGGATCTTTGCAGGATAAATGTCATGACACGCTAAGGGAAATCCCTTAGATTCGAGAGTATGCAGAAGGTAGCGGCTGGTGACCGTTCAAGGCAGTCGCCAAGTCTCATGGCCATCGAGAGGCCGATCAACGTGTACCAATGAAGTTGTCCTTGGTGGGAAGGTTCTCTGTGTGGAACACAACTTATCTAAGGACGATATCAGATGAAGTGAAATCCTTACGGGCTAGGGATGAAAGACGTATAGATGGAAATCCAAAACCCTAAAAGTTAGAGGGTGCGTGGAAACAAACATGGAGTGATCGTTCAGGACAGTCACTAGATCTCATAGCCATCGAGAGGCCAATCGAACGCATGCTAATGAAGTTGTCCTTCGGGGAAGGACGCGTCGTTGTGGAAACACATGGATGTAAAAGAAAATCCTTATAGGCTAGGGAGTACGTAGGAGTAAGCACGGGGTGACCGTTCGAGACAATCACTAAGTCGCATGGCCATCGAGAGGCTAATCGACGTATGCTAACGAAGATGTCCTTTGTGGGGAGGACACGTTTTTGGAGTTAGAATCCCTATAGGCTAGGGAATGCGTAGATGTAGGCACGAGGTGACCGTTCAAGACAGTCACTAGATCGCATGGCCATTGAGAGGCCAATCGACGTGCGTTAATGAGGATGTCCTTCGTACGAAGGATGCGAGTTTTAGAAGTAGAGTCCCTACAGGCTAGGGACTGCGTAGACGCAAGCACAGGGCGACTGTTCGTGACAGTCACTAAGTCTCATGGCCGTCGAGAGGCCAATCAACGTGCATAAGTGGAAGTGTCCTTCGTTGGAAGGATATGGTCTTAGAAATGGGGTCCCTGCAGGCCAGGGGACGCGTAGGAATACCTGCAAAAATAAAAATGCAAGGCATTCGCAGTATATAAATTGCACATATATAATAAGCACGTAAGCACGAAAGCCCTAGGATCATAGGTTCGACGTAACGGCTTAGGGTGCCTACCCTTCCCATTGGTATGTTCTAAAAGGTCTCATGGGGTCGTTCGTAGCCGCCGAGACTTTTTGTCTCTTTGGATTTTAGAACAACTCATTTATCCATGAGGTTCGAGTTTTGGGGGTTGGTTCCCAGAGAGATCATCCAAATACCAAGTCCAGCCCACAACAAGGTCAAGCCTCGTATCAGACCTTTCCGGATATTCAACCCACTCTGAGTGGAATTATAATAAGACTCGTAGGCGATGTATTTCCCCTCTGGTCATTATTATAATCCCCACGCTTAGGTTTAACGCAATTTATATATCCCAGAAAGCGATAAAACAACACATTCAAATAAATAAATATTTAATTGAATTGCAGTAAATAAATCGTAGTGAATAAATAAAATTGCAGATAAATAAATAAATAAATAAATACAATTTAAATATTTATAAAAAAACCCATAAATCCTAATCCTGGCAAATTAGCCAATCCCTAAAAATTCGTCAAAACCTAAATGATTCGCCAAAACCTAAACCCCGTCAAAACCTAAAGGAGCATAATAATTCACCATATGTGTGTCCCCAGCAGAGTCGCCAGCTGTAGCAACCTGCCCTAAAATTGAAGGTTTAGAGTCGCCACCTATTCTGAAGGGCGAATAGGAAACCCCACGCAGATATGAGATTCAGGGTAAGTTATTATAATCAGGTTGAGGGAAGGTGTTAGGCACCCTCAACCCTTTCCTAAAGGCTAACATTGCAAAGATAAAGGTTTATGGCTAATGAAATGAGAAAAGGCAAAAATTAAGATTTAAAACTGAATTGAGATTTTTAGGGGGGAGACTCGCCTTGTTACCAAGTGCCTACGTACCTTCTTATGGAGAATCAGAGTCAACGTAGTTCGGGCATAGGGTTGTACGCCTTAGAATTTGAATTGAATGTATTTGAAGTTGTTTTGAGGCTTTTTGAATGGCCTATCGTAGTTTGTGAAGTTGTGATTTGAAAGGCTTTTTGAATTGCCTGATTGAAAAGGATGAAAATCCGTAGTACCGTGGTTTAGTGTGTTTTAGATTTGGGCGTACAACTCTGATTTGATATGTCACTGTTAGATGCGGTGATCATTAGATTTGATCAGTATAGCTAACAGATTAATGGGCATTGCTGGTTACTCAGATCGATAGATTGATCATCGCGGGCAGCAACTTGAATGAGTTTTAATTGTATGTATTTTTTTATCTCTCGTCTAATGCGACTAATAGCTTTAGTCGGGTCGAGGAGAGAATTAAAAAAAATTAATGTTTTATTATTTTATTTAGATATTTGATCAGTACGACATAGAGAGTCGGCTAATTCGAAGGCGGGATGAAATAGATGTTCATTCGCCATTTATCCGTTAAAGGGAAAATTAAAATTGATTGTTTTTATTGCTTTTTATCTCTCGTCTAATGCGACTAATAGATTTAGTCGGGTCGAGGAGAGAATTAATTAAGGGTTGATATTCTTTGCCAAATGGGATTGGGCAAACCCTAATGCGTTGGTAACTTTTATAGTTTTTGTGATTTATAACAATTAAAATGATTAAAATCAATTAACTCGAATAATCGAGATAATCAAAATAATCGGGAAAATATTATAATCCTAATCCTAATCCTACTTTGATATTCTAATCCTAATTTAAATAATTAATTAAATTATATGGATCCTAAATTAATTAAACCTAAATTCTAATAATTAAATAATAAAACAAAAATAATATACATATAAAAAACCTGGGGCGAAATCCTATGTAGCGCATTCTTGAAGTCCATGGTAAGGCTGCAGCCCTTGGGGCGTTTGATCTGGAAAACTGACAATCTAACGGTCGCTGGTGGAGGGTGATTGATGACTCTCCATGGAGCGCGCGCACCGGATCTACGGGCTAAATTTTCCTAAAAATAAAGGCCTCGCCTGGGTATCGAACCCGGGTCCTTCAGCTTGCAAACACGCCCCTTTGCCATCCAAGCTATGTGCGTTCGCTGTTTGATATTCAATACATGTGCAATATACCAATACGAAAGTAACAAAATCAAACATAAAAAAACCTTGCACCCAGTCATCTTCTCCTTCGTTCCTTTTTTCAGAAAAGGCAGAATTCCACGTATGGTGTTTTTCCCATGGCCGAAATCTTCCCCTCTCCAAACCTGCAAACCATTGTCAATAGATACTAAACAGTAACCCAGATCGATAGTATATAACACCACGAATCCAATGGTACGAGTCATAAGGTCCAATTTTCAATGGAATTTAAAACCCCAATCTGAAGCTTTCCATCCCTATCAATGGTGTTTCTTCACACCTGCAACCAAATTTCAATAAAACTATATTGAAAGCTTCGGGATAATGTCCTGAACACAAATAAGTAAACGAATTATGTTAATCTTTCAAGAATTGACGAAATCGATGCAAGCCCAAAATACGGCGAACCGTGGGCGATAAGGCCACTGTCCCGGCTGTGTGGATCAACGGTAGCGCCGCGATTAACTTCGAAGAGTGATGAGGAACTGATTGGTAATCCTAGAATGGTCTGAATCAAATCCGATATTGGTCTCCAACTCCACTCTTTTTTCTATTTCCTTTGTCCTCGAGCGATGGTTTTTTCAGTCCCAATTTTCGTCCTCCCCTAATCCCTCAATATTTTTATAATATATATGGCTCCCTTAGGGTTTCTTTTTGGGCTTGGATATTAGGTTATCTAAAGAGAAAGAACGTTGATTAAAATCTCATGATTTTCCTCTATTTTTATCCGATATTTTTCTATCATCAAACCAAACTAATCTCAATGATATTATGATAATGACTTGAGTGAAAAATTATCTTTGTTCATTCTTTAGAATATCTCCATCATTTATTTAATTTAAATTGAAATTAATTGAATAAAATTCAATATAAAAGAAATAAAATAATAGAGAATAGAAGAATGGATTTAGAGCTCTTTATTTGGGTCATCCAATGATTAAAATCAAAACCATATGAAGTGATTCAATAATTTTATATTTTTATTCCATTTATTTGCTTTGTACGTTCGTGAAAGGAGGAATTACTGTCTATGTGTCTAGCCGAAGCATTATCACAATACAAATTTGCAGGAGTTTGAAGAGGTATGTTGAGTTCTTGAAGAAGATTTGTGATCCATTGAATTTCGTAGACAGTGGTTGCCATTGATCTATGTTCAGCTTCTGTTGAACTTCGGGAAACCGTTGGTTGTTTCTTTGATTTCCATGAGACGAGGGATGGTCCTAAGTAGATGCAGTATCATGTGATTGATCTTCTAGTGTCGGGACAAGTAGCCCAGTCAGAGTCGGAGAAAGCTTTGATGTGTAGAGGTTGTTTGCTGGGGAAAAAAATGCCCTGTGCAGGTGTAGTTTTAAGGTAACGGAGAACACGCAAGGCAGCCTCATAGTGAATGTCTGTAGGAGTTTGCATATGTTGACTGAGTTGTTGTACATCATATGTAATATCTGGACGCGTATTGAGAAGATAGATCATTTATCCCACGAGCCTTCTGAATTTTGTTGGATTAGTCATAAGGTTTCCTTTGCTTGGTGAAAGTCTTGTGTCACGAGCCATATGAGTTTTGGCCGGTTTGCAAGCTAGAAGACCAGCTGAGGAGAGTAAATCGAGGGTGTATTTCTTCTGATTGATGTTGATGCCTGTTGTGTTCCTTGTGACTTCAATGCCCAAAAAATATTTCAATGGGCCAAGGTCCTTCAAGTGAAAGTGTTGATGCAGAATTGTTTGGTCTTATTGATAATTTGAATGTCATTTCCTACAATCAATAGATCATCAACATAAATTAGAAGAAAGGTAAAGGAGTTTGCAGAGTTATAAATGAAGAGTGAATGATCACAAGCACATTGTCTGTAGTTGTTATTGAGAAGAACTTTAGATAACTTCTCAAACCACTGCTTGCTGGATTGTTTTATTCCATAGAGTGATTTCATAAGCCTACAAACATGATTTGGTGAAGAAGCAGTCATTCCTTTTGGTAGGTTCATGTATACTTCTTCATCCAAGTCACCATGTAGAAAGGCATTGTGAACATCCATTTGAAAGAGATGAAGATTTAATGATGTAGCAAGGGCAAGGATAATTCTTACAGTTGTTAATTTTGCTATAGGAGAAAAAAGTGTTAAAGAAGTCTATACCTTCAATTTGCTTAAATCTTTGTGCAACAAGTCTGGCCTTGTGCCTTTCTAAATAACCATCAGAGTTATATTTGGTTTTAAAAACCCACTTGCAGCCTATGGTGTGGACCTCCGTTTTTTTTTAATACCGGGCCATACCTCTGATCTGTAGAGATACGTGAACTGACTCCTTTTTGTGTCGCTTAATGCTTTCGCATTTCTGAAAATATCACAGAGTCGCCACCGACCTTTTATTTTATCCAATTAAGGAAAGGTTTATAAAAGACACAGAAAAAAGACCTTTAAGAAATTCTGGGTAAGGGGGTAGGTTATACAAAGGGAAGGTGTTAGCACCCTTTGTATCCATGGTTATCCATGGGCTCTTAAGTTTGCTTAGCTCAATTGTTGATTGATCATTTTTTTTTTTGATTGCTCTGAAATTGCTCATATGTGGCTCCCAAATACTTTTGTACTTTGAATTTTGTAAGGATCCGTGTGTGGATGTAATACAAAATGCTTGTTTATCTTTCGAAAGATGTTTTGAAAAGAACGTTAACTTTGTAATAATCCGTGTCTGGATGTATACAAAGTATTGTCTTTTTGGAAAGTTTTGAAAGAAACAGCAGTGTATGAGAATTTTGTTTGTTTTGATTTGAGCAAGCAAACTAGGAGGTCTACCCTGAGTTATAAGGTCTTTATCCTTGTTTCCTTTAAAAATCTATCCTGTCATCGGATATAAAAGCAAGGTTCAATTTTGTACTCAAAACAGTAGAATTTTGACTTTGATTTTGAAAGAATGAAAAAGGATTACCTGAAGAGGTGCAAGTGTGATTGTGATTGGATTCAGATATTTATCTTTGAAGTTAGTGATCTAACGGTTCAGTTTTATCTTTGACATACACGCAGTTTATATTTGCTGGAAATTAAAATGCGGAAATGTAAAGTGCGGAAAGTAAATCTACACTATTACATCGATTGTGCAGGAAATGTAAACTAGCCTATTTACATGAATTTGACATCCTATACATTTATCTAGGAATTTTAAATTGCAAGAAACATAAAAGGCATGTTTTTGGAATTTTTATGATTGGTTTTAATTATAATTAATGCATGATTAATTAAATTAAAATGAAGAAAAAGATGAAAATAGATTTAAACCTAGAAATTAAGTTCAAAATATGTACAAAATATTTGTTAATTAATTTTAAAACAAAACTAATTTTTTTTGGAATTTTTGGAAATCGATTTGAAATTGATTAAGCTAATTAAAACATAATTATGCAAATAATTATACAAATAATTAAAACTTAAACAGAAAATTATCCTAAATATGTACAAAATTAGTTTATAATATATAAACAATATTTTATATAAAGAACAATTTTTTTTATGATTTTTTGACTAATTAAAATAATTAATAAGCAAATATATAAGTACATGCTAATTAATTATGTAAAATATTGAAATTTTGAAGAAAAATAAAATATTTTTTATTTCAGAAAATAATATATTATTTTAGAAGTTTAAAATATTTTTTGTGGAATTTTTTGGATTTTAAAACTATTTTTTGATTATTTTTGCAATAAAAATAAAATAAAATAGAAAATTAAAAAGGATACTAATCTGGTGTGGAAATTAGTGAAGCCCATGGTATAGGCTGCTTGTTGTGATGCGTTGGATTCATTTTTTAATGAAGATCTATGGCCCAGATTGAAGAGAACATGACATAATGATAAGACTGCATGCACTGAATTCAAAATGAATTCAAACTCTTGATGGGGTCCACACGCGCCAAAACTGGCCAATGGAGAAGCAAGATTTGTCCACGCGTGCAGTCAAACGTTCAACTACACTGTTCATCATCTTCTCCAAGTTACCTGCGGATTTAGCTGCGGACTTACCTGCGATTTTACCTGCGGATTCCACCTTCGAATTTCTGGATTTTTTGAAACCTACAAAAACGCATGAAAATAAAAACCACAATGGCCCAGATCTACTAAAGATGACCTCCTGAGTCCAATGGTGAGGTTAGTTTTCTCATTTGATCACGCTAAGTATGAAAACGAAAAGGTTGAAGCTTTAAGCTTCAACCATGGCACCCCACGATTCTGGGCTTTAAACTCACATGTTAGACGTTAGATCTACCCCATATGATCTCAAAGGGATGGCAAAGGCATTAGATTTTGTTTAAATAAGCTTATAGTATAGATATCAAAAGTTGATAATATGCACGAATATGTTATTCTTTAAACACGAGTTCTATGAGTATATAGCCATGGTTATTGCTTCTAACTTACTATATTAAGTGCCAGGAGATGATTAGAGCAATTGGTTTGTATTGATAGTGATTGAAATATATAATTCGAAAATTACAAAGTTTGGAGAATTTTGAGAATTTTTAGAGGTTTCTTGGCTATGCTCTTGCTATATTTCGTGTCTCTCTTTGGCTCTTTTTTTTGCTCTTCTTGTTGCTGAAGTATGATAGCTCATTTATAGCCCAAAGTTGCTTGGAACTCAAGCTAAGAAGCTTTGTTGCCTTTGTTGAAAGTTTGGTTCTTTAATATTAAAAAACCTTGAATTTTTGACCAACTTTGACTCCATTCAATGCTCTTGCCTTGGACACCAATCTTCTGCAGAAAATTGAAGACTTTGGAGGTGAGTCATGCTTAGAGATCAAGCTACTAATTATCCTTGCAATTTTCCTTTAATTTTAATCTTAAAATAAGATAAAATTATGTCAAAAAATGGATAATATAGAAGTGGGATTTGTCTTGGTCGTGGGAGGCCCATAGTAACATGGCAAAGATGTTTGGACCATAAAAACTTGGCATCTTTTGGAAAAAAAACATTTTTGAGCAATGTTGATTTCATGCATTTTCCCAAAATTTAGCCAACTTCAACAAGGTGTAAATCCTTCAATTTTTGTCATATGAAGGAGATCTTGCACTTTTTGGAAACCTCAAAGAGTCCTCTAACCAATGTCTTTGGTCTCATATCAAAATGATTTTTGGTTCTCCTTGTGTGTCCTTTTGAAAAAAGTGTCTTTTTGTTGATTTTGAAAATGACCTGTAATGTCTTTGGCCATAGTTTTCAAATGGTGAATCCAATGACCATGGGATCAATGGCATTTGAAAGATAATTGAATTTCCTTCAAAACAAGCTTTGGTTTGAATTTTTTGGATGAAGGATGAGAGAGTTATGATCAGTCAAAGTTGAGTTGACTTTTTCAGGTAAAAACCCTAATTTTGAATCTTAGGGTTTTGTTGATTTTTGATCTTTCCTTGATGAATTGTGATCATCCAATGATCAAATGTTGAATCCTTTGACAAAATATGGACTTTGACAAAAAATTTCATTTTTGACTGTCAGTTGACTTTTCTGGTCAAACGGGTCGTCTGTTGACTGTTTGAGCTGCTGACGGTGCGTCTGAGTGAATTGAAGTTTGAAAATTTGTATGATGGTACTTTGAGATGTATGGATGTATATGAAATCCATTTGAGCTCTCAAAAACTTGTTGCTCCTGTAAAAACAAGAAAAACCCTGATTAGGGACTGTTTGTGTAGGAGACAGTTAAGCGTACCTGATTTTTGTGCAGTGTTGAGTCTCTGCTAATCATGTGATATTCAGAAGACTTCTTGAACAAAAATCTTGGAATTTTGAATTGTGAAAGATTGATTTGATTGATGGTACAAAACACTGAGAATTGTACTGCCAGCAGTTTGGCTGTCAATTGACTGTTCAGGTATTGAAACAGCAGTTAAAAGTGAAAAATTAACAGTCAAAGTTAATTTTCTCTTTTTTTGTTGTTTTTGTTTTTGTTTTTTGTTTTATGTGAAAAATGAAAGTTTATTTACTTGACTTGTTAAAAAAAAACACAGACATAATAAATAACTAATATTTACTGTTACCAGTACAGTCTGAGTTTCTTGATTCTGCGCCTGCAAAAGATTTAACTCTGTACCAATTGTGTCAGTACTATTTATCTGTAAATAAATAAATAGCATGTGTGAAGTAATAAACAGTATTTGGCGTTTGCGTAAGAATAAATTCAACTGCAAGCCAAATTACTGTATAAGAAAGATTCTAAAAACTAAGTATTTCATATGTCAGGATATTTGTTGAAATAAAAATCCATGATTATATGAGACCCTTAATTTTCAGATTGGAGTTTTCTTGAAAAATATGTGGGCAAATTTTGGGGTATAACAGTTGCCCCTATTCAATCTTCTTAAACCTGAAGAGATTGTCTGAAATCTGAAGGTAGAAGATGATTGAATATTTAGATGCCCTGAAAATTTGCACTTACCTTGATCAGAAGAGATGTTGGAAGTTGCATTTGAATGTCGTCTGCGAAATGTTGTTGGCAGATTGAAACATTACCTGAGATGGGCTTTCAGATGCCACCTGGTAAATGGGTTGAGGGTTTGTTCATCAGAATGAATCCATTGATTATATCTTGATGAAGGATTCGAAAGTCTTTGTGTTGACTGTTTCGGGACCGTCCAAGGTTACCGCTTTAAGTCTTGGAAGATAATCGTTACGGAACTTGTCCAAAGTTTTTTCGCTTTAGATTTTGAAAGTTGATCATTGTGGAACCGTCTGAGGTATCGCTTTAGATCTGCAATGTTAGATCGTTCTGGAACCGTCTGAGGTATCGCTTTGGATCTGCAACGTTAGATCGTTCTGGAACCGTCTGAGGTATCGCTTTAGATCTGCAACGTTAGATCGTTCTGGAACCGTCTGAGGTATCGCTTTGATCTGTGATGCTTGTTTTTGAGTTGGTAAGTGATCAGAACGAATCTTCGGCTTGATTATATCTGAGAGAATCGTTCATGGAATTCAGGTGAACACTGCATGTGATTGAGAACATCTTTGTTGAAGATATCTGCCTACCTGAAAAATCAAGTTAGTGATATGCAATGTTTATGATGCATGTAAATGTGAGATATTCCCGGAGAAATATGCATGTTATGTTGTGCATGAATATGCGCATGATGCATGATGTATGATGTATGAATATGTGAATGTATGAATGTATGAATGTATGAATGTATGAATGTGAATGTGAATGTGATGCGTGTCAAGCTTCTAGTTGGAAAAATAAATTCCCACTAGTCAGCTGGACTGTGATCGTTGATGATCTTTTGTCTTGCTTGAGTACCCTCGTCTGGGGAAATTCTTTGAGAACCCGGGTATCCCGTTGAAGGATCTTTGACTACTGCTTGGGGAACCAAAGGTAACTGGAAGTTCTGATGCCCTTTCAAATGGGAATGAGGAAGATGCATAATCCTCCGATGCACTATCTGACCAAGTCCGGGCGCGGGGATCACACCTTTTGAAGATAGTAATCTGGAACAACCCTGCTGGGGAATAAGACTTCTTTTGAAGAGAAAATCTTTTTGAGGAATTTGCTGAGAAATGCGTTTCTCTTGGTGATTTCCTTCTGATGGAATGATGTCCAGATGATCGGGACATTTCCTGAATGCCATTCCTGTTTTTCCTGGTAAACATCAATCATATTCGAATGCATATGTTCATTCAAAACTATCATTGGGATGCTTACGTATTTAAACAGAAAAAGTGAAAATAGTGATTTTTGAAAGAGCTGCATTGAAAAGAGCCATGATAGGCGGGTTAGCACAGGGAGACAACAATCCTAGAAGTAGGAAACTGTCAGAAAGTTTTGGAAAACATTTATGAAGATAAATAGCTATGTGAGAATGATCCAGTCAAGTTTCAACTCTGCTATTGCCAATCTGTCTTCGAGCATCTCATCCCTCACTTGTTGGAAGAAAGTGATTAGACTGATCAGTGTCTTTGAGGTGTTGAACCTTGATGATGAGTAGGCAGCTGAACGGAACACAGTTGTATGCTTCATTCCCTAACTTTTGCCTAGGCCGCCCTTTCAGGTTTTCAGCCTACCGGGATAGTATTTGTTTAGTCTCTAATTTTTGCCTGGACCGCCCTTTCGGGTTTTCAATCCACCGAGACGCTCATTTTTGCCTAAGTTGCCCTTTCAGGTTTTCAACTTAGCGAGCTGTTTTTTTCTTTTTAAGAGAAGTATTTTTTGACTATGTCAGCATTCACAGGGTGTGGGAAATCCTCGCCATCCATGGTGGTAAGCAACATGGCACCGCCGGAGAATATTTTCTTGATTATGAATGGTCCCTCGTAGGTGGGAGTCCATTTGCCTCTGGGATCACCTTGTGGTAAGATGATGCGTTTGACAACCAAGCCACCAGTTTGGTATGCTTGACTTTTGACTTTTTTGTTGAAGGCTTTGATCATACGCTTTTGGTATAGCTGACCATGACAAATGGCTGCGAGCCTTTTCTCATCAATCAAGTTTATCTGGTCCAACCGTGTTTGAATCCAATCGTCTTCGTCTAGATTGGCTTCTTTCATAATCCTTAGGGAAGGAATCTGAATTTCAATTGGAAGAACTGCCTCCATGCCATAGACTAAGGAGAATGGAGTTGCCCCTGTTGAGGTACGCGCAGATGTGCGATAACCATGAAGAGCAAAAGGTAACATCTCATGCCAGTCTTTGTAGGTTACTGTCATTTTCTGTATGATTTTCTTGATGTTCTTGTTGGCAGCTTCCACCGCGCCGTTCATCTTTGGTCGATATGGAGAAGAATTATGATGTTTGATCTTGAACTGTGTGCAAAGTTCAGTAATCATTCTGTTGTTTAGATTTGTGCCATTGTCAGTGATAATCCGTTCAGGGATGCCATACCGACAAATGAGATTGCATTTGATGAACCGGGCTACCACATTCTTGGTAACAGAAGCAAATGAAGCTGCTTCTACCCACTTTGTGAAGTAGTCAATAGCGACCAGGATAAAGCGATGTCCGTTGGAGGCAGTAGGTTTGATTTCTCCAATCATATCAATACCCCACATTGCAAAAGGCCAAGGAGCCGTCAGGACGCTTAATGGAACTGGAGGTACATGTACTTTGTCAGCATATATCTGGCATTTGTGACATGTTCGGGAGTGATGATGGCAGTCTGTTTCCATGGTAGACCAGTAATAACCTGTTCTAAGGATCTTTTTAGCCATTGTATGTCCACTGGAATGAGTACCGAAGGTACCATTGTGTATTTCTTCCATGATTTGTTCTGCTTCCTTCTTGTTTACACAGCGAAGTAAAGTCGAGTCATGGTTGCGTTTGTATAGGGTTCCATTGCTTAGAAAGAATTTGGCAGCAAATCTCCTTAGAAACTTTCTGTCGTTAATGGATGCCCCTTCAGGGTACTCCTGAGCTTCGAGATATCTTTTTACCTCATGGAACCATGGTTTTTCCTCGGTTCCTTCGGTATTGATCTCATTGCAATAGGATGGTTCATCTTGCCTGTAGATGGTGATCATAGGC